>NW_028288572.1:1003750-1338333 GCF_059628265.1 Tinamus guttatus | reverse complement strand
ATAATATCTAGCCATTTCCCCTTGGATGTCCTTGGTGGTTTTACCAGGGTTGTAACAGATTTCCAATTGTTCTGTTCCACTGCTCCTACTCCAAGAGATAGAGCTGGACCTCTGATCTAGCATAGAACCCATCTGGACCAAGCTTTGTACTTCAAGTACCCACTGTTGAGATACTCTCCATGAAGCAGCCAACACAGTCATGAAGGTTTTGCAGCTGCACTACCCAAACTTATGTGGAGCCTCCTGAAATGACAGGTTCGCATTACATTCCCATGGTTGCTACCTCCAGCAGCAGCACAGAATAATCATCAGGGAGCAATCATCAGTTGTCAGGGAGTAATCATCAGTTGTCGGTAGTAGGAAACAAACCCAACAACCCTCAATCTCAAATGACTTTCTGAACTTATGGTGCGATAGCCTTGGGCCTTATCTGAGCACTTCTGAGTGCAAAGCAGCTGAGAGCAGGCAAGCGTGAGGCGTCGAGTGCCGTGCCCAGCACCTGCACATTTCTGCTCCTCTGGCACTTTTGGCTTGTTCAGGCTGACCTCCACACTTGCTCTGAAATTCCCAGTCCTGATTCACTTTCAGCCCAGGAATGTCACTTCTGATCATTTCAGCATTTCCCTTTGGCTGCAGCACTCTTTTGTGTTTCAAGAGGCTCTTGACCTTAAAGGGAATAGAAGGCAAAAGAGCCAGACAGTAGAGGATGAGATGCATGCATTGGTACCTCTTATCCAGGAACAGAGAAGAGTGTCATATTTGTGAAGGAAAAAAAAAATGCTGGGGATTGTCTCTATCAATCTGCTGTGCTCTCCTTATCTTATATTTCATGGTCATAGAGTCCAAATGTCAATTTCCCCAGGCTAGCATGGACTGCCATCTCAGAAGGACACACTGAGCAACAGGAGCTTCCTATCTCATCCGGTACAAGTGCTAAGAGGAGTTAGCTTGCACCATTGCTGCTTACACATTTCCCTGCAGCAAAGTGCAAGCAACCTGTGGTGCAGTGGCAGAGATCTCCCACATCAACCTCTGAGCCCCCCTCTTTTATCTTGGAGACCCTGGTACTGAGCATAACTTGGATGAGAGGCCACCTAAAAATTAGGGGTAGCAGAGGTACTAAGTAGTCACAACTGTAGGGCTGGTGGCTCTAGACCAGAGAAAGCAGATGAATGGTCATACTACTGATGCTAAAATGACAGAGGCCAGGAAAGGTGACCTGACAGAAGATCGCTTCAATACTACCTTGCCATGTCGACCCACCATTTTCCGGTCTACCTCGAGCCTGGAGTACAGCTGCAAAGGAGGAGATTTTCCTCACTAGTACATGCAGTCTTGCTGGTGTGTAGACCTCCCAGCAGTGTGAAATCAGACCTGATTCTCCAGGGACAGTATCCTGCACAAAATAAAACCAGGTAGACAAAGTCTGTGGTCACACTCCCATTGTGCTGGCACTAATGGCTCTGAGAAGCAAGTGGACAGGGATCAAGAACCATTCATTCAGCAATACAAGGCCAGGTATGGGAGAACAAAGACATTAGCCAATCCTCAGGAGATTTCCCTTCAGCTTTTGCCTTGGGTAGAGTGCAGCAATTTAACATCAAAATGTGGTTTCAAGGGATGACAGTAAGGAAGAGATTTATTCCCTCAGTTCTGAATTTTCAGCTCAGTTTGTTCAAGCTTTTTCCTGCCTAAGCAAGAGTTGTGCCTTGATTTTAAATATCTGAAATCACATCATGACTGGTTATAAGGAAATAAAGTTGTAAAAAAAGGATAGTAATTCTCTACAGTAATCATATCACCATAGTTTCATAGCCATTCTGAATTCCTATTTAAAAATCTTATGCTGAAGCCCTCAGTAGTGATCACCAAGCGGAAGAGAGATCAATGATCTACTATTCCAAGCAATCAGACATTATACTAAGCATTGTAATGCTCGAATCATTATAATTCCCATCCCCAAATCCCATCAAAACCAAGATCTGGCCACAAGGTAGAACAGATTGAAACGACCTAGAAAGATTGTGTGATATATGGATTTTCTTCCTTCATTCAGCAACAATTGTGAGAAAAGCGATGACTTTGAAAGTAGCTTTGGGAACCTGTGAGAGTGGGAAGAAGAGCAGACACCATTTTGCTGCAGGATTCTGATAGGTGTTAATTGCTACCATACATTAAAAAGGCTTAAGACAGAGACTTCACAATGATAAATGGTATCCTCCCTTCCCTCACAAGGCATCCCAACTCCCTGTCTCATGTACTTGACCGTTCAGCTCTCACTTTGCACCAAGTTACTCCTCACTGCTGCTTCTGACCTCTATGCTGCCACCGCTCTGTGCTTTGTGCTTCTCTACCCCTGTGTCTATTGACTGCCTGGCTCAGGGATTGTCCCAGGACCTGGATACCTCCCTCCCTTCTCTTTCTTTTTCTTTCTCTGCTTATTGCCTTGCACAATCTGAGTGTCACCCACCATTTCCAGGTTAACAAGAGCAGAAGATGATGTCCAGGCCAGTTCCTAACATCTCAGGTGCCCTGTTTTCCTTGTAGGGTGCTGCTGACGTGAGACACACTACAAAGTGTGACAACAACTCTGGTTGTAGTTGGTTGGACACTCCCTAAGGACTATGGCATGTGGTTTTACTGCTCTGCTGCAGACCTTTTCTACGACTAATCCCCTGCATTAGACTAGGTTGCTTCTCTCTCAATAGCCTGTGATTGATTAAGGATGTAACTACTTCTGATACTAGCACTAGCCTTCATAACTTGTTATCAGGGCAAGTACCAAGACACAGAGAAAGATTCAAAAATCCACCAGCATATAACTTCATAATCAGGCCCAATAGGCACAACTACTTTTATTTTATTGGTGGCAATATTTCCTAAACTGCATGGAGTGGGATTCTTTCTGGGGCAGATGCTGCACACACTGAGGCTTGTTCTCATGCAAATTGCAATAGATGAACTGTAGGCATTCAAAAACCAGTCTGTTTGAGGGCTACAACAGTAACCCAAAGAAATGCACTCAGAGCCAAAAATTCTTCTATAGAGAGGGCTGTTTTCCTCAGGACAGAGTTTCAGTGGAGTGAGTCTATTCCTGCTATACCAACTACTCCCTACAACTCTGCAGTGTTACCATGTAGCCCTTGCAAACTCCGTGGTTTTATCACAGGGGTCCTTGGGGCTCTTCCATATGTCAGAAACCTTCTGGCTTAACAGTGACGAGGAGGATCTTCTTCCTCACAGGTACCATGTCACCAGGTGCAAAATCACCTGCTAGAGTGCAAGGGGACATATGCTCCCATTACCTTTGGATTCCCTGGAAAGTTAGTGCTGTTTTTGTATCTCAACAACTTCATTTTGAGGGCTGACACTCCAAGGGGACAGAATGCCTTGGAGGTAACTTGTTATCTCTAAATCACTTTATCTGAGCAGGCCCAGATAGAGCACGCAGTACAGGAATCGATCATACAATGTTTACAAGATATTTCTATAAATAAGTTTCTTTCTAGTCTAGCAGGTTGAGAAGTTTCTTTCACACTCTGTGACTTCAGCTAATAAGCTGAAAGATGCTCCTTACTCTTCCTGTTCAAGGACACTGATACTCATACAGCCCATTCACCATCTGGCTGTCTCAGAAAAGAGACCCCGTGTATAGAGTCCTTCTTTCTTTTATACTTTAAGTCCTTCCTTGTAATTTCTTCAGATTCAAAGATTTCTTATGCAATCGAGAAAAACATTCAAGCAGTCTATCCTCACACCATGGCCTAGTCTGAGTTGTTGGGGGCGGGTGAGTGATGCAATACACTTCTCTCTTACAAGAGAAATAGCAATGTGTTTTATTGACTGTGTTTTATGGACAGTGGTTCTAATGAGAGTCTATGTCAAGGTTACAGTTATTAATGCATGGAGGACAGGTTTTTACAAAATTACCAGGAAGACCCTCCTATTGGGTCACGTGGCTGAGATGGGACCCCCCTGCTTTCCAAACTCCTTCTCAGAGGAGCCTGGGTGTGGCTGGATTCAATCTTAGTCCCGTATTTGGCCAGCGGTTTATGTCTGAGAGATTGCGCACAATCAGTCCTGGATACAACTTAGTAAGACTTAGAAAATACTAGGAAGTCTAGCAGGTTGTGTTCACTTACCATGGATCTGCTGCTGATAAGAGATCTCTCAACATCAAGGAGTAACCTTGAGAGGGTCCATGCTCAGGAGAAGATCCTGGTGTGCCTTGCAAGCAGAGTGCATTGCTCTTGGGCTATCTTAATATTTATGGGATAAAATGAATTCATTTACAGATATTTTTGCATGTCAGATGAATATGTTTTGCAAAAGATCAATTAGCCCTTTCTAGTGTGATGTTTGTTTCCTGTCTCCCCTGGGTCCTTCAGATGTCCCCCAGCACAAGGCAACCATCAGGACTATTATTGCTGGGTTTTGTCCAACTTGAGGAAGAGATCAGGGAGGCAGCCACCACCATCAGATAATTCGACTGGTGATCGACACTTCATTAGGGCTACACTTGAAGAGGGCTAGGTGTGAAATATCAGATTGGGCTGGAGGAGGAGCATATCTGTCACAGGGCCCCACCAACATTCAAGAGTTATGTCCTTTGGACATAGCCTAGTGCAATTTCTGCTTGCCCATATGGTCAATAAAGTTATCTAATGAATAACCCTGTAGTCAGGGCCTATCATTAAGGACATTACTAAGAATGTCGTTAAGAATAATGAATATTCCCATGGCAAGGGGATAAATCATTAGTAACTGTAGAGGAAATGCTCATCCCCTCTGCATGGCTACAGTGAAAAGTGAGAGTCAAGCCTCTTTATTCATCTTCATATTCCACAGAGCCGTGTAAATTGACAGCCACATTTTACCCAGTGAAACACATGCTGCTGATGTCTATGTTCTACTGCTGGATTATGAACAAGTTGCACCCTGGGGTGCTAACAAATTTGGGATGAAATGCCCCACTAATTCTGTTTCTGAGGGACACGGTGACAGAATTATATGAGTCCCAGCCTATTCCTAACCATGTTGCACCCCCAGCTGTGGAGCCTGTATATGGCAATTATGAGAATGATGCCAGAAAAATCAGATTTGATGGAAAACTCTGCCCTGGAAAACTGGGCAGAAACATTCATTTTTTTTGCATGCTGAGCAGAGAGCAGCCTGTTACCAGCTCTGTGGACGTTAGTCCTTTCTTTTTAGGACAGGATTTGCAGATAACTACCTTATTATATTTCATATCTTTTAAGAGATTCATTATTTGTGGATGTTGCTCTTTTTCTGTCTCTGACAGTTCAGTTGTTTAACTTAGCGAACTGTAGGCTATATCCATTAGGAAAGGACAAGGAGAGGCTTAAATAATCGGAGAGAGCCTTATGTTAACTAGATACTTCAGTGCAAAATTTCTTTGCATAAAAATCCCATTCAGCTGGTGCCTGTCCTCTGTAACATCCAAACCCCTGTGTTTATGATCCTGAAATTCCCTAAGCACCTGAAATTTGCACTAGTGTTGAATATTTGTCCACATTAATGTAAATATGATTGGGATCCCAGAAAAAAGGCACAATGTTAACTTTATATTTCAAGATGCCCCTGACTGGACACCGTCAGCACATCCTCCACACCACAGCACGGATCAGAAACCTCTAAAAGTGGAGCAACAGCTGGCTTTTGCATTTCAAACATAACTATACAAATCAGAGGTAATAGTAAGGGCATCCATGTTAGTTGCTGCTGAGGTTTTATTGGACGCAGAGAAATGAATGACTCGAAACTGAAGGAGGAATGAAAATCTAGAGTCTCATTTTTTTGGGCAAATGCCATAACCTCAAAGCTGTGGTCTAAGAGGAGGAGACATTTATCTCCTTCATTGCTAGCAGGCCTGTTCTTAAGAAAAGATTGGTTCAGTTCACTGTAAAAAAGATTGGAGAAACTTACTTCTGGAAATATTTGGAGAGAGAAGGGCTTCTTTTCATGCAGTAAAATGTTCCTGATGGTTTATACTTGTTATCAGTTCACTAGCAGGAGATAACCGCAGGCTGCACATCTTGATTTTAGCCAAGATCTTGCTCAGACTCTCCATTCTACTGCAGAAAACTCTACCTATGCACCAAATCATAGAGTTAATGAAGGGTTAAGAAAATCTCTGGAGACAATCTAGCCCAAACTCCCTGCTCAAAACAGGGAGCAGGTTGCTCAGGACCCATTCATGCCAGGTTGTGAAAATCTCTAAGGATGGAGACTCTGCGACCTCTCTGGGAAACCTGTTCCCATACTCAGCCCCCTCACAGTGAAGAAGCCTTTTTTTATGTTGAAGTAGAAATTTCTGCTTTAATTTGAGACCATTGCCTCTTCTCCCAACTCAGGACACTACTGAAAAGCATCTCTTTCAGTCTTAACTCTCCTCTTTAGGTATTTACACATTGATAAGATTCCTCTTGAGTCTTTTCTTCTCCAGGTTGAACAATCCCAGCATTTTGAGCCTCTCCTTGTATGTTAGATGCTCCAGTTCCTCAGTCATCTTCAACACTCCTTGCTGGACTTGCTCCAAATACATCTCTCTTTCGCTGAGGCACTCCATGTGTGGCCTCACCAGTGAAAAGTACAGGGGAAGGATCTCGTCCCTCAAAGTGATAGCAAAGCTCTTCCCAGTGCAACCCAGGATACCATTGGCCTCCCTCTGGTTTATCAGCCATTCCTCCCAGTTTTGCATTGTTCACACACCAGAGCAGCTCCACTCACGAGGCCTCAGTTCCACACTCAGAACCATAAGAGTAAAAACTGGATATCACAGAAAGTAACTTCAATGGTCTAAGCCTCTTTTTTTCTGGCTCTGAGAACTGCCCTCCCAATATCTAAATATCATTCCTCACTCCTCACCGAGTTTTCCCTCACTCCTCACCGAAAAGACCATATTAAAATATCACAGCCCTGGTGCATACACTTTGCTTCAGCCTCTTTGCGTGTCAATATTATTAGTATTGATTTTCTGAGACTCTGCAGGAGAGATGGCAAAGGGGTCTCTCTGCCTCACACTCTGTGCGCAGCACTGTGCTCACACGTCACTGCTTTCGCAAATGCAAAAGCTCCATCCCAATTCTCCACATGCCACAAAAATTAACCAACTATGAACCCTGAAAGCAAGCCACGTTCCAGCTCATATCTTTTTTTAGAACTATTTGCTCAGCTTTGTATTCATCTCGTTGGCTTGGCTTTGCTTGCTGAGGTTAATTTCTGTAAGGAGGCAGCAAGATTTTTCTCCTTCCTTTGCAGCTGAGGTGCAGTGTGATGGCAGACAAGTGCTTATGTTGAAACTAGGGCCTATTTCTCTCCTTCCTCTGTCCTTTGCAGGAGCTCCACTAGAAGGATTTCATTAGGAATTCTTACTAGGGGCACCATCAAGCCATCTGCTGCTACAGAAAATAGCCAAAAAAGTGTGGATTGAAAGTATTTCTTTCATACATCATTCCCGAACAGTTGGCTCTGTCTGGTATTTAGGATACTCCTGAAGGGTGTATGTGAGAGAGTGCATGAGAGACCTGTCTGATGGGGAACTTTCAGTTGTGCTTTTTGCTAAAAGCCTCAGGCTTGACCAAATCCTGGTGGACATCAGCTGAATCTACCAAATGTTTTTCCTGTAGTTTGAGCAAGGCTTTTTTTTTTTTTTAACTCTGTTTGATTTCAACAACTTAAGTGGTTTTGACCAAAAGATCTGGAGAACTCAGACATTTACACTGTCATGAATGTCCACCTCACAAGCTGTGGTTTCTTTTCTGTAACCTAAAATGTTAATCCAATATTAGGAAAGGAGCCTCTGCCCAGAGGGTTGCTAACTCACTTCTCCCATGGTATTGCTCTCTAGTCTAGGAATATATTCCGCTCTGCATGAGTTTTTGGAAAGGATCCTTGGGCCCTTCTTGGAGAGGTTAAAAGACTAGTAGGACCTGAGAGCTCAAGTAGTGACTCCTTCTTGTGCAAGGCATACTCATGTTATATTAAAACTGTTATTAATAATCAGTGTTTGCTTCAGGATCCTCTTGGAACAGAGCGTCTTTAGTTGTCTCACTGTCTTTAATGTCCTTGAAGCTGCTGAACATTACAACCAGCACTCTTCCAGGATAAAATAAAGAAGCAGACAACCTTGGTGATCAGAGTCACTGTCCAAAACACAGAGCAGCAGAGTGGCCACTTCATTAGGGACTGGCACACATGATGGGCATGATGGGGTAAGTGCTGCACAGGGTCTCTGTTGCAGCAGGTCACAGAAGGGCAGGTGGAAGGACTGGAAAAGAAGGGAAGCACAGAAAGAAAGGGATAGGACTACATTAGACTTCTTGGGCCCCATAGCATTATATCCTTTGACTTATTTATAGAACTCAGAAGCTCAGTTGCACTTTTTGCTGGTAGCCAATTCAGTGTTAGGGCAGAAGCCAGTCTAAAGGTGAATTTCTTGTGGCTGAGTAAGGACCTCACTTAGTCCTTAGTCACTTAGTAGGATCAGAGCTACAAATACATTTTCAAAGTGCTGTAGAGATTTTCATTCATTCATATGTTTTTGTGTTAACAGCAAAGACAATGTTATGGAAATCTTTACCACACTTGGAAATAGGAAAAAAGGCTTAATGAGTAAGTCCTATTTGAAAAATAAGCTTCATTTTTACCACATACGGAGAAGAAGAAAAGATATCTCAATTTCTTTCCCAAATTTTGGGCAATATCATATTTTTTTATTCTCCTTGTTGAAGCTTTCTAAGCTTTAGTCAATTCTACTGGGGCAAACATGAACCTCAGAGACCAAAAGGTATGATTAAAGAGAAGCGTGGTTTTATTTGTAAACACTACTCTGAATTGAGCAGACTGAATTTCTGGCTGTGTGATCAGCATGCATCATTCAGAAATGTCATTTAGTTTCTCAGCTTAGAAAATAATGACTCTAATCCTCCTCCTTTTCTTCTCCATTTGTCTTTCTTCTCCCTCTGGATCTTAAGAAGGAATTAACTTTTTTTTATAAAGGGTTAAGACTTCATTGCATAATAATAATAAAAAGAGTAATACTAATTTATTACTATGGTTACTTTCACAGTTATTATAGAAAATAAGTAAAATATCTGCTAGAGTTTCAGGTATGCAGACTCTTTTAAGACACTTCCATGCCATTCCCTGAATTTCTGAGCTTTTGTAAATCAGTGTCCTTCACATCACACTTTGAAAAGGCTGGACTAGACAATTTCCTGAGGTCAGTTCTGACCTGAATTATGTTGTGATCTTGTTATATTGGTGCCATTAGCTAATGATGCTTAGGCAACACATTTCATCTCAATAGGTGTCTTCTTGTTTGGATGTTACTGCAACAAAGGCCTCCGATTCCTGAAGTAAATAGTAGATATACAGCTCAGTTATGCTACAACGTCACAGCCAAGGGCAATATTGAAACTGAGGAGAATGGCACAATGGGGAAATCTGGTAAACATATTTATCTTTTTATATATTTTATGTATTCATTTATATATAAAAATATTTAACATATTTATGAGAAAAATCTGCAAGATTGTAGAATGGTCTTTGAAAGCAAAAGGAAGTAGGAGTAAAGTTGGATCATGCTGCCAAAGACCTTTTCCAGACTTTTTTCAAACTTTTATCATCTCCAAGGCTTCCACTAGGACAAACTGTTCCTGCATTTGACCATTCTTACCAGGATTAACTTTTCCTTGCATCTAATGGCTAATTCACTTTCTTCAGCCTGTATTTGTTGGAGCCACAGCTCCAAGAACTTACTTCCGTCCATAACAACCCATATAGTGTGAGAAAGAGCCCATTCTTTTAATTCTGGGACAATTCTGATGATAAGCAATGGATCTGCACTCGTCTAAAACAAAGAGGTGAATATCTCTCATCTTTCTGTGAAGGATTTGCAGGATGTTGAATTTTCTCAGCAATGATTCTCAGGGTGATTTCTCCATGCTTCCATGCTCCTTCCTCTGCATGATTCTCTGGCTTGTTTTTCATTACACGTGGACCTCAGCATTATCTTTCATGATGCAGAGAAACAGGACTATTTAATACCTTATATCCCAGCATCTACTCTTGATACCTCACTGGGATGTTGCCATGGAAACAGGGATAGTTTGAAATAAAGGCAAATATGCTAGCTTTTCTTATTTTTCTGTAGGGACTTCAAAATTTACAGCTTTATAAAACAAGCCGTGTACCATCTGCTTATTGAAAATTGAATGCAAATGTTTATTTTTTCCCCTTTGGAGCTCTAAATCAAAGCTGCAATGCACCCGCTCAGGAGAGCCCTTTGACACGGTGCGTGAGTTCACGTAGCTTCCCATCTGATACTTAGGTACATGATACATAGTGCTGCCCTTCAGTGATGGATGACAGAGAAAAAGAGCAGTCTGACGGAAAACTGAAGGTGACACGTACTAGAAACAAGCAGAGCCATAAAATCCAATGCTGGAAAGCGAACCCATATATAAGTCGCATGTCCTCCCAGCTATGTTTCGGAATGGCCACTTTTTCAAGTGAGAGAAGTGTGTTGGAGAATTTTCACAAACATGCCAGTGCCTTTCCTTCCCCCTCTATGGTCACTTTTTCTGTATATCGAGTCAAGCATTGATAAACTGGGAAGTGAAGTCCTCTGTTCACAGAGGCAGCACGTGACTCCCGGATGATGTGACAGTGATATTTACTCAGATGTTACTCAGACATTACTCAGAACAGGGGTCACTAGAGCATGGTTTTCAACAAAGTCAATAGAGATAAGTCAGCTAGCTGGAGGAGGCAGACGGTCTGTATATAACACAATTCTCTCCAGCACTTGCCCAGGTCTGGAAAGGATCTCAGTCACCCTTTAAGTTATGTGCCATAGTAGGGATCTAAGACCATTGTAGGTGGATGGAAGAAAACCCTTCTTTTTCCACACTGATCCCACTCATTATATTGAGATTGCCACTTAGGGGAACTTTTGGCAACATTTTGAATAATCCTTTTATGGCCCTAGACATTTGTCTGTCAATGAACTGTCTCTCTGAGGCAGTTTACAGCTTTCTGCACCAATGTCAGTGTCAACACATCCCATAAAAATTCTCCAGAACTTGAGGAGATGGTCCAGAGCCACTACTTAGCGTTGGTGGACAGCTTCCCAGGAAATGCACAAGATGGGGCCACAATGATGAGCACAGTTACTGTTCTGTCCCCAGTTTCCCCAACCCTTCCTAAGTCACTGGTTGAAGAAAATAAAGTTCTTTACAAGGTTTTTGTGGAGTCAGGATGGTGGGACGCATGGCAGGGGGCAATTTGCAACCATCCTTGCATAGTAGGTCACCCTCCTCTCTCGAAGGAGAAGGTTCAGCCCTACATTTTTGGCATATAATGCTGCTGCAGTCTGCAAGGCTGCTAATGTTGCAAGTCAATCTGTCTCTCACATCTCTCTGCCTTTCACTGAGCGTTACAGGGAAGAGGTGTTTGGGTACCGGTTGTGAACAGATTGTGTTTTCTGTTGCCGTTTCTCTGGTAATCAGACAGCTACACAAATAATCATGTCCTTACAACCCTGGCTCCTGCTTATCACAGTCTTCTTTGAGAATGAAAGCACGCTGTGCCCTGCGCGCTCAGCCATCCATCACTTTGCAGTCCTGAATGATTAATGTCTACCTACCCGAGCTCGCACACAGCTCTCCCTGGGAGGCCACGGATCTGGATATATGATGTTTTGGGCTTGGTGGAAGATAGGCATGAATGGACCAGGGTGATGACTATCAGGAAGTCCAAGGTGCTCAGAGAAGCTCTATGGGGGACCACACAGCCTGGGAAATGTATTTTAAGGGTGCTTTGATTGCTGTTCATTTAGCCTTCCTCCTGTTACAATATAAATCTTGTTTATGGGCAAAGAGGAAATACACCTTCTGTATATAAATAAAGATAGGAATTAATTGCTAGTACAATGGTAATCTTAGTCTGACTCAAGAATCATCATTATTCTAAATCTAATTATTACAGGTGAATAGAAAATAACAACGTAGAGTACTTATATAAAGAAAAAATCATAATAGTAATGAAATTTTAAGTGTAACACACACACACACAGTTCTTATTTCTATCTTTCTTCATGGTTTTATGCTCAGCCTTCTCTGCTCCTGTGGATTGAAGGGCTGGTGATTTATGCTCAAGGAAAACAGACCTTTTTAAAGACTTATTGAAAACCGTTGTTTACCATAAGTGAAACACTTGCAAAGACCACAGGAGTACACATTAATAGGATTCCTGGTCTCCTGTGGTTACCATAGACTGTATACAAAAATTTGGGTGGTACTTCAAATTGCCATAAGAGCTCACAGAAATGCTGCCCACATTCACCACTCCTGATTCATGGCCATCCAATAAAACCCTACCAGCTCTGTCTGTAGTGACAGACCTATCATTCCCTGAGGAGTGTTACTGATATTATTATATTTAGATAGCCACAGTTGAGTCACTTGTATTAAACCTATGGGAAATGGTCACCACAAATGCCATGGCTGCATCCCGAATCCTTCACATCACATTAATTTAAATACAGAGTCCCAGTCTTGTTCAGTCTGGAAGGAACCACAGGAGGTCTCTAGTACAACCTCCTGCTCCAAGCAAGGCTAACACTAAATTGAGATCTAGTTGCTTAGAGTTTTGTCCAGCTGGGCCCTGACTCTTCCCTTGTTCAGGTAATTTGCCTCATGCATTTTGCATCATGGTTGTGCTTCCTTACAAATGCCTTACCTCTTTGATAGAGATTTTCAGCAAGACTTTTAACCATGGCCTCTTGGTGAACAGCTGATCCATCAGTCTTGACTGACCTATTCATGTTTGGGCACCTGAGAAGGCCACATCTTGCAGCCACATTGGCCTAGGAACTGCTCCAAGGAGATGTTGCTCAAGGTGGAGAATTGCTGCATGACAACAAACACAGCAGGATCTGCCTTCTAGATTTCTCTCTCTCCATTCCTCTTCCTCAGGAGGGCAGACACTAATCATTGCCTGTAACAGCTCTAGGTGATTAATGTAAGTGATTTAGCACCTGGGAATTCACCTTCACACAAAGATCGATGGTTTGGATGTTTCCTACATTATCACCCTTACAGCAATTACCTCCCACAGATACTCGCTCTTGTGTTAATGAGCCAGAAGCCATTAGCATCTGCATCCACCATCTACATGTTTTATAGCTGTAGGAGGGCTCTTCCTTGGTGACCAAATCTGGACAGGAAAATTTATGACATAAATGGCAAAGCCTTTTCTGCAGGCATTTTGGGAATTAAAAAAAAAAAAAGTTTTGTATTAGCATCAGGGCCAAAGAGAATACAGTAAGTCTCCCAGTAGTGTGAACAGAGCTGGGATTTACCTGGTCTGGTCAGTGTAAATAGTCCAGGAAGGAGTGTAGGCAGATGGAACTGTTAGGGTAAGAAAATTTGCATCATTTTTCCAGGGAAGCTCAAACGAGCAGAGCAGAGTAGTCCAAATGCTGATTGTACCTGGATTTACGTGCTTAGTGCATTGCTGAAAAACAATCTGCTTTAGTAATTCTGACTAGCTAACTCCTAGTTATTAATTGCTGCTCTAGCCCCTCCTTTCTTTTCCACCCCATCTGCACTCAGCTGAGTGCTCAGTAGTGTTGGCTTTTGCATCACTACTCAGCAGTTTGGCCCACACTGTTGTTGCATGAAATATGGATGGATTTTACCCATTAGGCCAAGTATTCCTCTCACTTACAGTAATGCAAATTCAGCAGACTGATAGCAGATTTAGTTTGAATTGCAGAGGCTGAATCACAAGGACCAAAGTTTATAAGAATTGTGGGGGACTACAGAACAAAAAGGAACTGAAAGGTGGAGGCCTCCTTGCTGTGTGGTCAGTGCTTTACAGGAGCAAGGTGAGTCTAGAAAGCTGAGTGTCTGAGTTCTTTTTCCATCTCTGTTCCTTGCTTCCTTTATATTCTCAGGTAAATTATTTCAGCTCACCTTTCCAAAGACGGAGACAAGGACGTTATTCCAAAAGTAATCTTTGAGGAGCAGGGTGATTGCAGGTCATGGCCTCCCCTTTTTTATACATAGAATTTCCTACCTTTGGTGAAGCAGAAATAACGAATGGAAAGCACAGTATATGGACTAAGTGTGAGAACCATCAAGAGGTGTAACACAGTGTGGGACGAGGGTCAATCCAACAGCAAACTCACCTCGTTTCATCTCAGTCCTGTGCAGAGCGCAATGAAGATCTGTCCTAAAGCTCCACAGATATGTCAGAACCTTGCAGTTTTCTTCTGCACCCTACTGCTTAATGCAGCAGGTAATATTGTCAGACACTACATAGTGAAGATATACCCTTATTGATATGTATTGTGAGATATAATCTGCTGCTCGTCGTGCACTGTGCTGCACTGCAAGCTACGGAGTGGCATGGACTGTTGTTCCTCATTCGGAAAGTCAGATGCTGGCTCACATCTAGAGAAGGACTACAGATTAAGCTAACAGTGGCATAACAGATACACCCAGATCTCTGAGATGCTCTTCCTTTCCTGTGGCAGCAGTAATTTACCATCTCTAACATTAGTCTAAATTTAATGTCACAACCATGGATGTCACACCCTTTGGAAATACCAGATTTATTCATATAAACAGAGAATTCCAGAACCGCTGAGGTAGGAAGGGGCCTCTGAATATCCGGTACAAACTTCTTACTAAAGCAGCTAGAGCAGGTTGTCCAGGATCATGTCTGGTCAGGCCATGAATATCTCCAAAAATAAACACTCTACAACCTCTATGGGCAACCCGTTCCCATGTTCGACCATCTACATAGTAAAAAAGCTCCTTATGTTTCAAATTGTGGCTATTGTCCTGTTACTAGACACCTCTGATAAAAATCTAGCCTCCACCATCTTCTTTACGCAACCCATTTATTTATGTACATTGATAAGATCCTGCTGGGGCTACTTTTTTCCAGGCTGAACTCTCTCATACTCTCCTCGTGTATGAGATGGTCCCATCCCTTGCTCCTCTTCATGGCCTCGCTCCAGTAGGTGCCTGTCTTTCTTGCATGAGGGATCCCTCATGCAAGATCCTCAGCACTCCAGGTGTGGTCTCGGTGGCACACCAGCATGGGTATGACCTAAATGTGTGTTAAACAGGAAACTGCTGTCGGGAATGAGGTATGTAGAATTAATAACCCTATTAAAAGTTTTTCTTCCTCACACTCTCAAATAGGTAACAGAAGAGAAGGATAAGCCTCCAAACAGAGTCCAAGGTTTTCAAATTGTTTGTACATGCCAGTATAGTTTCTATATCTGGCATTTCCACCCTCTTAGAAACCAAGCAACACCCTTGTGCCCCAGCCAGAGCTGGAACACACAACTGTAGTGTTAGGAAAGGACAGTTTGTCTGAATCCATGTCAAGAGTTAGAGCCAAGAGTTTCTGCTAATAGCCAAGATGTAAGTAGCATAGCACATTGACTTCATCTATGGGAACATTATCTTCCTTTCCTTCAATGATCAACATTTCCCAGCAGTAACATTTTGGAGCCAAGGTTAGCCCTAATACAAACAGCAACTAGTCTTTTATACACCTATACACTTCCAGTGGCTGAATTTGAGCCTTCAGCTGACACACTGATTGCCATCCTTCCAGGGAGCCTTTCAATCAACAAGCAGTTTTTCCTCATTCTGAAGACCCTAGAAATGTAGCTCCTTTCCTGAAAAAATGTTTGCTTTTTATTTTTATTTAAATAACTGAGCTAAAAATATTCTTTTCTCTCAGATCTAAATGTTTTGCTTTCTGTTTAATTGGATATTGCTTTGTCCTGGGAGAGTGAGAAAACACAACAGGGAAGAGCTCATTTACCTTTTATGTATTGCTCATTATTTTGTACACTTCCAGCACAATTCCCTCATTTGTTCCCTCTCAGAAGTCACTGCTTTTGCAGTGGGGCAAGCAGAACTGAAGACATTGCCCTAGGTGGAAAAGATGCGGTGGCTCAGTCACAGCATGATTATAGACATAAACCTGTTTTCAGCTGCTGAAATATTTTGTTTGCTGTCAACCCAACAGTTGATGTGTATCTAGCAGGTTACTGCATATTGCTGCAGGATGCTTAATTTCTTTCCTCCTCTGAGGCACAGACAAGATCCAGGCACATGGCAGCAAGCAAGCCTTGAACTGTTAGGCATACATGACTGATTCAGATTTCTAAATATCATTTATATATCTTTATATGAAAAAATTGATTTTTTTCTATGAGATTATTTTTTTCCTGATGTCTCACTTTCCTATTGTTTTTTTAAAAAAATTCAGCACATGAGCTCTTCTTCAAATTCTCCTGGATATGCCTCTACACTACCTGGATCTCTTTAAATGTGGTTTTCTGGTCCATATTATTGATTGTTCAATTAATTACTCTAAAAGGCTTTTTTTCTTGCAAAAGGGGAGGACAGAGTTCAATGACTCTTTGGCTTGTTGGTGCATGCTGGATAAATTGAGATGACAAAATATGCTGGCAAAGACCTCTCCAGAAATAATGAAATTTTTGATCCTAATTACTATCAGAGGCGTTATCTGATGCAGCACACAAAATGTGAGATTGCTTGGGTGTATTTATCTCTATTGTTAAAGCTTTCATTCCCCTTTCTGTGCCATGAAAACTCCTGTCTTCACCATCAGAAAATAAAGCATTCAGAAAAATTCTGTTTGTCATTTTACATCAGGACAATAACCAATAAATAGCGTGTATATAAAACTGGCTGTGTCCCACCACACTGGATATGTCAGACCATTTTGTTCATTTTTAAGTAAGTGAGCCACATACACAGCAAGAGCAGAGGAAGGCTATCAGGATAATCTAGTTTCACTCGCTGTATAATATAGACCAGTAAATTCTATCAAGTACTTTCTGCATCAAGGCGATATTTCTTTTCCTCAGAGAGCGAACTTGGTAGTTGGTCTCTGCTTAATCCCTGCAAGTCACCACAAATGCACAGCAACCAGCTACTTATTATAATGATTAATTATTCTCACTGCTCATATGGACATTTCTCTTTCTTTCATTGATTTTGATGTGAAATATAAAAACCCCATTCTGTGTTACTGCACAGCAGGAATCAGCTCCTGACCATAGTTGACATCATCATCAAACAAAAGAAGCCAGATCTTTATGGAATATCAAATATTTGGAACTTTTAGAATTTTTTTCCATAAGTAGCAGTGGGCAGAAATTATACATACAGGCAGTGCACCTATACCTGCCATCACTTGAGACTTACCTGGAAGGGAACAACAGTGAAAATTGTACAATACTTCTACACGAGGGATCATTCTTGTGCTCCGTAGCAACAGGGGCCACCTAAAACCAGCACTAATGTCCTCCTCCTCTCTATAGCCAGGAAGCCCTAGATGATCAATTGTGTGTGTGAAGCTCCCCAAGTCAGGGGAAATAATGCTGTTGACTTCAGCATCCAAAGACCTTGTCCTTCAGCTCTATAAGGTGAGGTGGCAAAGATCACTCCAAAAATAATGAAATTGTTGATCCTGTTGTTGGTGAGATGGGTGTTGTTGGGACAGCTAACTCCAAACCACCACACTTTTCTCTGCTCTAATGCATTCCCTAAGCACTTTCCTTTTGCTTATTCTACACTAGAATCTTTCAGGCCCAGCATGGTTGGGTATTTGATGAAGGTTCATATTTCACTCAGCACATACTTTTGTCAAAAAAGCTTTTATTGCAATGCAAAATATCTTCTGTATATGACATCTCTCTTTCCCCCACCTTAAATTTAATGAATAAATCTTTCTGGTTTTGTACATTGTGATTGTTGTGTGTATGTATGAATATATATACATATCTATCAATCTATAGATGTTATATTAATACAATTGTATATAAATTTGAACCTATATAATTTTATATATATACACATAGTACTAGATATATGTATGTGTGCGTATATATACATATACACACATTATATATACACTATATACACATATATCCACACACATACATACTGTAAAATCATAAACATTTGTTAGTTGCCAAGGGACTTTTCTTTAACAAAATAGGTTCCATCGGTGGATTTTACTTCTGTAGTGCAATTTTACAGGAAGTTAACATTTCCACATTCAATATAAAAGAAACAATATACATTTGAAAACGTGCCATAGGATTTTTAATGAAAAAATTAGAAAAGTGCATTATTTTACAACACTACAGTAAATGATTCCTTTTTTTTTTCTCTGTAAAGACATTGTAAAATATATACAGAGCTGCTTAGTGCATTCATTACAAAAGAAAGATGCAATCCCTTGCATAAATTACATATTGTACAGGGGTTCGCTGTCTACTTGGACTTGTAAACATTTGTGTGATACAGTTTTCATTCTTCATGTAGGCTGCAATACATCTTATTTTCATTTGACTGTTGTTGCATTCTAACTCTGGTACGGCATTCTAAGGCCATGTGTGAAGGCAACCTCTCCAGCCATGGAGAAGGCCAGGAAAAGAAACAAAAACACAAAAGAGTCTTTAATTTGATTCACCATAATCAAGTTATCACTCTTTTAACAAATTGCATCTTGATGTTTATGACCTGCTCTTTGTCCCTTGCTAGGACCAGCTCAACAACCATGTTGCAGTTAAATGGTATGAAAAGAGCAGAGAAAACAGCCTCCGGGAGGTAAATTCTCAGTGCAGCCCACAGCCAGGCAACGAGCCTGCTCTTTTTTCTAGATAACTATGCTCCTAATTCCCCATGTGCTGCACAGAAAATGTATCAACCAGGGTAGAAATTTAGAGAGTTTTTCTCTATCTCAGGCTGCTGAGGGCCTTTAGAATGCCGTCAATACACCGTCAGTAAGTCCTCTTATGCACATTCAAAGAAGTACAAAAATGCACCAAAAAGTGTCAAGAGATCCAAAAGAGACATAGCATCAACACACACTCACAAACACACACATACACACACGCTTCTATCTGAGCGGGAAGGCTCAGTCTTCAAAGTAGGAATCACAATTTAATTTCAACATGTATGTGTGTTTGGAAGAAATCCAAGAATTTCCATATAAACTCCTCAGGTCCCAAATTGAACACTTTTATCCCTGTTTCTCATAGATGAACAGTTTGTTGAAGTAAGAAATTGCACCTTGAAGAGACAGTATCCACATTCTTTTGGCCTACTGGAAACAACTTCTAAGCCCCCCTCCCACTCCCCATTGACCTATCCAGCTCCAAATAACTCTTTTGTCATCATATCACTAGGATCAATTTTTTTTTTCAGTCAAACTCCTCAATGGCAAGAAACAGCCACACAAATCTTAACAAGCCAAGGGAAGGGGAAAAAGATTTTTTTCCCACATTCCACTCCCGACCTTGTAAAAAAAAGGAACAGCTGGATTATTGGTTGTATAGCATAGTATAGAAAATTGACATTCTGCAGAAGAAATACAGATTAGAGTTGCTTTCTAAGAATGAATCACTCTCTCATCATTTCTGCATATTAGTTAATTATTTAAAAAAACGTAGTAGGCAAGATTTTTTTTTCTGTAGAATGTACTAGTCCTTTTTACATGCAAAGTTAAAGCCAACTCACACACCCAGAATAACCTCAGGTGGATTAAACAAATTTGCTAATCTTAAAATCTAGAAGAGGGGTTGCAGAGTGGTACCCAAAAAATGACTAACAATAAAGCCAAATTTTAGAGTCACATAGTGTCAGAGGTCTTTGTAACCTGGACACTCAGGTCCTTCTCTGGTTACATAGATAGTCTGCTCTTCCACCAGAAAAGGAGAAATATTCCTGCATTAACAACTTGTACAGAAAGTATTTCCCACAATGTAAATGCAGATGAACAGCCAAAAAAGAAGAAAAGCTGCCATGAAGGGATCACTAAGCTGTTTTGAACATACCAGCAAGTTCTCAGTGGTAAACAATGAGATCAAGGATGAAGCAAAATTTCTTACTGCTACCCCGACCGACTGCAGTATTTCTTCATGTTGGAATTTGAAAAGATATGTTAAAAAGGAACGTTGACACCAATCTTTGCTGGAAAATGGTGTTTGACAGTGAGGAATTGTACAAAGACAAGAGAAGTCCTCTCATGTGGAAAGAGATGTCATTAGGAAGCAACTGGGGCTTAGAGTAAAACAAATAAAAACAAAACTAAATAATGCCTAACTACGGACTTCAAAAACAAACTCACAGAGGTACTATGCCTTTACTTCGGCATGCATGCTTGGCCAATCTTTTGGCAAAATGACAGTTTTGTAAGGCAAACAGAAGAATCTGGCCACATTCTGGTAGCTACGAGCACAGTGGATCACTGTGAGGTGTTCCACAGATCCATCCAGGTGATTTGCACAAAGCAAATATGAGAATCTGCTCCATTGCTGTGCGCTCAATGTGAAACCTTGATTCACCCACATTGCCATTCACAAGAGGCTCTCAGAAGGGTAGCTTTGAATCAGAGGGATCAGAGAAACATATTGAGTTGTTTAAAGGAAACATAAGCAATAGATATAGAAGAAACTGAAGATCTTGTCAACATGCAAGAGAAAGCATGTTTCTTACTGAGGTTGAGTAGATTTCATTCTTCCCAGCAGAGGCAATGCCTCCAGAGAAATCACATTATACCTTTTCCAGACTCCCCTGAGTTATTGAAATTCAAGCTCAAATGGAAAAATGGAAAAATAAAATAAAATAAAATAAAATAAAATAAAATAAAATAAAATAAAATAAAATAAAATAAAATAATGGTGCCAATCAGTTTGGCTACTCTTCTTTTTTGAAGTAAAGATTGAAGATTGCCTGCTTTTTCCTCTACATAATCTTACAACTGATTTTTTTTTAAGTGGAACACATGGAATAAAACCCACCATATACAAGTCTCATGGTCCTGGATAGACACTTGCTAGTAAATTTTTTGCAACACACTTGCAAAGAGGGTAAGCAATGTTACTCGTATTTTACAAAAGAAATGCAGGGGGCTCCCGAATCCAGCCTTGATCTCTGAGTGCTTTGCCAAGCATTTTCCCAGCATGCAGGCCAAAAATAAGTGTTAGAAACCATCCTTGGCCTCCACTACCCTCACCCAGGCTCCAGGCAGAAATCCACCCTGTTCCTATGCCTTCTCTAACCTGGTTTAGAAAGGGTTTCGGAGAAGGGTATGTCAATAGCATGTGCTTCCTCATCAAGCCAGGTTGTAACAAAGGTGGCTGCACCTTTCCCATTCTCCAAGGGGTCCTGACATGCTGCCAGCAACCCATCACTATGCTCATCCTCGCCTTGCCCCCAGCTTTGAGCTCTGCCCTAGAAGCATCATCTATCCAAGACCCACAACTGAGACATTTTGGCCGTGAAGCAAATTAGTATCAGAACCATGCTCCATCCTGAAATGAAGCCCCTTGCTCAATACCTGTATCAGTATTTGGATGATGTCATCAATCTGCAATACAGCACTATTTCTTTCATCTACTGGTGACACAAAATCAGGTCCAAAGCCTGCCTCTACAAAGATATTTAAGCACCTAAGCACCTTAAGCACTTCATTTAATGGGAATTAAGGTCCTCTCTTCACTTGAGACCTCAACAGGACTACTGTGGCATGGGTCCCCTGTCAGCAGGGATATGACCAAGAGTCCCTTTGGAAATCATTTCATATACTGGACTGGAGATTTCAGTCTCTGGGAGGCCAAAAGATTTTACATACTCTACTTCAACTAATCTAATTAAATACTCTTATCAGATTAATGAGTCTGATAACAATAATTATAATAAATAAGCTGTATACCACATAATAAATAAGCTGTATACCACTGCTGTAGGGAGAGCCAATAACCATGAATTATTGTTATTTCTCTAAAGGTCAATTTTGATTATTGCTCTGCATATAGGAACTGTCCAAACATTGTCAATACAAAGAAGTTTCTTTGCTATATTGTGACCTGCTGCACCCAGATGGAATGGTTCAGCATTCCCCACCCATTTTTGTGGCACAGGTCTTGGGAGGTGCTATCAAGATGGATAAGGATACCACAGTGCAGATCTCTCAAAGGCACAGTTAGATTACAAGTTCAAAGGAGAAAGGAGTAATGATATAACTGACCTCTATCAAGACAATCTGAGCATCCAGAAGGCATCTTTTTTTCCTACTCCCTGCTTTCCCTCAAAACTAGCAATGTGGTTTCACCATCAACAGTCCACCGTACCATGAACCAGATGTGCTTCATCCTTCCTGCAGTTAGCAAATAGACTAAACCAGGAGGATCCAGAGCATTCCTTTGATCTGAAATCACATCACAGACTTTACCAGTGATCTACGGGCAATGATTAAACCTTTGCGTAGCTTTGTTTGCTCATTCCCTTTGTGATGCCTCTTCTACTGATGGCCAGGCCTTCTCCCAAGGTAGCACCATTTCAAATTCTCCTCCTGGGCTGACACATTGCCAAGTAGCGGATCTCACGTGTGCAGGTTTGTGCACTTTACATTTCCTATTTGATTCCCTGGGTATTGTTTTTAATGAATCTGAAGATTTCTTTTGTCAGCAGTAATTAGAGTGGAACATCTTCTTCCCTAGGGTGCAGTTCTTTAATATAACACTTTTCATTAAAACATGATGGGGGGAAAGTACAGAATGTGGTGATTTTGGACTTGAACATACGTCTATGAAATGGCTAATGAGTTAATGTCAGGGCAGGAAAGGGGAAGAGTGTATGGAGAAAGCCTGAGGGCCACTGTCTGTGAAATGGATCTTTCTTCTAGCCTCAAGTACAGTGCTCTAGATACAGCAATTACTGCAAGCTGTTCCACGGACCAGATAAACAGGGAATCAAAGGCAGGCTAGTGGTATCAGAACACATGATGAGGAAGATGCATTATAGAGCACAGTTTCAATTATTATATTTGCCAGCTCTACTTGTGAACTAGGCACCTATGATAAATTTCACCACGTTGCTGTTCGCTCTGCATTTCTCAAAGTGAACCAGAGACAACACAGCTTGGAACTGTGAATATTAATTACCAGCAAAATTGCAGCATTAATCTTTTCTTTCTCTTCATTTTTCTTTTTTTCTTTTTCTTTTCCTTTTTTTTTTTTTTTTCCCTGATCTGTTGTGGGTGTTGTTGTATGGCAGCACTCCTTACATGCTCAGAAAGCAAGGTCGGGGGAAGGCTCTGGGATATTTGCTAATTACAATATTCACAGAAGAATAGACAACCGAAGGCCCCAGGGAAATATTTCCAGCCTAAAATTAGCTAAGCAGTTTTGGTTGCCTGGATTCCATAAGCAAAACACAGTAGCACGAGCTATACTGGTTGACTGTTGGTTTTAGGTATTTCTGCTCCCACCATTCTATTTAATGAAGTTTGTTCATAACATGACTAGATGGAGACAATGCTATAATACCTAACAGTACCTAACAGTAAACTGACACAGGTCCCATTCCAGTTTTAGTAAGAGGGATATCAATTGGTACTCATTGCAGTGATCAAAAATCAATTAAAATGTAGAAAACTGCACAAACAAAAAATAGCTTTATAGTGGTATTTTTTTGTTTCTTTAGTGCCCTGTAGCTGATATGAGGTGAATGGAGATCCCAGTGCAAAGGCGACACAAATGCTGAAAGCTTCTCTATTGGAAGCTTTATGCTGGAGTTTTCCCTAGAGGAATACTGATGTGCACACTTGGAAAACTGCAATGGATAACAGTGACTAAGAATCAGAGATTTTGGAGAAATCTCTGGGGAAAAGAATAAGAATCACCATCAAACTCTTTCTAAGGATAGGTAAAGTAACATGCCTAGCACAATATATCGCAGGGACTAGCACTGCTCAGGATGGGCTGGATGAATCAAGTCTTAGTTTCCATGAAGGCAGCAGTAAAAATTTGCCTGAAGAATTAGGAGCTCCATGGACTTCAGTATCAGCAGTAATCTGTGAAATGTTGTGCATGAAGGGCTGCACAATACACAGCAGGGCAGGGCTTTAAAAAACTGCCACCCAGAGGGTCTGCAGATCCCCTTGTGGAGCCCCTGTTCATTGGCCTTACCCCTTCCCTGTCACATCAGCTTGACAGTTCCTCTCAGAACTGGGCTGGGGACTGGATATGATGAGCGGGAATCATTTCATTGTGGTTTCACTTGGAAATGAGGTGGCTGGAGTAATAACTACTCCAGCTGTTGAGTAAGATTTTTCATTATTATTATTTCTTTTTGTCTTACTATTACTTATTCAGGTGTTTTTTTTCTGCTATGTTCATTATCTACATCTTAAATAAATGTGTATTCTGCATTCTGACAACAGGCACCATCAGTTTTCAAGGCTTTAATTTAGGCTCCAAGTTCAGATTAAGTAGCAGAAAAGTCCTAGATAACTTTCCATTTGTAACCAGTTTTTCCTCCTCTGATGTCATTATTCAATTTATTTTGATCTTGGTGTATCATTAAGATGGTACTCCTTTTCATATAGTTTATCTTGATGAAGTTCCTAAAATTTGATACTGAAGTTAGATGACATGAAGGTTAGTCAAACAGGCCATGTTTCTTTTTGAGTTCTGTGAGTATTATACAGATGGATATTTCAACTTTAGTTGGTGAAAGAAGTGGTACTGTGATTCTCATTGTAATTTGTACGATATTCCAGTTAATAAGAGTGTCTTGTCGAAATACGCATTAAAAAGTCCATAACATTAGTGTAATGGACACACTCCGGAACATCTCTGTGGTCTAGCTTCCTCATAATGATTTTAAATCACTATCTTAATTAGACACTAATATTAACAGGCATATTACATAAACCTAAATGAGGATATAAACTTCAATAAAGGCCACTTCAACCCAACATTCTGGTCTCTGTGCACCAGATCATTCTGGAATATTTTCATTCTCCATCCTACTTCCATTGATAACTCTTATTTTTGAGCTTTTAGTAACACACAAACATTTTTTTTTTTTCCCAGCATAGGCTTTCAAACTTGTCAGAGAGAAAAAGAAATTACCTTGCTCGAGTTTGACTCATGATACTATTGATTACTGCCCAGGCATTCCTTCAGTCAAAACACGAGGAAACTAATGAGATGACCTACAACACAGCAAATTAACTTGGTCATGTATATTGCTGATTTTGTTCTAATGAGCTGTTTAGAGCAGAATCCAAACAGAAGAAAGCCTGTTGCTCAGTGTTGACTGTGCCTCTTTTCCATTCATTAGCAACCCAGAAGCTATTGTGGAGCCTTGAAGTAACACGCAAGTGTCCTCCTAGAGCTGCCTCGTTAAAGTCATCCCTGTAAAGCACATACACGTACAAATTTCTGGCAACGCAGCCTCAGTTAGATCAGTCAGGTTCTTCCTTACACAGTAATAAGGACTAAGCACAGGGTTGTTGCCTGCATTGTTCTATTAAGTTTCCTCTTTCATTTTCCATATCACAGCATGCTCAGTCAAAGCTATTTTGGTGCTTCACTGATCAAACTGATTTTTTTCCTTTGATGATAATATGAAATATGATAGGATAATAGGGTTGTTATATAATCAAAGTCGACAGCAGGGAGCTAAATTTGTGTTGTTTTGATGAAGAGTACATTAGTGTGACATAAATAGACTAATCTGATTTATTATTATTATTTCTAATGCTTAATAATAGGAAAGGGTAGGGGGAACAAGACTCTGCAGAATGAAAATGCATCGCGAAGTGATTGCAAAAGTCAGTGTGCTATTGAAACATGTTAGGCACTTTCGATATTAGGATGCCTTGTAATAAGCAACACCAATGCTACCCGCTTCTAGTTGAATTTCAAAAGAACAAGTAGAGAGCAAGAGAGGCTGTTTCGAGAGAAATAATGTCTTAAGTGGAATAAAACTAATAATGTAGCAGCCAGAATATTCTGCGGAAAGCAGACTTGTGGGAAGGAAGCCAATATTTATGTTGGGCAATAAGACGCCGGAGATGGAACAGACAAACCAGCTCACCTTTCACCGAGTGATTTTGCATGTTTTACTGAAAAGATGGGATTAACCTTAGGACAAAAGCTTCTCTGTCACAGTATTCTGCCTGTTCCAACTTCAGACAGCTCAAGTCATTCATTTATATAACATCAGGCAAGAAGCACAGAAAAAGAAAGAAAGCAAAGAAAAGAAAAAAAAAAAAGGTGTTTTCAGCATATTTTGCCTGATTTACTCATGGGTAGACAGGAACGCTTGTATAGAAGTTGCTCACAAAGCGAAGTCTTGAAATGGCTCATGCAAACATCTAAAAGCATGAAGCCTTGCAGAGGTCTTGTCTGGCCTCTTTAGAATCTCATGAGTACCAAAAAAAAATAGATCGGACGGAATAAAAGGTTCCTCGCACTGAAAATGAAAATAATAAAGTTTTTTAAAATTCTAAGCAATGCAGACCTGTTTTACTGCAGCACTTTCCAACATACACACTTTTTTATAGCTTTTGATTCAAAAGTATTGCTGAGGATATCTACTCTGGTTCCTCCATAGCAACATGCATAATTTTTTTTTCAACCACATCCATAAACTTCGACAAAGCTAAAGCAGAGTTTTTAGGAAGCCATTGGGTCTTAATACAAAGAGTTTAGGTGACGGATACCTGTATAACCTAGGTTATTGTTCCCCTGGTTAAATACCTCCTGTACTAAAATTTCCTCTTAGTTTACAATTCCTGAAGGAAAATTTTGTAACAAATCAACTGGAATATGTATCCACTTTGAACTTTTGGAGTTCAGCACAATATACAGGACATTTAAATATTTTCACATGGAGCAGAAAGAGAATTTTCCTCTTAAGGGAACAAAGGAAAAAAGGCAACCAACATTTTTTATAATGTATTTTTTTCCACAAAACTACTTAAAGTTTTTCTGACTGCTAAAAGTTCCGTGACAAATATTTTCTATTACAAGCCATAGAAAGGCTTATACTTCTGAGTTCTGCAAACTGTTTCTGTTTTGCTCCTGTGCCAAATATGACTAGTAGATGTACATGCCATGGACATGTATTTTCAAGGATAGTATATCATTTTCTTATCTCCATAGCAAGAAAAGAGACCTACAATTAGTTTCTGTTTCAGGATGCGATCAGCAAAGCCTGTGAAGGTGAATCTTGCCCACACTGTGAGCCCTGTTCACCACCTTCCTGGACACTGGCTTCTAGGTGGCAGTCACTGAGATGGTTTATAGCATCCTCAAACTGCTTTTCTAGATACACTTGCTTCAACAGTTCTGCCATCAACATCTGCCTGTATCATAAATGTGATACCAGCAGCACATAATCAATGCACCCAGCATACTCGCATATTATGCTGAAGGTTGTTATACCATATTTTAGGCTGGAAAAGTCAATTTTCCTATTAACAATCCTAGAGTTGTTTCTTCACTAATCTTAATGGAGGTTTTCATGCCACAGCAATTTAAATTCTCAAAGGAAGTTGCCTAGGGAAGTCAATGGATACTTTTTAATTAACTTGTTGAAAGAAAAATATGGAAATTAGGAGAATATAAACATATTTGATATAGCTAATAATTTAAAGTCAGAGAGAAGAGAATAAAGAAGTGAGGACATTCATTATTTCTCCCTATTAGTGGTCTTTCCAGATGCCTCCCTGGAAGGATATCAAGATCCATCAACACACAGAGCTCAGAGCTAACATTTGTATGAAAACACACCACTTAAGAACGAATATGGAGGATTATTGCTTTTATACTGAAAAATCATAGAATCAGCGGAAGATGATTAGTGTCAAAAAAAAAAAAAGAAAAAAGAGAAAAGATTTTTTTTTTACAGTGAATTAACATGGAAGGCAATTTGAAAGATAGCATTAATTCAGAGACAATGGTGCAGGTTGGTAAAAATCCCAGTCCTGCCCCTGTCAAATCGAAGATAAATCTCCCAAAGCACTAAATCCCATGTAATCTTTGCAAATTCCTATTGTCTTCAATGGGAGCTGGATTAGGCCTCTAATTTGATTCTGGAAATCTGTACGATCCAGAACAACAACCGAGCCATGGACAATCTCCAAGGAACAGCTCTACCACGTGGTGTCAACAGCCTTCACTAAAGCCTGCCAATGCAATGCACGCCCAGTATCACCCTCTAAACACTGGAGTAAAACTGCTTTTGCTCAATACGGCTATGTGCATTTTGCCTTTCTGCCAGGCAAAAAAGCAACACCATAGCTAATCTCACAAGTTCCCAGTGAGCCAAACACAAGATACTGTCCCTTGAATTCTTCCTGAGACCAACAAAGGCTTTCCATTATTTACAAATCAAAAGCATTTAGAGACAATCATCTTTATCTTTTTATTTAAAACAAGGAATGCCCTGTCACTGTTATATAAGAAAAAATATACATCCACCTATTTATACCCATCCTAATCAAGCATTCCAAAAAAATATAATTCCTATTCATGCAGGTAATTGCTGCACAATAAAATAATAATAGTAATAATAATAATTATTAATAATAATAAAATTATAAATAAAATAAAAAATAACAAAATAGATACTCTTTACTTCCAACAATTCTCCCAATTTATCGTAAAAATTCCACTTGCACAGCAAATTGTTGGAACAGTTGCAAATGGAAAAAGTAAATATAGTTAAATCAATAGGATTATTTGCTTTTGATTATTAATTCCACTGCTAGTTTTTCTTGTGTTTTTATTATGCATACCAGTTTTACAAAGTGCATGCTTTATTTTATTTTTTTTTAAATTTTGAACTGGCAAGCTAAAAATGATCCATCTTTTCCTGCCTTTTTATGTTAATACAATCTAAAATCTAGTATTAAAAATTTTTCATGACACATCTGGTATATTGACTGCTTATGGCGCATGCTTGACTTGGCAAAAAAACAATGCCTCCCCTCCCACCCCCATTCTTTTTTTCTTTTTTTTTTTTTTTTCTTTTTAGAAGCAATCTAAAAATTAAAAGCAGGCTGGAACACAATTGCTTCAAGGGGAAAAAAAATAATACCTGATGCTTTAATTTCTGTCACATGGCACTAGTTGTGGAATTGCACGCGCACAGACACCCACACGCACACCCACCACGCACGCAAGCACGCACGCACGCAGCAACCTGCTCGTGAGGAAAATAGTTTATTAGGTCAGGAGTGCCAGTGGCACATGAAGGCTCCCAGCTGTGTGTGCAACTTTGGATTTGGTACCCACTTCACGTCACCTTGAATCCTCTGACATCCACCGAGGGGGTAATGTAAGGCATACTTTGCTGGAACAGTAATAATCCATGCTTCATGCTCAAGAGCTGAGTCTCAGAGGAGGACTGGCTTTCTCTGCTCCCTTTGGCCTCACTCTGTCTCACTCAAGGAACAAAACAAAAAACAAAACAACGGAGAAGAACTGGGGAAAACAAGGAAAGCAAAAGAAGACAAATCACTTTAAATGGACTTTCGCCTTCTCATCAGCCTGTGGTTATCTGTAAAGCTGTGCAACCCAGGTGAGATGGAGCTGACAGGAGATGGGAAAAGGCTGTTTTTTAATGTGCTTGGTGAGATCTCCTCTATCTTGTAAGAGATGGAGTGAAAGTACTGGGGGTTCAGCTTCGAGCTGAACGAATTTTGGTGGGACACCACCCGGCTGGTGTACTCATGGGACCTGTAACACATGCAGGAACAAACTGACTGAAGGTCTGTTACTTCGGCCTTGTACCGTGGCCGACCGTGCTGGGAGTCCTCTTGGATGTGGATAATCATGCTGTTGCGGTTCCCTGCCAGGGATGCCCGTTCCTCAGCATCCCGCCTCTCGTCCTCGCTGTTCATGGTTAAGAACCTGAGAACAACCAGATTTAGAAATGCCCCAATGACTGTCAACCCTACTAGAATGTACATAAAGCTAAAAGCCACATAGAGAGGCTTCTTTTGAAGGGCCCCTTTGGTCTGCAGGGCCACATAGTCTCCAAACCCTATTGTAGTCAATGTTATAAAGCAGTAATAGTAAGCATGGAAAAAGCTCCATTCCTCATACTGGGAAAAGGCTGCAGCTCCAATGCAGAGTGTTCCCATGCAGGAGAAGAAACCCACAGTGACCATGTTTTCCATGGAGACCTCGGTGCTCCTCATCCCACAGCACTTTTTGATGCGTTTCAAGAGGTACTTGACAAAGGTGTTCATGCGCTCGCCCAAGCTCTGGAACATGACGAGTGTCAGTGGGATCCCCAGGACTGCGTAGAACATGCAAAAGGCCTTCCCCGCATCAGTCCCTGGGGCAGCATGTCCATAACCTGGGAGAAGGAATGAAAAGACAGGACAGTCAGCAAGGCAGGCGATTACAACAGCTCCTTCTTCATGCAGGCCACACGAATCTCAGCATCTCAAACACTGCAGTAGATCCCAAATTGCTCTGAGAACACCACAGTCAGAGGATCTTCCCATCTCCAGGCCCACATCCTGTATCCAGGAAAAGAAAATAAGACACAAAAAACCACGAGAGAGAAAGATGAAAGAATGCATCTTTCATTTACTTTAAGTAACCATGCAGTCTCCTAAACAGAAAAGAGATGGTGTTAGCCCGTCCCAAAATCAGAGTACACTGATGACATCCCAATTCTTCTGGCAAAGAAGAGTAAACAACTTCAATACAGCAACCAACTGAAGAAACTCCTTTTCAAACTGTCCTTCATATAAAAACAACCCTTTTCCTAGACCACCCATGAAGGCCACTCTCTGTTGGAACACCATGGGATTTTAATGCCTGCTTCATATTTAATTATTGTAGAATGACAAACTTAACAACAACTTTTACAGTTCTACAGTCTTTACAGCCAGGCTGGCAAAAGCAGTTGTGTCAGGATGCTGAACTACTGAAGGACAAAGGATGTAGCATGCTTCACAGTATAGTTTATAAAAAAACCAAAATCATAGCTAAACCTTCATTCAGAATCACACCACATATGTGAGAAGTTCCGTTTCAAAAAATTGTGATTTCAAATCATGCTGCCCTACAAATCTACATTATTTACTGATACGGTAAATGACAGTACCAAAGTTCCTGAAACAGGATGTCTGGGACTCACCAGGCCACGACAATGACAATGACAATGTACACACCACTAGCAAGACTCCCCTTAAGAATAGATTAGAAATCAGCACTTCCCAAGTGTAGTTGATTTCATCTAGACCCAAAGAGCAATGGGTGTCTCCTTTACAGGAGACACCTATTTGCCTGCAGTGCTTATAACAGAAATGTAGGGGCAGAACTCAGTTTAAAATTAGCATACCTAAATTGAGGTATCCACCTGTGCACTAGATGCCAAAGATTAAATTACAGTCAACATAGATTTAATGAAAACAGACAAGAGAGTCATTTAACTGACCATCCACACCTGCCTACCTTATGACAAGGTGAAATGACTGTACTGTGCTCCACTCACCGTATTGACTAGGTCCCAATTAGACTGACTAGATCCCTGCTGAATACAAAAGAATTTTAAAACCTATTGCACAAGTAGACATCTATACACAAACACCTAAATGCAGGTATCTTAACTGTGACTAGAGCTCTGCTGTCCTCATTTAGCCCAAATGTAGACTGTAGACACTGGAGATTCAAGGAAGTTGCTCAGACAGAGATGTCTAGCATATTTTTTAACCAATGATAATCTGATATCTGTGTATTACCTAGAGATAATACACAGGACAAATACAGCAGATCCATACTCCAACAGACCAGAAGCTGGAGGCCATACAGCATCTCAGATACTAGCAGGCAGACTAGATGAGCATGGTTGCTCTCTGAAGATGGCTTCTTTCATACTGTCCCAACGTTACCCATTAACCTCACAATCTGTTTATGGACCTGATGCTCCTGAATTTATCTAGTGTTTTTTGTTAACCTGTTGATACTGCTCCACAAACTGCTGTGGCAACAGATTCCAGGAATTCACTACTTGCTATGTAAAAATATGTTTTATCATTTTAAACATACGTCCTTGTTTCAGTTCTACACCCACCTTATTCCCCACCTTCATGAATTGGCTAATTTCAGGTCTAATCCTGTCCTCAGCCTTTTTAATCCTCCTGCAGCCTTTTTAGCCTCTTCTCAAGTAGCCAATATTCCACACTCTTGATCATTTTAATTCCTTTCTCTAGACCCTCCTTTGCTTTGCCAAACTTATTTTGAAGTATAGAGACCAGAACCCCACCTAGCCTTCAAGATATGGGCACACTTCCAATCCTGCAGTTTTGATACAACAAAAATCTGAACACTGAACAACCTTTAAAATGAAAAAAAAACCCACTGGTCAAGTGAAGAAAATTAGAAAACCAGTAAGAATGACCTCCAAAAGCCATCATTTTGTTAGCTCAGTTGCTAGTTGCTGGCAGATAGATGGGATGTAAAAACAGTTTACAAAAGCCACAGATGAATTCAGAAAGGAAGACTTTTTTTTTTTTAATGTTACAAAACAAACAGATTCACCTGTTGCATTGGGCCAGGTAGCCTGTTCATTGTAAAAAGCATTTTCCAAATTACCTGGACGGGGAAGTTACTCCAATAGATTGATGCTGGATTTGTTCCACCTGACTGTCCTTCAGTAAAGCCTATAATTGCCTCTCATTACTAAGATCATCTTTTGAACTACAGGGGTGTTAATTAAACCAGGGACATCTTCCCATTTTATAGCTTTAGTTACAGCTGATAAGGAGAAAGAAAGCTTCAGAAAATGTGATTTTCCAGATGGTTACAGAGATGGCAGTTGGTGGAAACAGCTTTTCATTTTGGGTTCTAAAGAGAATGGTTGGGGTGAAAAAAAGATTTCTTTTGATATCATTATATCCCACTTACTATAGATATGCACAAAGCTAGTTTAGGGAGATTATAAAACATTACTATTATGTGCTTACATACTAGCTCACAGATGAATTTCTGAAGTTCATCACAGACTTTGTAATTAACTCAGACTCATAGCTCTCATAAGACAGGAATATATTCACAATCCTGTTTTACAGACTGTTGTACAGTCACAGACTATAATTTCTCTCCAACTCAAACAGCTATGCAAAAGATCCAGAAATTCTGATTTCTATTTGCCTTAGGTCATGCTCACTTTCCACCACATTAAATTATAAGCCTTTTACCATATTTTGGTCATGAAGCTGGGGGACAGAGAAGGCTTATTCGAGAAGCTGGAATAAGAGTTTACAAATAAATTCATGCATAGGAGATCAGAGCAATATATTTCTACAGAGTCACGTGTCTTGAAAGAGTAGGAGGTACCTGAGGCATTGATTTCAGCACTCTAAAATGCGTGTTTGCAATAGACTTCTAGGAAAGAGCAATTTCTCAATTACTTTAGCATTACAGAATCTGTCTGATAATATGTGAAAAGCAAACTCCAATAGCTCTCTGAAACTCAGTAAATCTAAAATATGAAACAAAATCCTCCCTTTTTAACATCAGAGATTGCCCATGGGGATGAAAGAGAAGGTCAATGTTTGCCAGAGGGAGAGGGGGCACACAGAATCATCCTCCCCAGGAAACAGTCCTCTGTGGAGGACAAGGTCACTCTTCAAGTAGATGCTTTTCACTTGTGTCAGGCCTGAATAGGCAAAAGAAACTGCTTTAGCAGCAGATTTCAGCTAACAATATACAGCCTAGGGACTTCTGTTAACTTCATTCACACAAATGCTGCTGTCCTTTCACAGAATATGAAGAGAGGGCTCCACACGAACAGCAAGAAATGGCAGGATTAAAGAAAAATAGAGCATTAGGTTAAACCTGGTATTGATATTTCTTTATTTTCTGTGGTGAAGAAAGAAAGGTCAAACAGAGTGATTACAACTAGATTCAGAGAGTGCAATCCTGAACAAGCCAAGGGACAGGGATTACAGTTAGAAAGTTCGTGTCCAAAGGGGAGATGACCATAATGTGATGCATCTGTTGTGTGTGTCAGGCAGCAAAACACTCAAGCCTCTTCTTTCTTCTACAAACAGAGATTTCTGTTTATTTTGTAAGTGGCTAGTTCACCCCTGTGAAATTCTTAGTTCTTAAAAATTCTTAAGGCTAGGAGGTGCTGTTCTGCTCATGCAGCATTAGGATTTAACAACAGAACATCCCTCAGCTTCCAGAAAAAAACGGTCAAGCCTTGTAATAGGATCTGACAGAATTCATTAGAAGGCCAACTTGTTCTTTTCTATAGCTTACACTAATAGTATGAACAGATGGAGTATATACATACATAGAGTTGTATCTTGGTGCATATCTAGCTGAATACCTCTAGCGCATTCTCCAGTTTGCCGTGTCCCACAGTACAGCAGCATGACCATGGCCAGCAGGCTTGTCTGATATTTAGTGAGATGAGATAACATTTCAATGATCAAGGAGAGTCTAAATAACTTTCACCTTGACTGAAAGTGATTTCATTAGTGCCCTCTCTTTCTTTTATAATCCCTCTTAATTGCCTAAGCTTTCAAGACAGAACTCGTCTAGTTTGGCACCAAGAAGAATAGTTTGGCATGAAGAAATGTCATGTTTCAGAGTGTTATTCCAATTCTGGAGCACAAAGTACCAAGTCACCGCAACTGCTGCCTCCTCCCAGTTATGAAAAAAGTTGAACTACAGATGTCAGGCAGAACTGCAAAAATGTTTAGGGAAAGGGCCAGACCATAGGAGCTTATAATAAATGGGTACTTTGTTGCTGTCTTCTTCCTGTCTTCTCTGCCTTTGATTTTTTTCCACACTGATGTCCTGTGGAAAGCTTATTTTTCCATGACACCTTTCAAATGAGCCCCTGAGAAAAAACCCTCACCAGAGTCTATGGAAGGTCTACTCAGGAGGACAAGCACAAAGAGCTTCCTCTTGCTTCTAAAGTGACATTGCAGCAATTGTCCTGGGGCGCCAGGACAGAGTTACAGCATGCAGTAGGGCACACTGCATCAAAATGTGACCAAAACCAAATGGTTGGGGAAAAGAGTTAGAATGGTTAAGAGCATATATGATATTTCCCCCAAGCATTCAGACACCCAGCTTCCAGTCATTTGAAGCCCACAGGCTTCCTGAACCAGACAGAAACAAAGGATTTCTCTTCCATGACTTTGGCCATTCGCTCCTTGAATCTGCATAAACTTTTAGTATTTACAGCCTCCTGTGGACAGGAGTTCCATCAATCAACTCTGTTCTTTAAAAAATCAACTCCACTTTTTTACTTTCAATGTCTCTCCAACTAGTGTCATTTCATGCCCATACTTCCTATATGGAAGAGATCAGGAACAATTATTTCCTGCTCACCTTCTCTCTTTTCTAGACAGTTTATCGACAGAAATGCAATGTTATGCCAGCCCACATTCAGGCCTTGAGCAAATATCTCTGGCAGTGTGCTGCTTCTTGTGGACAGGCCAGCTTGCTTAGATCTACATCAGTGATCTTTGCACCACACTCAGCTGCAGGGTATATGCATGCCCATGAAGTCTGAGTTGTCTTCCAGCATGAATCCTCCTAAGTAACACTTTGTTTCTGGAACAAAAAGTATCTAAAAAAAAAGAAAAACCAATGCCATGCTATTGCAGTGATGCAGACGGCTCAGAATTAAGTTGATTCACAACAAAAATAAAACGTTGTGAGGAAAAATCATGAACGTTCTCAGTGCTTTGCATCTACACGGTAAGCATTTCTTTAAGACCTCAAGACAATACCTAAGCTATCAAACTAACACAGGCAAAGGGATGGGTGCTTGTTGTTCTCTGGCCTGTCCCAGTAGTGTCCCAGGCAATGCCCCTGCATGGTCACCCATGGAGGTTAGCACCAGCCTGGGACCACTCCAACCAAGCACTTCGGGCAGCATCAAGATCTAACTGTTACACAATCTCCACACAATAATATCTGTTTGCCTCTGAAGAACAGGTCCTGCTCTACTTAGCAGCACAGGTACAGCTGGTGTAGAGCAAGGCAAAGGGTGCTTCCCATACAGGCTGTCTGCTGTCAGTGGTTTGGGAGAGGTTTGTCTCTAGATGTGGATTGATACCAAGCCAAACACATGGTCAGTGCTAAAAGATAAAAATAAATGTGGCAGTGATAAGCTATTTATAGTTAGGGCTCAAGCCAGAGTGTGGCTGCAGAACGGTAAGCCTCATTCACATTTACATTCAATTTACAACAGGTTTTAGAGATCTTGAATCTTGAAACAAGTATATTCTGTATTATTCATGAGGGACGTTTTGTTTCTCTCAGAAGTAGGTCTCTCCCATCATTCATCTACACATCGTTCATTCCAGTTTGGACCAGGTCTTCTTTGACAATGTTCTCCAGAAAGCAATGATGAGCTACACCATTTCCGTGACTCAAGCCCTTCTTACTCATGCTGGCAGCAGCTCTGGGTGTGAGATAATGAAAAGACAGTAAGGATGCAGCAGGCTTCTCTAGCTTTATTATCACCATCATAAGGAAAACAGTCTTTTCTTGTTGATACTGGAATCAAACTTTCAAAATATTCAGGGAAAACAACTTCAAATGCAGGCCAATAGAGCTCTGATGGGATAGGCAAACACATACAGACATGGGGCCCAGCAGAGAAAAGATGAGGAGAAGAAATGGTTTTGTTCTCCTCTCTTCACTTGCAGGTGAGGTGGCAGCTGAAGGCCTGACCCGTGCACATCATGAGTCAGAAGACTTGATTGTCTCAAATCAGCTTTTGTTGAACTTACTTGTTGGAGCTTCTACTTGTACTGTTTAGATAAGAGATAACTGTGACCATTGACAATTCTTTTGCATAGCATAGCAGACTATCCAAGGTAACTGCTTCCTGGCTTCCAAGAAGTCATGGTCCTCCCATGAAAACATCATATCTACTCATTTCTGTAATGATGTCTGTAATGCCACATTTGCCTCAAACACTTAAAGGGGGCACAATACTAGTGGCAATAAACGTGTGTTGCTAGTGATGATGAACATATCCTTTAGAAATTAGTTTTCTTTCTCCTGTGTTAAAAAAAAAGGATCAACAGCATTACATTCATCTAGACACTGCCTCCCCTTTTTCCTCCAGGCTCTCAGTGATGCTGCAGTGCTTCTAGCTTGCAGAACAAGCTTTTTGGTTTCCTCTGCCTAAGAAAAGAGACAGGGAAGAGAGAAAAAAATCCTTTCTGCAGCTCTGTGAGGAGACAGGCACTGAAAAGGGCACAAATTAGGGCCATTTTTTCTAGTAATACCATCTCCCAACTCTTTCCTAAATCAAGAGTGATTTGGTTCTGGATTTCCAGTTGGTCAGTGTTGATAGTTCCCTGAATTGCAGCTGAGCTTGGGTAGCTTTCTAAAGAAATCAGCAGTGATACAAATGGGCAGCCAGAGACATCACCAGGATAAATTAACTTGGAACTCAAAGAGTTTCTGAGCAACACAGGGACTCTGAAAGACTGATAAGCAGATCATCTGGATTCTCTCAATAGCAAGAAACCTCAAAAGGCCAAAGAGAGACACATTGACAGTTGCTCTTGCGGTTCAAAAGTCTTGGGATCTTCACAGTAACCACCAAATGATCTGGTTCTCTGGTCCCTACACAGCACAGATTCATGTATGTTAGGGTTGTGCAGCATAAAAGCTTTCCATTTGGACCAGTGTGTTTAATATCTCTTTGGCGCTGAGAGATGTGACTGCACAAAGCCCTATAGCATTTCTGAGTCAACATTTTCCTACGCAACTCAAGTTCTCTATTTCTGACTCTGCCCCTGCATGCCTTTTCTCCACTTATTCCTCTCCATTTTGTACTCTGAAACAGTCAGGTTTGACCTGAGGCTCACATCACATCTAGTCCCAAGACAAATCATGCCCAGAACAAGATCTCAATCTGAAGAGAATCGCAGCAACTACTAGGAAAAGACTTATCAGATCATGTTATCCACTCCCAGGGGCTGGCACATGATTGTTCCCTACAAAATATTCTCCAGGGCTTTGTCCAGTTTTGTTTAAATGATTGAAACAACAGGGTTTCTGCTCTCTCCCTTAGGAAACTATTCCCCTGTCTAACAGATCCAGCTATTAGGAAGTTTTTTGATACACAGCCTGTACTCTTCTCTACCCTCCTGTAGTACAGTGCTCTTTTACAGCACTCATTCCAACACGCCCCATTTCTCTCCATCATTGTTCACTCCTTTATGCTGCTTGGAGGAAATCACAGCTTCATTCCTTAGTCAATGTTACATATGGAGCTCTTTGGGGCAGAGTCTTGCAGCAAGGAAGAAAATACATGTTTTACAGGCTATATGCAGACTAGAATTTTAACTATTTGCTCAGAAATAATTTGAGTAGCAGATAAGAAGATGCTAAAAATGTGGATATTTTTATCATACTTCTTTGAGATCCTCCCCATTCTTCAGTAATTTTCCAGGATCTTTGCTACAAATGTACAGGACTATGGTAAGCAGGATTATTGGCCTCCCTTACCAAACTTACACTTCTAGTATGCACCTCTAACTGACCAATGCTATAACATAATGACCTCACAGCATTACAAACTTTCTTTTCTTTCTTTTCATTTCTTCACATTCGGAATCCTTCTTCAGCTGCACGCATGTCATTAAGTACTATTCTATAGTACCCAATCTCCTTCAGGAATGGCCTTCTTGCCCTTCTTATTGAACTGGAATCCCTACCTGCAGGATTTAGGATTATCCAAACAGTACACGGAAGGGTAGAGGGGAGGGATCTGGAATAAATCAGTTGGGAAGATCTGTAAGGGCTCATGCCTTAATGTAAGGCCAAAAGGGAATGGGTTCCTTCTTTCTTTCCTTTATTAGGCTCTGATGACAGAGAAAGGCTATCAGAAATACGCCTTATTTTTGTTTAGAGGGTTACCTGTTTTCAAGCTAAAAATGTGCGAGGTTTGGCACAGCTAACAGGATTCTGCTTTCAGACCTGCAGAACACCGGAGACCTCCTGGCACTGCCAGGGCCGGCGATGCTGACTCTGAAGAGCCCCCCTGCCAAACAAGGTGTTACTGCAGGCCAGCCAAAAGCAGAGTGACTCGACACACCAAGCACAACCCAGCGTGGCCACAGCACTGCACCCTCCTGCCCGTGATGTCACTGCCCACCGCAGTCCACAGGGTTTGCCTGCAAATCAAAGTGACATCAATCCCTGGCAAAACGCAGCATGTCCAGAGGAGCCCTCTGAGAGGCACCGATGGCATCCAGAGAAACCACGCGGCTCATTTCACTGGAGCAGTTATATTTTGCCTCTACGATTCCCCTCTTCTCTATGAAACTAAGAGACTTACGAGAGCACGAATGATTTGTCTGGCATTTGCCTGGGTATCTGCTTTCATTTCCCGCTATATCGCTATTGTTCCCATGTAGGAGAGAAAAAAAGGCAAAAAAAAAGGATATTTTGCAAACTTTAGGCAAATGTTATCTCCTTTCTGCTGTTAGAGAAACCAGGTTTTCCTCTATTTAGAAGGACAGCTAATGGAAGGGTTAGTGATTCTCACTATGTTTCCCAGGTCCACACTAGAGAAAAGATGCCAGCAAACCAATCAGAGGGCATGACTTTTATTAATACAGCTAAAATAATTCAAGTTCTGCTCTGGACAAAAATTTAAAAGTTTTTTAACTCAACAGATGAACTGTCAGTGTGGAGGAACTAATGATTCCATTTCTTTTTCCTTTGCTTTTCTGTCTCTGCCTTTTTGTGTGTGTGTGCGCAAATACAGTATGGGAATTAGCCAGCTGAACAACAGCCCTGGACTTTGAAGGATCTTATGGAGCTTCTACAATGCTGCTAAATACTAGTTTTCCTGGTTCCAGACCCTTGCAATCACATTCTTCTTTACATCAGTCTCAGCATTTATTTTATCCAAAACCAACCCTGACTCCAAAAAAAAAAAAAAAACAACAACAACAACAACAACGACAACAAAATCGCTCTCAGACAGAAATTCCTACTTGGGGAGGCTGCAGTTTTGGCCAAAGCCTGTTTTCCCTGCAGACACTCTAATTTTCCAGCAGCTTTATTAGCTGAAATGTGGCTTCAGTGATCTGATGGCCAAACCAAGTGAAGTCCATCATAATTCCCCCCATCCCATGCCATCACATACAGACCAAGCAGTAATTCAATAAGATTTATAGACAGAGTTGATTAAGGTGTATTTATGTGTATTTCATTAAAAAAAGACTAATATTATGTTCAAATGCTTTGAATCCAAAAACAGAGTGCTTTGCTCCCAAAATAGAGTGCTTGAAAAGGCCAGAACACAGAGATTTCTCAAGTTTCCCTTTAGAATTTCAAGTGTGTTCAGTCTTTGAAAAAACTGAAATAATTCAATCAGAGCACTTCTGTGAAGGAAAAAGTTCAATTTTGACAAAGTTTTTGATATTTAAAAATAAAAATGTTAATGAAAATATATTGCCCAACTTTACTCTCCAGTTCATTTGCCCATTGAGCCAGTACAAAGTCTGCCTTAGATTTAGCCTTGGACTTTAAAGACAGAAGAGCTGAGCTAAAATGTGAAGTGAAGCAAAAGTCCTGTATTATTCAGGGTTACATGAGAGAAGATTTGTTGAAATTGCAGTATCAAGGCAATTACACGGCCATAGTTATACTGGGTTGGGACTCTATTTTGCAGTAACCTCATCCTTTTTTTCCAACAGCAGCTTCCATTCCAAACCAGCAAGCCCACCTGAGGCATGTACAGACTGACCATATCTTTCCCCACCAAGGAAAAACTGATGCTTTTCTTGCGTGATTCTGTTCCAGTCAGGAGAAATTGCACAAGATCAGGGAGATGTTTTAGGATCTTGAGACTAAGATACATTAAACGCAGAACCTGCTTTCACATACAGCAGAAATCCCCTTCATAAAAAGATGGAGATCCATCTCAGTTAGGATTTTTGCCTCCACTAATCCAGCTGAAAGGTTGTCCCTAAACTCACTCCTCTTATAGATAAAAATATTCCTATTTTCAGTCCAAATTTATTCATGTTCTGCCTACTCTCATATAAATAAAGTTCTTACTTAAACAGCAGTCCTCCCAGATTGATTCCCCTCCTTCAACGGATTAACCAAGAGCAGCCATATTCCACCAGCCTTTATTTTCCTAGGATGCATAAGCCAGCCTTTTCTAGTTTGCTGCCTAACTGCCAACTACCTGCTTTCCCAACTGTTTTTTGTAGCATTTTGCACCTTTCCAGTTTGAAATCAATTTTCTTGTGTGAGGACAACCCAAATCTAGATATAGAAACACAGAAATTCAATGCTCCATCCGTACACATTTAGAATATTACTTTATACAACTTTGGACAGATCTTGGAGACAGCACTGCCAGGAAAGCTGACATAAAGTACTGAGCCTTGAACCTACCTATCTTAGTACTAAGCATCCTTAGGACCTTATTTTGTCTCACACTGGTAGAAATAGAGCAATCTTCCTTGGTAATCATGAACTCACAGAAATTCACTATGTAGGAGTTTACGGCATAAATAAAGCCCAGGATTTGAGTTTAAACTCCATGTTGTTTAGCATTCCACAAGTGAATGCTGAAAAGAAGCCTTCCAGATGCTGCAAGCTGCTTTCTAACAAATGACCCATGAAAAGCAGGATGAGTTTTGTGAACTACTGAATCTTGAAGCTGACAGGCATATACCAATTAGTTATTCTAAACGTGGCTCAGTTTAACCTCCTAAACACAGCTTCAGTCACCAACAAATCTTTTTGCAGAGGCCAATCTAAAGTCTTCCACCTTCCCTTTTATTTCTTTATTGCTTACGAACACCCACCTCTCCTGCATCGGCCCTGATGAACACATGGAGCAACAAGATTGCAGGAGGCAGTGGAGTGAGATGCCACTTAGTGTACCTGACTAGGCATAATCAGAGTAATCCATCACTTCAGTTTTCTATTCCCAGCCAACAAGAAGAGTCCAACTGAGGAGGAAGAAAGGAGAAGCCACTTACCAAAACTCCGGCCTACAACCCCTCACCAGTTCTCTTCTGCAGGGTCAAAAATACATCCCCTAATATATTCTAGTATCATGACCAAGTATTTTCTTCCATAAAAGGTAGTTCCAGAGTTCTGACTGAAAAAGTACTTCATGTGATATTCTTGAGCACTTGTAATCATCATTAATCATCGCTCTTTGTAGAGCTTTTATCCCTGAGAACTGCCATTATGGTTCAGGACCCCACAGTGGTTAAGGGCTCTATAAATGTCACAGAATAATGGGGGATGATTCCTGGCTCTTCACCACTTTTCTGGGACATTGAGGACCACCATCTGTATTTTACATGCTGAGATTATCAGAGAGAGAAAGAGGGATTACACATGAAGAACATAGCTCACACAGAGTTTGGCATCCCCCAAAACAGCCACGTAATAAAGAAAATGGTTAATATATACAACAAGGGAGAAAACTTACTAGTGGGAATATTTTTTGTTTATGGATATCTTAGTAGCACTATATTTGTTTTGTCAAAGCCTGGCAACATTGTCCAGAACCATTTGCTGGTGACATGGAGATCAGGTAAGATAATAGTTACTTGCCACAGGCAAAGTACCCATTACTTGCCATCCTTAATTTTCACTATTCAAATTCTTCTGTAATTCTTCTCTGTAAACTCAGGTAGCTCTGCTGAGTTCAGCACATTTACTCTGGATTGGGAAGAGTAACTTCCAGTTACTCTGAGCCAGTGTAATTTGGCTCAGGGTTGGAGCTAATTCCTCACCTACACAGTATATGAGAGCAAGATATGAGAGTCTGGCTTCCAGCTGATGTTAGCAAAGCTTTGACTAGACCCTTCTGATCCAGATGGCACCAAGTGATTAAGTGATTTCAGCTCCACTTCTAAGTTTCAAAGCTTGCAGAAATATGGAGAGAGCAACATCCATAAGGGTCCACTAGACTGCCTATAAGACATAATGACCCTTCCTTCATTTTAGTACCCCTCTCATGCATGCCCTGTATGCAATGATATTATTTGACGCTCCTCTGTTTGGAAGTAGAGCTGCAGGCACATGCTCAAGTTTGGCCTCCCTGTAAGGATCTCAGTGGCATTTCATAGTCAAGTGCACATATCCTACAATCTCTCTGTATAAATAACAGTTTCTTTCTATTTGTTTGCTTACTAGCCTTGGAAGTGACATCTCCACTTCCTTATCTCATTTTCTGTGGGCTCTCCATTTGCTTGCAAAGCCCTAAGCAGTTTGATGGAGCTACTGTTCCAGCCATGTGTGCTCACACTGAGACTGAAGCTGCTTCTGAGTCCTGAAGATCTCTTGATTTCCTAATTTAGTAGCAGCATCAGAATTACAGAGTGGGCAACGTTTTCTTTATTTTTGCAAAGGACAGCTCTCAACTAGAAGGAACATGTCTGAGAGAGAAAACTCCAGTAAGCATCAGCACATCTGCTGAGTAACTGAGTTGCTTTTCTTATTAGGCCAATATGTACTATACAACTTAAAGAAGAGACAGAGAAGTTGAAAATATGCTTCAAAAGAAAAAAAATTGCTTTGGCAGAACTGCATCTTAGATACAGGCCACCCACCTATTTCTTCCATCATTTTCTTTCTACCTTTTTTCCACATCTTCTTCTTTTTTGGCTTGTTGATATTCCTTCTCTTTCCCTGCATTATCTAAACCTTAGTTCCATGACGTTCTCTTGACTGTCTCCTACTTGTTAGGATTTGTTGCAATCCCCTTCTCTTTTTCCCTCCTCCGTTTCCCTACTCTCACTCATGCCCACATTCATGCCCTCTCACTCATGCCCTCTCATTCATTCCCATCTGCCTTTTCTTCATTCTCCTCCGTCCTGACTACACCTAGCTCCTTATACAACACACACAGATTAGAGAGCTTTATAGCCTATAACCACTCTGTACAGCAGTTGTTTTATGGCCATAACAGCCAACTATAAACCATCAGCCTTATCTTTGCAGACAGGATTAATTCTGGCATGGTGCATTTTAAAATTAGCCATCCTTGGCAAAACCAGTGGCCTGTAGGTTTCGCAAGCACACAATTAAATGGCATTTGCACAGCCAAGCTCAGAGGAAACAGATATCACAAAGTTATTAGATTAAGAAGTAAAAAAACTATATCTTGGTTAGCTCAAGCACCTGAACACATTATATAAAATTTCAGAGGTAATACAGGCAAAATGGAGTTGCTCTGAGGAACTTGCCCTTCCTTTCTCCATCCCTAATCAGACAAGGGGAAGTACATGCAGTATTAGCAAACAAAATGCAGAGGGAAGTTGCCACCATATCTCCACACTTTTGGTTTGCTCAGAAGGTAACTTTTTTTGCATCAGGGAAAAAGCTAACTCAGCAGGGACTCTGGAACGTGGACACAGCCTGTGGTCTCTCCAAATTAAACACACATGCACACATCATAACGAGAACTAACCCCTCACCCCAGGGCTGGATCCTGAGCTCATGTAAGCCTCCTGACTTTGATTTATGTTGGCTAAAAATCCAATCCCAGAGCATTTGTATGTAGGAAAGGATAGCCTAGCACATCTGTGGTGAGTATCCGTGTCTAAAAAAGCCTTGCTCACACACAGACTTTCACCATGATGTTAAGCACTTGCATATAAGCCTAGATCAAACCAAATCATCTTCTGCTTGACGATGGTCAAATCTCCAGAGTTGTTTCCACATGATTCAACCTGTTGGGGCACTCTCCCCCCAATTTAGAGTCCAAAGGAAACAAAAGTCAGTCAATTTGTTGAGAGTGCCCTATTTTTCCATCACAGAAATCCCCCAGATTTCTGAATTTGGCACAGTTTTTGACGAAAACTGCACAGAGAAGAGCTCAACTCACTAGATTTTACAAAACCTGGAACTTGACTTGCTCACATAATTTGGAAAAGTTAAACATTTCTCCAAACTCCTCCAAGCACCTATTTTATGAATAAGGAAGTAGGGAACCAATGATCCTACTCTGGTTCTCCTTTAGAGGGGAGGAGATAAGAGGCCCTGTTTTTGTGGTAAGATCTGTAGTCCCTTGAAGTCTGTTGAGACATGAGGAGGCCAAGTGTCCTGAGCAATATGCCGTGGTTAGGTGCACTCTGGGAGACAGGTTCAACCTTTCACAAACCACATAGGTTTATACATGAAACTTGCTCAGCATAGCTCTCTTTTTCCACCTGGCCAAAGGAGCCAAACCCAGACTGCAGATTAGCTTAATTTGCTGCTCTTTAAAAAAAAAGATACTGGCCTTCAATTTCTCTCTATCAAGAGAAAAAAATACCCAAGCTCCTCAAATGAAAAGCCCTGCAGGATTTCATCTCTGTGAATGTGGAATGGAGATTTGACAATAAAAAAGACATTTCATTTGTCTTATTAGTGGCCAACTACTGTGGAAGGTGTTCAATCAATTAGACTGATCTTGGACTCCTGAATTATTGATAGAGAGAACTGGATTACACTTTCAAATGCTTTTAGCTTAATTGGCCAACCCATCATTGCTTCATTTTCTTTTTCTTATGTACATAATTTTTAATATTTTGTTTTGCTTTTTTAACTATAGCAGCTTGCCAGCAGCTGACCCTCTAATTCTGGTGTTATTGACAGCCCTGCTGATGCTGATCCGGGGAGCAAGTGCTGAAGCCGTGACTGGGCTGTGCTCACACATCCCAGTGCTCAGAGTACATGAGAATAGTGCTAGCCTTCCCCGGAGACCAAAGGGGATTGGGATGCAGGAGACAGCAGCTTCTGTCTATGAAAGAACTAGAACGAAAGTCAGAGATGCCCCCCTTTCTTCCTTCTGCTTAGGCTTTTTGTTTTGTAGCTCTGAATCTCTTTCCAAGCCCTTCCCCTCATTTCCTTCCTCTTTCTGCCCACCATCCTTCTCCCCTGATGCAGAAATGTAATTCATCTCTGATCTGGAGGTGATCTGGGCCAACATATCATCTCCAGCAGCAGCTGAGGGATGGCGGAATGATCCTTCTCTTCCCACCTCTGACAATAACAGTTCCTCACAAACCCTGTTAATTTTGTCCTCACATTTCCCTTAAGCATTCCAGTCTCTTCTCATTTCCCACTCATCATCATTTCTCATCCCCCACACCCTATCCCCTATTTCCCAAATGGAGCCCATCCTCTCCCTCCTCCACTAGTGGCCTGGTGTGGGCAGTTTGGGGAAAAAATGAGCAGTATTTGGGAACAAAATCAAAACAGCCAGTTAAATGCAGCCAAGAGAGATAAGTATCACTATTTGCATGAGCTTTGAGTAATCCAGTCTGCACACAAGCTCTGAACTACACTGACCTTGATTGTTTAACTCTCATTGACATACTGGGACATTAGCAAAGACAGATTCACCGAATTTGAGCATTCTCCATATTTTATAGACTAAGCACATCTCAAATGACTTTAAAGTGTAGTTCCCTGTTACTCTTTTGCAAGCTAATCTAAAGCAGAGATGCAAGCACAAATGGATTTATAAGTACTTGGGAGCTATTTCCCAATAAGAGAGGAAAAAAAGAACATCATAAGACCAGTGATGAGAAAGAAAAAAAAAAGGTAAGTGAGAGTAAAGAAGAGTTTAAAAACAGAAAAGAGAATATGAAGAGACAAAAAGAAGAGAGAGAAGATGTGAAAATGACAAGAAAAACGAACAAAAAAAAAAAAAAAAAGGAGAGGAGAAAAGCTTTCCAGTGGAAAATGATAGATACCCAATCTAAGCGTTTGGAAGAACTAGAACTCCTGGTGCTAGATTTGAAAAGGATTATTTCTGTGATAACAGGAACATGATAGGATCAGTATTCTGACTAGATTACAGTACTGGAGGATATGATCTGAGAGAGAAATAGGAGCTATAATGGCAAAATGGAAGTCTGTGTGAATAATCTGAGTGCTTGTAAAGAATTACAAAACTAGAAAACAAGATCCATGCAAATGCAATTCAGTTCCTGCGATGTTGCTACAGACCTCTGCCATTGGACAGATATCTCGTGACAATTATTAGGAAGATGAATATCAGGAATGCGTCATTATTCAATTTTCTAGATAGCAAATGCAGAATTATTGTTACTTGCAATACTGGAGCAATACTGGAGCTTCCTGGACCTAATGGGCAACAGATTTGCCACGCACACACTGAAATAGCACAGGAGCCAGCAAGAAGCAATTCTGGTTTAGACTTGGTTTATAGGAACAGTGACCAACAGCTCACTGCTACTGTTTAACTAATTGGAAGGACAAGAGAAAGCAAAAGCTGGTCTGCAACCCAGATTCTCAATTTCCAAAGGGCAAAAGGTGAAAAATTAAAGGAAGTAGTTAGTGAATCACTTGCTGTGAAGAAGTTTGAGATAATTTTAAAAAAAGATAAAAAAAAAAAGAAAAAAAGAACCTTTAAACTTCTCAGTGACAAATGTGCAATGAATACTCTCTCTTTTTCTGCACGGGAAAAATGAGAGAAGAGCATTCCCCACCTAGCTGAAACTGCCTCAATAAATAAATAAATAAATAAAATTCAATAAATAAGTATATAAAAATTGACTAGGAAAAGGACAAAATCATCAAATCTATGTCTTATAGATCTGTATATGTAAGGATAGGATGTATAAGATCTAATATGGAACAAATACAAAATAGAAATACAGAAGAGTCCTTTGGCTGCATAAGGTAAAAAAAAAGAGTCTCAAAAATATGGGTGGGACGAGGATGAGCCATACAATAATAAAAAAAAATATTGCTTTGCTTCAGCAAAACGAAAGCTACTAAATACTCAGGCAAAGACCAGACAGAGATCAGTGTCTGGGATCGACAATTTGTAACAACTCATGAAGAGCCCTATGTCACAGAATCATAGAATCATTATGGTCAGAAAAGACCTTCAAGATCATTGAGTCCAACTGTAAACTCCTCAACACCATGCCTGTTAAACCATGTCCCTAAGCGCCTCATCTACATGTTTCTTGAACACTGCCAGAGACACTGTCCACATCTCCGGGCAGCCTGTTCCAATCTTTGACTACTCTTTCTGTGTAGAAACTCTTCCCAATGTTTAACCTGAACCTCCCCTGGTGCAACTTGAGGCCATTTCCTCTAGTTCTATCCATAGTTATTTTAGAGAAGAGATCAACCTCCGCCTCACTACAACCTCCTTTCAGGTAGTTGTAGAGAGCACTAAGGTCTCCTCTGAGTCTGCTCTTCTCCAGACTGAACAACCCCAGCTCTCTCGGCTGCTCCGAAGAATGTCCTCACATCAGAGCTCTCTTATTTCACTCCAGCAAGATAATCAGTATGTCCCACAGATATAGTACTCAGTAAAAATGAGAAATATTAAGAGATTAAAGAAGAAATGCCATCAGGTTGTCTGAAGAGCTAACCTAGGCGGAGTTGGACAGTTAACCAGAACAGGTATCTTTTGTCACTGTGGTTAAAGAGGTGTCTAATCAGTAGCTGGTGAGATAGGAAGTCTGTCAGACCCTTTCCTGCTGCATAACACAGTCTGAAGACTGGGAAAGAGCTGAAATGCAAGGGAAATGATACACTGGAATGGTGTCCACCTCCCCAAACACGAAGCATTGAGCCATCAAGGACATGTGAGACTGTGCAGCCCCTCTTGCACACCCAAGCCCACCCTCTGCTCAAGCAAAGGGCCAACGTCTGTGAGGCTCATCTCAATTCCTGCTGATTAGAAGGAAATCCAGAGCATGAGGCTAGTGCTAACAGAGACAAATGATATGGAAATGAGGAGACACCTTTCTAACACCAGCGAAGCCCTGGAGAATGATTTCATTCACAACAAATCTCCTTCCTTAACAGTGCTTATAGCAAGGGGATGGGCTGTTCTTCTCCCATGCATTTAATTCCACTGATGGAAGTTATTCCCAACTTTCTGTGTATAAGTGCAGAATAGGTTCCAAATTTTCTTTGCTACTGCTTCCATTCCATATTCCCCATTCAACTTTTCTCTGCCTGAGCTTCCCATGGTGTTAAAAGCTACCCCAAAAGATTCAGTTTTGTACCGTGCTTTCCTTGCCCACTCTTTGGGGTCAGACAACTTGTTATCCATCAGATACTAGCCTAAAAGAGAGAAAAAAAAAAGTACATTCTAGAAGGTGATGAAAGTTTGTGTTTAAAATTGCTGTTTAGATTTCAGCCTCATTCCACTTATTTATTAATCTGGAAGTTTCCAGACTAAATAGACATGAAGGAAAAGTTGCTCAATAGTTGGTGTTTTTTATAGAATATCGTGGCCCAGGTATTAAGCAAGACAGGTGACCTAAGATTGGTGCTGTCCAACCTTTAACACACTAACTCCTTGTTTTAAGCTAATCTCAGACTTCATAAGTGGCAATTTCTTGGACCACCTAACTTCCCAAATGAAGAGAATATGAGAGTGCATTGGTATCAAAGTTTGTGAAGGGTTTTTATTTAGAGACTTTAACGTTTGAAGAATATATAGCATGTTTGGGTACCTCTGCGTGTGCAGGGGGGTTGGACTAGATGATCTCTAGAGGTCCCTTCCAACCTTAAGCATTCTATGATTCTATGACACTGAGAAATTCCCACTCTCCAGAACAAGGTGCTAAATAGCCCCAGTGAGCTAGAGCCACTGAAGACTTCTGGACGGGCCCAGACTGAGGTTGCACCACAGCAAAGCAGCAGGTCCACCCCACAGCAACAGTCCAAGATCCTGGCTGCCCTTAGTATTTCATGACCCCCTTCCAGCCCAATGTTCCCAAGTCCGAACCTGAGGAATAGCCAGAAAGCAAAGAAATGCAAATTGCCAGGTCAAGGTTCAAATCTCAGAAGGCCAAAATAGTCTTTGTTTTATGTATCTGATGTGCTCAGACATTAATTCACTAGAGGCACAGATGTATATGGTATTCAAACTGCTTGAAATCATTTTGGCATAGTATATTGAAATGCTAACAAGTGAGAAGCTGAATGAATACCTGCAAATTTGGTAGTTTATAAACTGCAAGTTTATAAAAAATTATAAAGACTTTTTTTTAACTGATCTAGAAGATAAAAGAGAAGAAGAGAAGAGAAGAGAGCAGAAACCACCTTCTCTTCCACTAGAACAGCTTTCAAAAGTGAGTATAATTTCCTCTTCCAGGAGTTTTGGTGAGGTATTTTGCACAATGGACAAATCCACACTCAAATATTCAACATTTTTTAAATCTTTAACAGGAAAAATGAAATCCTGGTCTTGGTCCAGTGCTCTGAGAGAGATCAGTAAAGTATCTCCCTGCTGAGCGAAGGCAAAGACAGTTATAACATGGTTTTGGAGTCACCAAATGGCATTATGGACCCTGATGTTGCCATTATTTCTTAGGGACACGGTATTAGCGCCCCAAATCTTCCATATCAGCCTGCTTATCCTCACCACCAGCAGAGACGCAGCCTGATACAGAAGCAAAACCAGCAGAGATGTAGCCTGATACAGAAGCAAACTAAGCAGCAGTGCACTCAAAATGTCAAGGCAACCATGCAGGAGCAGTTTCCCTATACAGAGCTACTGCCAGGCATTTTCCAACACATTTCTTCATATTACTTAAGCCATTATGATCATGACCCAAGGCGTTTCCTGGGGACCAAAGAACAGCTGAAAGTATCACACACACAGACCATTAACCCTGGACTGTTGTTACCTGCCAGCTTGAGCTCCATGGCCTACAAGTCCCCCTACATCCCTGGTCAAGGTCTCCAGCTGGTACCATAACACAGATAAATACTGTGAAAGCTCCTTTTGTGCAGGCAAGCCCAGCAGGCTGACTGGAAAATGCTTAAAGGGAGAGAGGCCTTCAGATCACCTTCATTCCCTGCCTCCGACCCTTCACCCCTTAGGAAGCAATCTCCCATCAGATAATGCAGTTAAAAGGGAGGGATGGAGGTTAAGGCCTGGGATGGGGCAATTTCATCCATGAAAGGTGTTTCATCCATGGCATTAGCCATTGGAAGTAAGGAAAACTGAGAGGAAAGCTCCTCTTGGCCCGCATGAGAAACAGAGATACCAGGCTGACTGAGACAGAGCAAAAGGGTGCTTGAAACATCATGACTGGAGAAGATTTCCTTCCAAGACCCCTTTCACAGTCTTCCAGGGGTTACAACATAACCACAGCTACAGAAGAAGCATTGGTTGAGGGTCTATCAGCACCTCCTGATGCTGCACTCCTATTACCTGCACTGCTAAATGCCGCTTTTCTGATACTCCCTGAGGAAGATGCTCAGTCCTCCTCATTAGGCTACTGAGATACATTCATTTCCATTTCCAATTCCCTTTTGTTCACAATCCATCTCCCATCAGCTGTGTACATGCATTCACTTGTCTCCATGAGCAATGAGCTCTATCCCTCTTCCTGTTTTTCACAGAAGTCCTCCAGTTGACCCAGGACCAGCAGCTCAAAGCTTCGCTAGCTCACCTGGGGTACATGTGTATCTTTCTGGATTCGCCCTCGGCTCCTCCATCACCTCAAACAACCTTGGCCTGATTTGTTCTGGAGCACCTAGTGTCTCCAGTAAACACTGCTTTCAGCCCCCTTTTCAGCAGAGACATGGTTTATTGCCCCCTAAGTAGCCCTTCACCGTTCCCCTTCTCAATCAGCACTGGGTAATGGTTTCCTAGGGACTATAATACTTAGCAGCACAGTAATTGAATGATATTATTAACAGCAGCAGCATCTGTGTTGTCTGTTTAATTAACTGGAGAGCAAATGAGGCCCTAAGAGTCATTAGTCTGATCCTTTATTGTTTTCCTAATGATCTGCAGCTTCTCTTATTTGATTATTGGCTAAGGATCCCCTTTACCAAAAAATGCACTTTTAATAAAATAATAACAAAACAACTCTCTGAATGACACACATTACTTCTCTCAAGCTGCCGATTAGCTAACTGTAAACTTCTACACTAAATACTCCAAACACACCATTGCTACTCCGCCACAAGCAGTGTAAGAGAAATAGAAGACACATTTCAAGGAACAAAGTTGTAATAAACAGTGTAGTGTTGCAACGCTGATAAGTGACAGAGGCAAATCTTGCCCCTTTACCAGTTACAGGAGGTCTACAGGGGCTGGAGGAGGTAAGACCCCCCTTTGCATACTGCTGGCCTCGAAGGAAAAGAATATTAACTCAGCACTGCTGTTCACAAAATTTTAGGCCATTTCTGTACTGAAAAAACAAGAATGGGACAAAATGATGAAGACAGCCTTTCTGTCCTTAACTGTGCTGAATTTATGGCCAGTCCCACAGCAGCACTTCCAACATCTCCACTTAGAAACTTCTTGCACTGCTGAGATAGCCATGTAGGAGCAGCCCAAGCCCACTGTGCAATAGCTGTGCAGCCCTTCATAGGCAGCAGCCCCTCTGCCACCACGCAATCGGGAGTCAAACAGCCACCAATCCCTCCACTCCCATTTAGCAGCAGCCCTGGTTGAACGTTTGGTTGGAAGTTCATTGCTTGACAGCTGGTTATTGGTTTCTCTGCAAGGGGGATGTGGAAATTTCCATGGAGATTATCCCAACTGCAGTTTTTCAGCTTACCAGGAAGCATAGACAATTGGTGTTAACCAATTCAGAAAAAGATCCCATCTCAGACAGGAGGGAGTTCTTACTGTTTGCATGTCTATGATATTGGCTCCAGTAAGTCTGTAAGTTAAGCAGTAAATGTTGTGCCAGATATAGTCACACACAGATCTGGGGACACTCTGGGGACACATCACTCATTCATGGCCAATTCAGGGAGCAGGAGTCTTACCACTACAAAGCTTTTTCTTTACCTAATCTTGCACAGCTGGTTAAAACCTAGTGTCATAGCCAAGACAGAAACCATCACCCTGCAGCAGGAGACCTGGACTGGTGACCATACAAATGGGTGATCCCACCACCGCACCATCATCATGCTAGCACCTTGGTACGCTCATCTAATTGGTGGCAATGTCTTTACGCACGCCAAGAGTATAGCTAATCTGGAAACTACTGACCTCAAATGTGGGCTTAGGTCTTACCTCTCTTGCTGTCATCAAGCACCACTAAACACGGACTGAGAGGAGGGGCATAGCAGCTATATCCATGGTTCTGTTTAGATTTAGAAATGCAATACTTTTACTGTACCTTTTACTGTCTTTTGTGGAACTGATAATCAAAATGTGAGCAATGAACATCAAGTCCTTCCTGGCTGCTCTATTTCAAGCCTTACGGTGTAATATCATCAGTGCCAGGTGGTCAATGCATGTATGAATGTGATACACAAGTAGCACGGTTGAGAACTGGAGTTCTCAAGAGGGGAAAGTGGTCTATAATTTCATGATCTCAATGCAAAATCCTGCAAGACTCATTGCCCACTATGTGAATCGTCATTAGGGGGAAAATAAGCCATGCAACTTCTGCATCTACATATCAGATATATAAAGAATGAATATAGAGCATAACTGGATCCTGCAGCCTCAAAAAGACTGAGAAAATCAGTGTGGCTTTTGTGTGGGGAAAATAAATGGGAAAATCACATGAGCAAGAAATGAAAAGAAAATTAAGATATTTCTTGACACCATTGGACTTCTCTGTCTCAGGGGCACTTAACTGCTCCAAGATGTGTAGCCTTAAAAGGGTTATGATTCTCTGAACATTTCTTCGGGGATCTAAAATAAGTCTTCACTAGACCAATTTCTTAGCTATAGACCAACTTCTTAAAAATGAGAGATATTACTACTTCTTACTTGCTCACCTGGAAATTCTGTTACACTTTCAACTGGACGAGAGACTTGCTTATAATCCTTGCTTTGTCATCATTCCCTCCCTCCTCCGATCCTGACGCAACAGCTGTTGGCTGCCTGCTGTTCATTGAATGGATGAAAAATAAATGAATGAACACATGAACTTTGTGGCACGTAATTTAGAATATAGCAGCTCCTTCCCATAGGTTATAACAAGTACAATAACAAGTCAAGGATGCTGTCGTTCCCTAGATAAAATTTCCATTATGATGGCTAAAAGGACCTCAAATTCCTCTTTGGCTATGGAGAGCCAACTACAACTTCAAATATTGTTAATGGCCATGAAAAAGGTTGTGCTAGCAATCTGACAAATAGTCTTTCTCACGATTTAGTTGCAGATTACCTGCCTCCAAAAAATATATCTTCCCTGCAGCATTTTGGTATAGCAGGATTCAGTATTGAAAAGGAATGGGAAAAAATACAAACATGTTACACTTCTGTGGAAAGGCTAAATAATAAAAAAAAAAAAGATTTTTGAGGTCAATCCCTGATTTGGTAAGTAACTACAGTCTTGGCCATCTACACCTTCCTTTTACTACCTGTGTAAACTGGGAATAGTAGCATCTTCCCAGCAATATGTGGAAATGGATCTCCAAATAGAAAATACTGGATATGAAAATGTGCTATCAACTTCTGCCGATTTCTGATCCTTCCCATACCAGTTTTCCTTTGTATTGCCTTTCGAAAAGCCTTCCCACTTGATTCTCCCAGCTTCTGTGTTACTGTATTCATGGGCAAGATATCTACGGGACCTCACAACACAGCTTTACATGCATTCATACGTCAACAGGCCTGTTTATATACCATCCCTTTCTCTAGGTGCCTTTATAACCTGTGTGCATTTACCTAGTCCCAAAACGCAAACCGACTGCCACACAACTCCATGGAAGTTTCTCTAAACTAGCACATCTGACTACAAATTTGTACTGTACTCAACCATGGATTTTAACTTTCCCTAAATTCTCCCTGTTACTGCTAAGTGCACTCTTTGACTAAGCCAAATTACTCCCCTATTTCTTTCACTTATACATTCATTTTAGTAGCTAGGTAGCATAAGCCCTTTTATTCAGCTCTTGGATAGGTTCTCCAGATTTAGCTCTCCACTAGTATTTTACATCACTTTCCCACTGATTTTTGTATGCTTCCTGGTAATTCGTGTCTTTTTGGTAGCAATCCTGAATATCTGCCCTTACCGAAGCTATGAGAAGGACGCTTTGCTTTCCTGACAGGACAGATCAACCCATTCAGTTTCTGCTGTTTCTTCCCAGGGACTGATTGCTTCTTCCCCCTATGCTTGTGCTTGCAGGAAGTGTTGCACATTTTATTCCCTGGCATGAAGCCATCTACTTATCTCCTAGCTATCTGGAGGTCATGCTGAGAGTCCAGTGAGAGTCACACACAAGCTGCAATTTCTAAGCTCGTCTACTTAGTATCTTTCCAGTTGCATTGGCATTCTGCAGATTTAAAGCATCTGAAGAAAACAAGAAAGTAATAAATAGGAAAGAAACCCAGCTCTGTGGGTGGGATTCAGTACCCCCTAAGAAGGTGCATTAAAAGGAAGCCCCAGCTCTGTACCAAATAATAAAACAGGTGGCATCGTGGCATGTGGCGGAAGAGTGCAGCCATTGCCAAGAGGCAATGCAGGGAACCCGAAACCTTGGCTCCTTGTCTCTGATCTCCACATGAAGCCACTGAGAAAAACTGCATAATTCACTTAAGCATGAGCCTCATTTTCTGATCTCTGGATGTAACAAGGTGGCAAGATCAACAGCTTCATTGACCATATTTGCAATGTGCATAAGGAAGTGCTGCCTGACTTGGTTTTAAAAGATGTTCTTTGATGCATTTGTTGAAAGTTGTTGTAATTATAATAAGGAGAGAGCAATCTCAACCAAAAGAAATCCATCACACAATAAAAATGCTGCACTCAGATCTGCAGGACCTTACCAGCCAGAGGTAATTTATTTCCAGAAAATTTGTTCCTTGACAGAATAGATGACTATTTCACTAGCTTTGCTTTCTGATCTTTTTTTTAACAAAGTTGATTATTCAGCTAATTTGCCACTCTTTTCCTGTATGTGGCTGACCAACAAATTAGAGACAGCACTCCCCTATTTTCTTTTGTTTCAACTGGAGAGCCAAGTCACATTCCTTTTTGCACCTTGGCTGCTTGTCACGATATACCGATCCCATCACAGTTTGGTTTTGTGGAAATCTGATCTTCGCTGGCCCATTCAAGAGAGAGAAATTCCAAGTGAAGAGAGGACAAAGTCCAGCTAATGGTAGAGAAAGTCCAGCCAATGTAATTCTATGGCTGATGCAGCCAGACCAGAAGCTTCTGGGATGAAGTTGGTCAGGCCCCCTGCTGCCTTTTCTGACCAGGGAGAAATGCCTGGCAAAGGGACATTACAGATATTTTGATGGCTGGTATGAGATCATGATCTTCGCTTTCTACTAGCATATTCTGGCTAGAAAGTTTGGCAAGTACTGGCTCCAAGCCCATTTTGTATTTACTTTATTTCTCTTCTGCATGGCTCTTTTTCTCCTGTCTGTGCCTGCCTTGTCCTTTTTGCAGTACATACTCTCTGCTCCTAGAACTAGAGAGTTTTCCACATGGCTTGTTGGCACACAGCAAATGAGTGCCTTTCAGCTTCTTGAGGTCACTGTGTCAAAGGATGCTTCCCTTCCTGGTACAGAGGACAGACTGTGTTGATGAGCAGTAACAGAGCAAGACAGTCCCCAGTGGTGGCCCACACTTTTCCATACTGCTGGTCTTTACCAGACACCAGGGGTGTGTCAGGTAGCCCAAAGGTTTCTTGTGCCCAGAACACCAACTCCAACACATTGGCATAATACGTGCTGGCAAATGCGTTTTGAACACAGTGACTGATCTATTTTTTGTCAGGTCTGTGCAATATAGCAGAATAATTTTGAAAGGGTCCCCATCTCATTAGGTGATTACAGTGAGCTGTTTTCTGTACCCAGGAGGACCCCAAGTCTTTATCTTATCATACATTTCACTACAAAGACATGATCTCAGCTTTTGCCGTTGTAGCCCTCCTCACCTGCTCCTCGTGGCTGACCAAAGACCCCAAGAGAAAGCAGAGGGGAGGAGGTATGAGTAGAGCCATGCTCATACCTCCCTGACTCCTGCTAGAAAGCACTTCCAAGCCTACTTGCAGGTAGAAGCAAGAATAGCCTTATAGCTGAATGCAGCTGCAGACACTACAACAACCAGACTGGTCATCAGAAACTCTCTCTCAGCCAAGGCTTGGCTGTTTTTTAATGAGCTCAAAGTCTTTAGCAAAATGTTTTGCTCCCCATATGGCCAGCAGTGTACTCCGGCAGCTCGGAAGTACAAAATCAGGATATCCAGGGGAGAGCATCAATAGTGAGTGAAAGTGGCTGCGAGCCTGCAGCAGAGTCCAGAGCAGAACCCTCTTCTGACAGCTATGCCAGCATTTAAATCACAAGACTCTCCTTCCTCTCAGCCACAGCCTAATTGTCTTCTAAGCTGGTTAGCCTTGCTTTTTGCCCATGTCCTGACTCCATATGATTGTCTCCGGCATAAAGCAATATGTTCCATCTACTCAGCTTGCATTTAGATTGCCTCGTTTGTTGTGTTCTTAGGGCTGCTCTCAGCAAGGACTGCTGATCTCATTCAGATTTACCAAATCACTTTGTAATGCTGAGTGCTCTTTGCTTGGTAGCCTTCAGTAGAACAGGCTCAGGTCCCTTAATCCTTGCTCATATATCACAAACATTTTTATAAGCCAAATGTAATGAACTGCATTGCCCAGTGCTAGCCACCAAGTTCTTTAGAGCAAAAGCAATGTCTCTCCAGGAAAAAGCAGTCAAACAGCACACAGAGTGCCCAGAAAAAAATAACTGTCTGTTACCATAGGATAAAAATGGATTTATATTTTTGGAGTCTGTTCCTTCATTAAAAAAGCAGCAATAACACTTCTTCCTCTCCCCCTTCTCTTAGGTATTTGTCAACACTTATCTCTGCACCACTTAATGCATCAAGGACGGCCATAAAGCTCAAGTCCATGCTTAATACATTTGACACAATCTGCCAGATGCTGGGGATAATGACCACAGCGGGACACAGCATACATGGTATTGCTATTAATCATTTCAACAGCAACAGTCCCCAAAGACCCCATAGGCGTGTTCCAGGCCCATTTCCTCTAGGCTTAGGTTTCAGTAGGCGTTAGAGTGTGGGATGTTTAGAATTAAGAACAATTTAGGAAATAAAAGTCATGATTTGGACACACTATCAGGACAGGTGGGCAAAGAAATAAGTACTGTTTTCAAATAACAAAACATCTACTGTGCCAATTAAATCACAGAATCATAGAAGCTTGAGGTTGGAAAGCACCGCTGGAGATTATCTAGTCCAAACTTGCTCAAGCAGGGTCACCTAGAGTTTGTTGCACCCATCTAGATGGAGTTTGAATATATCCACAGAAGGAGACTCCACAGCCTCTCTGGGCAACCATTTCCAATGCTGTCACCTCTTCAGGTGAAAACTCCATCAGCACACTGTATGAAGATCCCTTACCACAACCAGTCTTAAAAAAAAATAAGGAATTCATGTACAGCAGCACTGTCTGGATGCTAAGGAGAGAACCATATTTGTCCTGACACAGAATTATGTGATATGGAAACAGAGTCAAACTCTGTAAGGATAAAAAACACTGGTAAATCTCTGCTGAAGCCAGCTGAAGTCATAATTTAGCACCCATCACAGGAAAACATGGCAGGTCTGGTTCGATATCATGCTTCTAGTAATACCATTAGCTGGTAGTTCAAAGAAGTGCTTTGGTGCTCTCTTTATGTAAAAGCACTTCCACAACCCTTCATTGATATTTTACCTGGCAAGGATGTCTTCTTTCTTGATCTATGCAGAAAATATTTTATGCTCTGAAATTCATAACCAGAAATGTTATCACTGCCCTAAGAATTAGTCAGCTGCAATGTTAAAAAGACAGCTTCATGCACGCAGCAATAGGCTGCTTTGCATGATCATCAAAAGAGGTAAAAGGAGGTAATAGTCTGATTTCAGCACCTACCGTGACAGGAGAATAACATTTAATTTCCCTAGCCCCTGACGAGCCAGGTTTCTTCTCTCGTCATATAATCTGTAATAAATAACCCATCAATCCTTTCACTGAGTGGCAGACTGCAGAGCTTTTCCATTTAACATATGGGCACTTTAGTGTCCCCAGTGCACTGCTTGACATTAGTCCACATTTCAACCTTACTTGCCTTTGAAAATCTCACCCAGAGAAAAGACCCACTTCTCTTGCAATCCACATTAGCCACCATCGCCAGAGTGACTCATCCCTCTGCAGCAAAATGAAACAACTTGTCCTGGATAATCCAGTTTCATTTTGTTCATCTCTCTCTGCCCCCCTGGCCTTCTTGTTAAGCATTTCACTGATTCCACTCTGGGTTAACTATTATGATACTCGTCATCAGTAGTCAATATATACAGACTGAGGGACAACGCCAAGTCCAAGTTTGCATTTCAGGAGGTGAGAGGAGCACCAGTGGCATGCATCCACTTGTCCACTGTGGAATGGGAGAGGGTGGACTTCTTTTGAAGCAGGGAAGGTACCATTTTATCACCTGCACCTACCAATTTAAATTTAGTAACACTAAAGGCAACACTAGTCACCTGCCTGAATATGCATCAAAATGCAAAATATTTTTATAGCAAATTTGACTGTAACTTGACCACCTCTGTGCCTGATACAGACTAGGAGAAACTGGTGGCGGCTGGCCAGATCTGCCTGCCCTAAAAACCTTCAGCTGATCCCTTTTGTCCTATGGTATTAAAGAGGGACAAAACAACTATGAATCACAATTAGCTCCTCTGGACCCCAGGCAGACCTCAGTAAAACCCTGAGTGCTTCCGTCCTCAGCTATGTGGTCCTACTCACTGACAGAGACGTAGCACAAAGCTGGATGGACTCAGGGTAGAGAACAAGCTCTTTCTGCCCTGCAGATATTCAGTTTCCAGCAAATGTTAGATGCTTCCCCTGAGCCCCTCAAGCCTCTCAAGGCTCTCAAGGCAGGCTGAGGATGCTGGGCAGGACTGGGGAAATGTGCTCTCTTGTTGCTAGAATGGCATAAACTGAGAACAGTCTCCTGGTAGATGAGTACATTAGTGAGGCTCGACTTACTAAGCAGGAGAAATGTTTCACTGAGACAAATCTACTGCTTCTGAACTCTCCACGAGAGCGAAGAAGCCAGCACCAGTAGCTGCTGCTCACACCAATATGTTTTCCACCCTTACCTCGGGTAACCTCTGGATGCTCGCTGAATCTTGCAGGGCCTTTGAGAGAGGAGAGGACGTCAAGGCCAGGACCAGCACATTGAGCTCTAAATGATTAATCAGAGACTTCTAGTTTGTTTAAAGTAGTAATTTGATGATAAAAATCCTGACAATATCCTGCTCCCTTCAACCTCAATACACTATAATCTTATTTAACACATTAGAAAAAAGTCTTGTAGTGAGCAGGCACCAGAGGGAATGTGGGCTAGGAAAGGATATTACAGTATCACTTCGGAGAGTGCCATAAATAAATCTTCGCCCAAGATAGGTAGGCAGATTGGTGCAGCACTCCACACAAAATTGTGCTGGTCTACAAGACGGTGACTCATCAAATTCTCCACTTCTGATAATCAGTCAGGCAGAGTATTCATTACAACAAGAAAGAGAAGCCAGGGAAGGGAACCATCTCTGAGCCTGGCTAGAAGAAAACCTCGCTGTCAGAGTGGGGAGCTGGGATCCACAGATGCAGTTCCTGCCACTGTTGCTCATTTTCTGACTGATATGGGTAAAAGCAGGACCAAAATTTGGAAGACCAAGTGCCTCAGCCTGGCCTCTGAAACACTCCGGTGGGCATGCCAACATGATTTGAAACTCCTGAAGAGTTGGCTTGTCACCAAGGTGCCATGCCTCAGTGCAAGAGACACGGACATACTGGAGCAAGGCCAGCGAAGGACCACGAAGATGACCAAAGCATCTGACGTATGAGGAAAGAGCTAGGACTGTTCAGCCTGGGGAAGAAAAGGCTCAGGAGGGATTGATCAATGTATATTTCAGAGTGTGAAGAAGAGGGAAACAGACTTTCTCAGTAGTATTCAGTGACATGACCAGATGCAATGAACACAAACTGAAATACAGAAAATGTAAACATAAGATTTTTTTTCTTTTGCCTGTGAGGGTAGTTGAACACTAGAATGGATTACCCAGAAAGACTGAAAATCTCTATGCTTGGAGATATTCAAAACCTGATGGTACACAGCCCACAGCCCTGCTCAGAGTAAAGACTGGACTAGACACTTTCCAGAAGCCACTGCCAACTTCAGCTATTCCGTGAGACCTACCTCAGTTCACTGGCTGTTCAAGGATATTAATATCACCTACACAGAGGGTTTAGGTATTTAAAGGTAGACAAACATTTAAATACTTAGCGGGCCTCAGTAACTTAAAATTTAGAATACTTATTCACAAGCCTGCATGCTTGTGAGCTAACATCTAGCCATGCCCTACAAAAGACTCTGGCTGCAGAGATCAAGCCCCTCATGTTCAGAACTCATTCATTTCTCTTAAAAACATAAATTTACCATGAGTTATAGCCCTTCCCCTTGGCTTAGGGTCTCCAGTGACCCAGGAACCCCTTTTCCATGTGGGGAGGTGATCTCAGGCTCTCCAGTCTCCTTCTCGGATCCCTCTGTCTCCTTTCTGGACTATGGATCAGGGAAGAGTAACCACATACTGGTATCCTAAATACGCAAAGCAATATGCTTAGTGCATGTCATGAACTCCTCTAGTTTTCTGCCCTTCTTAGTTATGGTATGCACTATAGTGGAGATAGCAGAAGCATGCACAGACAGCAAGGTAAATTAAATAGACACCCAGGACATCCTCTCCAACCTCATTTCATTGATAACTTCGGTTTGTTCCATCCAGCACATTCTGTAACAAATCATTTCAATTCATGGGGTTCCTTAGACTCTACACTAGGAAGCTATTGCTTGTCTAAAATGGTCTTTCTCTTTTCGTTAATTACACCCATCATCTCCTTGTGGAACTGGAACTGATATCTCTACCTCTTGTACTGTTTTATATTGTTTCTAAATGCAGGTTTGGACAGGAATGTTATGTGACGAACCAAGCCTTTAACTGCTATTCTATGCAGACAACTGCATGAATTCACCTTACATGAATTATCTGAAGAAAATGGAAGGCAGGCAGGAAGGAAGGTAGGAAGACAGAAAAGAAGGCAGGAAGGGAAGAAGGAAGAGAAAAAAATCATAGCCCTTAAGGCAGACCACACTATCACAGCTCTTCAGGACCTTAGGTGACTGGTAAGTCCACCTCTGTCTATATAACCCAGGACAAGGGAGAATTCTGCAAGTCAGAACCTGTTTTCATTTTGTTTTCCTCTTCCCCTGCTTTAGAACAAGCAGACACTGAATTAAGTTGGAGACTTTCTATTGATTTCAGGGACCACTGGGTTAGACCTCCATGCTGTAATAAACTCCCTAGCCCTTCAGCTTTACACTGCAGCAACCCACCTCCTGAGGCTAACAGCAAAATCCAATCAGCTTTTCCCCATTTGTCCCTTTTATTTCCCTCCTTCATCCACCCAAGATGGGAGCTTTCTACAATTAGCCTCCCAACACATAAACCAAAAGAAAAGGACACCAGGCAACAGCCTGTTCATCTGTAGCTTTTATTCCTCAGTACTTGTATTGCCCCGAAGGCTCAGGATGCTGCTCAAGAGGCATGGCGCTGTTAGAGGTGCTGCCTTTTGGATTAAGGGAAAGCTAAATCCATGACCACGTGGACAGCTTCAATACTCCACTGCACTGTTTTTAAGCATTCACAGACTTAAGCCCAGCCACCTGGCAGGATTCCAGCTGTAGTGAGCAAGCTCTGTGTTATTTCTGCTTGCCTTAAAAACTCCCTTAAATACTCCTCATCTCAAACAGATGTGTAGGGCATTTCATTGAAGCCAGACATTTTGATGTCAGTATGACTGCTGCCATGTAAGACTTCCTGTTGCTGAAAAATCCCAAATTTTGGAGATGACACCAGCCACAGAAGTACATGTTAACAGACTGTATCCTTCTATAATGTTGAAGGGTTTATGGTTGGAATCGATGATCTTGAAGGTCTTTTCCAACCATAAGGATTCTATGATTTTGATTCTATGATTAAGCCAGACTTCAGGAGGAATAAATCCATGAAGCTCTGCTGAACTCATGCAGTTCTGCCACTCTGCAGCGGGTTAGATTTTCTCGTACCCCTAGTAATAAGTGATATACTGCTTACCTGGGAAATGACACCCTTGCGATGAGTTGGAGAGTCGTTACTGGTCATTACAGCAACCTTGATGCATCATGATGTTTCCCCCTTGACCATCTTGCCTGTGTGAGCCCTGTGCTCCATCTCCCTTGCCACACAGACTAACATTTAACATTCCAGATACCTCCAAATGCCTATCACTGCTCTAAGAGAAAAACTGATACCTTATGCATTCTTTCCTTCATGCCATCCTCCAAAAATAGAAGGGAAATGAGACCAGAGAGAAGCATGTAATGCTAAACAGGCACTCTAAGCCTCAGTTCATGCTCTGCAACAGAAGAGGGGGGCAATTGATATTCACAGAAGGAGGGAGCTATGCACAGCAAAATATGTATCGCTTGCTCTAGAAATCAGTTGATTCAAAGGAGCAGCATTTATATATGCAAAACAGCTATTTAAAGTGGTTCACAGAAGCTTTATGGTTGCCTCCAAGCTCTGGAGAGCTCGACTCATGACAAGTAAAGCACCTGGATTTCCAGGTGGGAGGATGCTAATCTAAACCTAATTTTCATGTATTACAGCTCTCTATAATATTTGCAGAACAGTTTCTCTGTAAGATGGCACATAAAAAAATGTGTGTTAGAAGATATGTTAGCAAGAATTTTTCAGTATATGTTTTGCCCTCTTCACTTATAGGCCTCTATGCAATACTTAATGTAGGATTCCCACAACTAGTGCAATTGTCTATATTATCCACTAGGGTCACTATGAGTTTTGCATGGCACCTAAAGCAGATAGATGATAATTTGCAGTCAAATTATCCACTAAATTTTCCTGGTTGGAGGTCTTCTTCCTCACAGGCAGAGTGAAAGCCAGGTAGAAATCCCACATGAACCTAGGTAACTGCAATCCTAAACAAGAGGAATAGAGCTAGAAAAGGGCTGAGAGAAGGTTGCTGTGTTGCATTGCTGTGTTCTGCCCCATAATCAACTTGCTCTGTGAATAAAATTGAGTAGCAACTGGAAAGAAAAGGAGTGACTGCCGTTTAATTGCAACTACTGCAAAATCAGCTAGGTTGTCTGTCCCCCCTGCCCAAAGGAATGAGGGAATGAGGATAACCTAATACACTAATGTTGAAAGCTTTACTTTCCAGCATCTCCAGTGGCAAATGCAGTTTAAAAGATTCCCATGCTTCCAGCCATACACTCCTGTCTGCTTCTTCTACTCCATTTGCTGCTGCCATGTGAACCCTAGTACATCCAACATCCACCTATTTAAGAGTGCAAGTTCAAGAACTCCCCCTGTAAGGTATTTGCCTTTTTCTCATCTTTAAACATAGCAATATGATTTATTTTTTAGCTAGTTACCACTTTCTTATGTCTTGCCAATCAATGAAAATAAGTTCTAGTAACCTAAACATTGAAGCAAATCTCTAGTCAACACTGGAGAGGCTAGAAAGGAAAGCTTTTCTGCCCAACTTGTGGTTTGGATGTTCATTTCTCTCCTTCGCTTTGCCTTTGAATGTTGCCCCAGATGAGAGACTTTCTTCATGCTTAGCCTTTTGCTAGAGTGTCATCCTTTATACATTATGAGGCCACAAAAGCAAAGAGAACACTGTGGGACCTGACTCCCTTGCTCTAAAAACTCAGTGCTTTATTCTAATCATCTAGGCAAAACTGGGCAAGCATGGCCAAACTCCATCACCTTTTCTGTAGCAAAGGAGAGAGAGAGACACAACCACTATCACAGCCAACAACTTTAACTCTCTAGCCCAAATGCTAGACACACATGCTTTGCCAGGCTGATAACTTTTAGCAGGGGTGCAGAGGGAATTTCAAACTCAAATTTCTGGATCTGTAACAAGAGGCCATATCCTTATTATATAAATGTGCTTCACGTTGGAGTGACCTATATAGGGACACACAGCAAGAGTTCCAGTCTTATAGGCACCCCTATTACTCTGCTGCATCTGCAGGGAGAGCACTCACTGCTGTCTGTGGGACAGCTTTGGCAAGAGGGAAAGGAAACATGGTCAGCTACTCATGACATATATTTAGTGCAATTATGACACAACATGAACAAGAAGTTTTGCATCCTTGGCAATATTTTTTCTAAGATTCAAGCGCTGTATACTGGGGCAATCTCTTGATTCCCAATGAAACACATTTCTGAATGTAGTAACTGTGTTCTGCTGTTAATTCTATGCTTTCTAACTTCAAAGTACTAACTACCAAACTTCTAATCACCAAAAAGCAATTTGGTGGTCAGGAGATCATGTGGAGAAAGGATGAATAAAAGTGTAAGCAATTCCTGAATATAACTCTACATTTCCCTGAAGTCTTTCTGTGTTGGGGCCAAGTGTTCACAACTGCAACACTCCCAAATTTGACCAGGTCTCCTCCAGCAGCGGGGCAGCTGGCACATTGAACGTGTAATTTGAACATGAGGCTACACATCTACAGAGCCACGAGCATCTGTGCTTTCTCTTGACAGCCCTTCTGCATTTCAATCCTGACGATATCCATTAAATCCTTCTCAATTAGGTTTTCCTTGTCACATCTCAAAGGAAACAATCTGGGGCAACACGAGGCTAGACTGTCATAAAGAAGGAGTAGAAGGGCAGTAAGAGGAATGATATTAGCTGAAGGCATTGCTTTCAGAGCATCTTCCTGTGGTGAACGTGTGTGACTGTCCATCTCCTTCCAGCCCAGCTTATGACCCTGCTGCAGGGCAGATACATTCTAGCATCTCTCCACTAACTCTGCAGATTGACTCCAAAATGGACTATGCACAAGCATTTGTTTCTAGCCTTATTCAGTGGGCCCAAAGGGGCTTTGTCCTCAGTGAGAAGACAAATAACAGCATGCTGTAATGTGGTTCAGTATTACTGTCTATGGGTTTCTGATTTTTCTCCCCTTCCTGCTGTTTAGAGACATTGTTTAGAGCTGTTCAAAGACTGGGGATATCATGAAAGTCACTGCCCAGGGTGCTTCTAGGATGCTCTGTGATGAGTACATAATCACTGACTGGTTCCTGTGGCTGCCTCAGAATCCCCTTGGAGGCAGAGGAACATGAATTGAAAGGTGCAGTTTCAACAAGCCTCATCTCCCAGCCACTTATTATCTGTGGATCACTGGCATGGCCATTAGGGCCTATCAAGTCAGTGCATGCCTAAGGAAGGATCCTAGCCACAGACCCACACACACGCGTTAAGTCTGCAGATGAAATCCATCTTGATGTGATTAACGCTGAACAGCAGTGTTCAGACTTTGACCCAGACCCTCTTTTTTTTTGAAAAATTTTCAAATTATATAGCGTATTTCCAAAGGGGATTTATTAAAAGTAGAAACCCATGCCTTTTAAAAAACATACTTGTATAAAGATCAGAGAGATCTTATGATTACTGATATTCAGGACTGAAAGAATTATTCACTAGAAAGAACATAATGTGTTTAATTCATTTTAGAAATTAAAGAGATTAAGAATTATTTTTTTCTGGATCAACGTTGCTATGAATTTGTCTAGCAGCTATGAAGTGAGACTCATTCCCTACAGAATGCCCCAGAAGGCCTGAACTGTCCATAACTTACACTAAACATGAGGCAGTGAAGAACAGTGACCAACAGGAAGAAGAGGACAGGATAGTACCAATGACGGGAAGGTCAAGCTTCTGCTTTACACCCAGGGCCAGAATCCAGGACATGATCCTTGTGTCACATCTGATCACTGTCCGAAGCACTTATTTAACATCAGACTGCAGTTTCCTTTGCACAAGGAGCCCTTCCTCCCTTTTTGTCCTATTTGCCACCTTTGTGGTTAACAGCAATAGCAATAGTCCTGCAGGGAAACCAGGCGAGGCAGCCTAGCTGCATAAGGCTGGGACAGTAAAAACATAGTATAGTAAAAACATCAGGTATCTTGGGTAGGCACAGCATAAGATACTCTTCAAGAAGCTTTGGGAAACAAGAAAAGACTAGACGATACACATTCAGGCCCCCAACCACCACGTCCCCATCGCTGGCATGGGGGAGAGACATCTCAGCAATCCTCTCCATTGGCAGCATCTTCTTGCATCTATCTGTGTCTCCCATGCCAGCACGTGTGCCCAGTGACAGTGTCACAGCCACGGCCAGAGAAGCATCACCACTCACAAGTGCTTCAGATCTCAGGCAGTTTCTCAAAGCAGTCTTCAACTTTGGATGGATTTCACTTCACCACTCTTCAGGAAAATTTCTTAAGCTCCTTCCTGTCCAAGAGCTGGGGTGAATGCAGTTACCCATACTTCATTCGTAGGGTTCAAAAGAGCTCAGAAACTGAGCCTAAACCTGAAACAAAAATGTTGAGTTTCTCCCAGTGACAGAGACATATATAGGCAAGACCTTTCCAACCCTGCCCAAGTCATCCCAAGTTGGTCCAAGACATAAAATACCTGGGAATTGCTAGGTAGCCAGGACTACACCCTACACAATCACAAAATTGGAATGATTTGGAGTTAAGAGGGGGGCCATCCAGACTGCAACCACTGCTGTGAGGAAGACATTCTGTATATACCAACACTTTTGAAAGGTTGACATTTCCACACTGCTTCCCTTCCCATTCATAGTTCTACATCAGTCAGTATGAAACTTGAATATTCACAGCCCGTGGATAAGTTAAAAAAAATGTGGACAGATAGGTAGATAGATAGATCACACACTACTAAAATACACATATTTCTCCAGGAAATCCTTCTCCCACTGAGATCCACAAACTGGGAGCAGTCGTTATGAAGCTTCTAAACAGTCCACCCCTCTGAAATGAACTGCCTTTAACTTTCCAGGTTTTTCTATGCACTCAGAATTCCATGAAAAAAGATTAAAAGACAAAAAAAGCAAAAGACAATAACAAATGAGCTTTCCCCTAAGAGTATTAACCCTGTTAAATACTTCCTTTCTAACTTATTTATCTCCCTTCCATATGGATTAAACCCCATCACTTTCCCTTCTTTCACAAAAGAACCACATGCTGCTGATCACACTCATTTTTTCTTATTTGTGCTATCATTTGCCTTCTCAACAAAAGGGTGAGCAGGACTGAACACAGCAGGTGCCATTAGTTAATCGGATTATTATTAGCCACATCATTATTATTAGCCACAGCTTCCTCCACACTTTTCTTACTTGGGCTGAGTGGTCCTTTCACTGCCGCAAGCCCCTGCTGAGCACTGAACGAATCCATCTTTCAGCCATTGATAATGATGCTCGGAGGTCTGGAGGATGAGAATGAATGCAGAACCCATGGGTGTGTATGGGGTGTTTAAGTCAGTTCTTTCAAGCAGCATTGCACTTGGCTATATTGAAACTCATGTTGGCAATTTTTGAGGTTTATTAAGTCTTTATGGAGTTGCTTTTATTCCGCACTACTCTTCTCTAACCTGATTCTGGACAGACCTTGTTATTAACCTCTTCCCATGCTGAGAATTGAACTCTTAGCCTTCCTCTTTCTTTCTCTGCTCTTAAGCACTGCTGAAGCTGTGCTTCTGCCTTCCCACTCCATCCAGTCACCAAATGCCCTTAAAAGCTTCTTGCAAAATGTTTTTGGAAAAAAAAATCTTGAAAATATAAATTAACTGTATTTACAGTTCTCCCTTATCTGCTATGCTGTTAATCTTATCAAAGAAATTGAAGGAGTTATTAACATTAGAGACATAACTTACTATTTGTATTCAAGTGTAGTAGTGTTCAAAGACATCAGCAAAGATTAGATGGCTGCATGCAAAGTGCCGCCTACAGAAAGGGAAAGTCACCATCCCTGTTTGCTCATGATCTTAGTAGATATAGAAAAGCCAGTGAAAGAGGTAATGATTGTTACCTCCATCCTAGAAAATAGGAATGCAGGCATGCTGAATTTTGCCCTTAAAATCCATGGTGTTTTGCTGTTCTCAACTTTTTATCTTGGTTCTTTACTTCTTGATTTTTAATTAATTTCTCTGTTATTCTTCCAGCTACTGCAATAAGACTGAGAAGTCTATAATTCTTTAGATCACCAATAGTTCCTATTAAATAGATGGATATGTTGGCCTCTCTCCAGTCCTCCCTAGTCAAATTATTCATCATAAATAGTATTTATTATGCATAAAGTCCCATTTTAGTTAGCAGAATGTTTGGGAACCATCCTGATTTTCTTTAACTGTATTGATTGTTTATAAGTGTTTGGCAAATAGACATAAAGATATTTGCAAACAATTTTCTTTGACTCTTCACTTTTAATGGTGCCTGGATGGTTCTCTAATTCCATGATCTTTTTTAACAGCTCTATTAGAGAAAGCACACACTACACTCAAAAATCATTGATAGAGTATAATGTCCTGCAGATATGAATTTCCAGATGAACACCAGTGGGCTTCAGAGAGTAAAGGATGCTTTCACAAATCCTTTGGGGCTCTCATTATACAGCGAGCAAAGTGAATTGAGCAAAGCAAAGCAAACAACAGATCAAGCACAAATCACAAAAACTATATTTTAATTGTGTGATTATTTAATTACTTCAGGTGATTTTCATGATAAACAGCATGGCTTTGCACCTCCAATATAATACTGAATTACTTAGCTCCTTTAAAACACCCAGAAGACCTTCCTACTACTCTGATCTGGGCCTCTCTTCTCGGAGCCAAACTATGGGAACAACACTGTCCCTTTCAGTAGGATATAGTAGAGTTTTATTATTCATTACATGCTTCTTACAGCATCTGATCCTTACTCTCTTCACTGCCATAATGCTTTTTGATTCTATCTTTCAGCACCTGCATTGTCCTCTCCCTCTGATTCCTCTATGTGATCCAAGCATGAGCAAAGAAGGAAAAAAGTCTCTGAAATGTAATCCTGGATTATTTGTGATCCTGGTCTTAGCATAGTTTTTTAGGGCCGCTTGCTTTGGCATGATGTATTCATAGGGGAGACAGTTTCATGAGATATATTTGGACTTACAGGTACAGAACTTAGTCTGTAGGAACAGTACCACAGTACTCAGAAACGAACACCCAGAAGAAAAAATTCCCACACGTCTCTTCTCACCCTGCTACCCAAACCTTACCCAAATCAGTGTGCGGACAGCTTTGGAGTGAAGATTGAGGCAACCAAGTGACTGAACTCCTCCATAGTTTCTAAGTTGCCCATGATTGACTCCTTTTCACCTTGTTGGTCTAGCATATAGAACCATTGCAACTAGCTTGTAACTATGAAGATGGCATAAATCAATTGTTTATTAACGCAAGCAAGAAATGAATCTGAAATGATGCAGGACCTGCAAGGCCACTAAACTTCTAATAAAGGAGCCCAAACACTTCTACATGAAACTTACAGCAGGGGTCTTCATCTTTTGGAAAGGAGGATCTATGGATGTGGGCAATATTGCCACTCTGCTCTATCTCAGAAATAAGAATGTTGTATTTCATACTAATTTTACATATAAATTTATCAATAAATTGGAAAGCATATTACAGCCATTAATTCATTGTCATAGTAAACATTCTGGGTTTTACAAGATAAATAGCAGCCTGATCACTACTTGGAGATGTTGGAGGGTTGGGGATGGCTAAGAAGAGCCCCAGGTGGTTTGGGTTGCTTCATTTGCCCCTATTTACACCTCTGCCAAGCAGCACTGCCAAAAATCTCCAGTCAGACCCACGCTAGTGCCTTGCACACCTGCTGGAGCCTGAACAGTAGAAAGCAGTGGTGATCTGAGCACAAAGACTGCAAATCTTGTGCTGCACAGATGGCTGCACAAAGGCCACCTGTCACCATCAGGCCGAGATACCCAGAGATACGAAAGGAAGGATCCTGTCTTCCAGAAGGGATGTGAAGTCCTCTCAGTGATTTTTGTTTTCTTTGTTTTTATAGCCATCAGTCTTTCTATTGCCACCATATTCTCCATGTTGGTGAGTGTACATATCCATTTGCCAGACCTTGAAATGCCAGCAAAATGGATCTGACTTTTTCTCTCTTAGATCCACAGTGCACAGGTATGCAGGACATACAGCGCAGTTGCATCTCTGAGAGGTGGGAACACAAGTCGTGCCTCCAAGAGAACATTCAGACCCAAGTCCTGGGACATGAAATAGGAAAATCCAAAAGGTTCCCTAGGCACCAAATTCAGAAAACCCTGCTCTGATTTAACTCCTTACTTTGTCTCTAAACAAGTAAGCCAAGTAGGTGTGTAGGTAGCTATAACTCTTCCCATCTCTCTCCCTCTATCTCGTGGTTTCGGCTCCTGTACAAACAAGTTTAAATACGATTAGGCTTAAAATAAGAGTGACATACTGTTGTCACTGGAGTTACGGCTTGCACAAAACGGGAGTTGTTACAACTGTGAAATAGCACTCAGCCTTTCACTGTAGGATTTCCATCACTTTATAAACACCAAGCAATCAGACCTCTGACACCAGCGAGACAGCTAGCTATCTGCTTTGGTGAGGGAGGGAGATTGCTGACACAACCTTCAAGCTGAGGCAGGATCAGGACACAGAGGAAGACACATTGCAGTTAATTATTAGCCTGCTCCTCTGACTCTTGGAGTGCCCCATGTCTCCTCTTTGCCTGAAACAGGGGGAGATTTCTCAGTTTTCCACTGAACACATACCCTAGGTATGAGGTTTTGAATCTCTATCCACAAAAAGAGCAACCTTTGAAGACTACAGGTTAGTATTGATATAAATGAAGTTGTGCAGTTTCCCCTCAGGTAAAGAGAAGATGCTCAGCAAATTTATAATTAATAAAATGTGTCATAAAGTAAAACTCTGCAGTGTTAGACCAAATTCTAAGAGATGTGAAGTAGTTGCAACACTACTACTATGCCAAAGAGATCCCTGCAGATATTTAGAATCTTTGGGATTAGATATATTCCTCCTGCTTCCAGAGAAGTCTAATGGAAAACTCCCCAAGTTCAGTGACTCCAGCACTAAGCCCAGTTAGCACACATACTCCTGCCAGCTCTTGGGTGAGGCACTGGCTTCACATTTTCGGAGCAAACACATTAGACCTCCTGCCACATAATAAGTTCAAGTGAGACACAGAAATCAGCAGATCCTAGAATAATGCTGCAGGGAAATCAGCCTGACCATCAGCTCCGGCTCTTGTTCTTCTGAACGGCTCAGTATCTGCTCCTTGGCAATGACATCACGGGCTGAGGGGATGAAAGTCAACATTTTGCAGTCTGACAGAGGCTCAAGATGTTAGCTTGTGAATTTTTCATGGCCTATCTACACCTCTATCAGCAACACTTCACTGGTCTGGCCCATATTAACCTCTTGATCTAGAAGGGATTTTTGTCTTTACCGTTACCCTCCCTTCCATCAGAATTTATTTCCTGTTATTCTGCTGCACAATGCTGGGAGTTCAGACCTCTCCCTGAGACACCAATGGGCTTGGGGATGTTATTCTGCCTCTACTGGATCATTTGCAACACAGTGTTGCGTGTCAGTTGCACATAAGGTGAGTCAGGCACGTTGTGCTGTGCGCCCAGCAAACCCCTTTGGGACTCAGGTTGAGAGTTTGCAGTCTCACCCTTCAACCAAGGACATTGCTGTTACCCAAAAACGGTGCTGCTGGGCTTCTTGGAAGCAGAAAGCTTGTCAAAGCCCGTTTATGGGAAGAAAGCAGGCGCACAATGGGATGATACTACACAGGTTCCCTTTACACTTCCAAGTGAAGGTCTAGAAACAGAGCTAAGCTTTGCTAGAGACCTATTTAATAAAGATAGTGATGTGATCGTATAGCTTTGGTTAGAAGACATTTACTGTGTTTCCTTCTTTGGAGCTGGCAAGGGCAGCTTTCTGAGGCTTGCCAAAATATGATATTTGTTCTCCTTCCTACTTCAGAATAGCCAAAACCTTTGTTTCAGTGAAGTCTACTTAAATTCCCACCAAAAAAGAGAGCTGAATAGTTCAAGAGCCACTCGTATTTCAGACACTATTGCAGGTGCGCCACAGTTTTTAGGTAAGCTGAAACCCCAGCTTTACAAAGAATCCAAGACTACCAAGACCAGCCCCATCATATTATCCAGCAGAGTCAAATGAGTGACAGACACTTGAGAATCAACAGTGACTTCCTACTAAAGATCCCTGTCCCCTGCACTCTCTCAGGTATGCTGATGCATCCTGGGGTTCACAAACTTGCTGAAGAACAATCTAGAATGTGAGTCAGAGGATTAGAAAAACCTGTCACCCTTTTCCTCCAGCTTCAAGAAAAGCTGAAGCTTCTGAGACAGGTTCAGGCATACTGATGCTTTATGTTTCCTGGATGGCTAGAATCACTTTAATTTTGCTGTCTGGGACCTTGGCTTTGTTGTGGGTACTTATTCTTACACAGATGCTTCTTTTAAATAACAGGGCACCCACGGCACTGCCAAGGCTATAATTCTGTCATCTGACATTTGAATCAAAATCAGTCTTTCCATTTCTTCACTCATTGAACACAACAAAACTGAAGATAAAAGTCCTAAGGTTCTCCAGGAGTCTAACCTAGATGGGAGGAGAGAAGGTGGAAAGGAAAAATTATAAATGTCCTTGCTTTCATGAGTGCCAGATAACATTTTCCCCTCTAGTCCTGGCAAACTTCCACCTACCCAAGGAGACGGAGATATGACTATAACATCCAACCTATCCAAGCTACTTTTGGAGCCACACGCAAGGCTTAACATATGGATTTGATTCTGTTTTCGTACTAGCATAAATGAGGATTAACCTCCCCAAGGTCAAAGACAGCCTTGGCACTAGCAATAAGCTACACATGGCGTTATCAGGAGTGGAACCTAAATCAGCAGAAAGAATTACAGCACAACGGGGTCCTTGATCTCCTACCATGGAAGTAATCCCCCACCAGCGCTGTTTTGACGTAGGAGAGGGACGCAGGTGAGATGTTCACAAGCTTCAGTCACAGGTCAGCCTGTTTACCTCTGAACTACATTTGGCTTGAATTTTGGTATGAGTGAGACTATGACTCTTTCAGATGCCTTCCATTTTATAGCATCAGCGAAATGCAAAAGAAACAGAACCTGCAACTGGGCAATGAAACCCCAGAGTTGCAAAGGGAAAGCATACGGCAAAATTCCATATAACCTCTGCGAGTTTTGCATTCACATCTATCCAGAGTGTTGGTAAAATGCTACCAAGAGACCACCTCTGTGATTTATGTCACAGGTTACACCTACGTATATGACAACACAAGCTAAAAATCAGGGTAACATGCACCGATTTACAAAGAACTCAAAGACTCTTTACAAAGATGCGACAAGAGATGGGAAGTTACTCAAAAGCCTCACGCTAAGGAGTCCCACTCAGATTTATTAGAGTTTCTAAGGGTCTCTAATTCTGGCTCACCTTCCATTTCACACTTCTCTCTTTCCTGGAATCATAAAGACACCAAGAGTGCTACCTCTCACTCATCTCACCTCTATTTCCTCGTAATTTATACCTAGTTCTGTGCTTTCCTGTAACCTCAAATAGCTTAAGGTTAAATTCTGTAATAACTCTTTGCTAGTTTAAATACTTTTGGCATCTCAGAATTGGTCTCAGGTTAGTTACATTTCAGTGAAAACAATTTTCAGACATGTTACAAGAAGTGAGGAGCTAAGAAAAAAAAAGTCTTTAAGGGACTAGCAGTTCTGAAGTATATTAATGAACTGATCTAATACCAGAAGATCTCTCAGAATTCCTGTTAAATCCATGCAAAGAGATTATGTGACTACAGAAAGGTCTTCTGAGCACCGACTATCTGCAGAAAGTGAAAAGAAGCAGTGATATAAATCCCTAAATGTTTCATTCACATAAGTATCCCACAGTCCTTTATTCAGTTTTCTGACCCTCTTGGTTTTGCAAAACTACCCAAAAGAATTAGATCTTTAAAAGAGATTTTCACTCTTTCCTCATTAGAAACAAACAAGCGAACAAACAAAAATATACTATTTTGCATAACAATCCAAAGTCTCTTGTTCACAAATCACAGGCAAATCTGAGTCAGCTGATGATATTCTGCATGAAGATCCCATTCATGGGGCAAACCTGCGCAGGTGGAAGCATATTTTGCCCTATCCCTAAAGGAGTCATGGGATCCTTGAGGTTCAGGAGTTAAACCTTTGTCCACCTCCAGAGGATCCCCAAAACCCCTTTTCTAACAGTGGGGATCTTTACTGCTGAGGATTTATTTGACAAACCTACATCTTTCACAAACCAAACCTTCAGGCACACAGGGCTGAAGGTATTTTTTAAATGCTATCTTGAGAAATTTTCACTGTGCAGAAATCCAGAAAAACTGATTCTAAGTCACCAGCATCAGAACAATCCCCTAGGATCTACCCATGTAAACCGTATAGACAGAACAAAAATGGGTGGTTTGGCTATAAAAAGACCCCCTCCAAAAAAAAAAAAAAAAAAAAGAGATCTGAGAGTCAAAGTCTGTTAGAGCATTTATTTATTCAGAAGTAAAACCCATGAGGTTCTGTGACAAATCTCTACAGTCCACTTCCAAATTAATTCACATGCTAACCTTATATTCCTAAGGAAAACAGATGAACTATTCTCTCTTGGCCCTCTTGGCCCTACTCTCCCACATACTCTGTTCCTTCTTAAAAGCTTATAAAGAGCAATTTTGCTATGACATTTCAACTGAGAACCTGCAAATCTCTCTATCTCTGGCTACAGAACAGCAGCAATTAAAAAACAGTAGGTCAGCCCCTCTGTATGTTTTTTTCTCACAGGCTGAACAGAGCATAAAACAAGGGATTTGCTTGTGGAAAGTAGCTTCAGTGATGGAGATATTCCCTTTCTTAGCATAGACACTGTTTTGGATTGGATCAGAGCTGGCCCTAAGTTCACATGGCCAAGGTATATTGAAAGCAGTGTACAGGGAGTATTTTTTATGGCAGACCTCGCTCTCTATTAGAACAAGACTGAATTCAGCTTCAAGCTTTTTCTCATAACTCAATGAAACTTTCACAGCCTAAAGCAGCCAAGCTTCTGCCTTTGACTGTGATTATAGCTGTGGCGTTGTCCTTAAAATCTCTTCAGTCCTGTTCTTGAAAGAAAAGGCTGTGTTTGGCCCAGATTATCTGGGAAAATCAGATGTGGACCTAATCCCTCTCTTGTACTAGCCTGAAGGCTAAGAAAGAAGAAATCCTATTATGTGGGTCATCTAACATTGACTTGAAACAGCTGATATGGGAAAGCCTGACTGTACCAGTTCCTCTGTGCAGAGGCCAAGCTGGCAATTTTTGGCAGTAGAGGAAAACCTTAAAGCTGGGGAAAGATAATGGTTTATCAGCCACTGAATTATTAGCCCAGCATATTGTTACATACAGCACAATAAAGCTATCGAATATGCATCAGCAAAGTGTCTATTAGCAAGACAAGATGGGTGTAATGCTCTAAGTTGCAGCCAAGCCCAGTTACCACGCGAGAGCGCACGCTTGCTACTCCTACTGCTACCAAATCTACGGAGATGGTAGGGGCAGCAACTGAAGCTGTAGAGCATGGCCAACTCCCAACCTCAGCCATGCTCAGAGCAGCCCACAGCCTCCCTTGGCAGGATAGCAATCCTGGCCCACCAGGCCTTTGGAAAGTAGGCAACAAGGCCATGCACATCTGCTGCCTAAGAGACTAAGAGCCTCTTCCCAAAGTCAAGGATCCTGCTGTACACAGAACAAAAGCCATGCCATGGCAAAACATGTTGTCCCACAGAGACATTAGATTGGATCCTGCAGCTCTCAGACTACTGGGAAATTGCTTGGCCTGGTGTGCCTGCACTTTCACTGTCATGGGGCAGGTCACGGGCTCTCATAACCATTGTGCAAACTGTCACTGCTATTGAGAGCAGAGAGAGTAGAGCCAGTAGAGAGACTGAGCCACACGGTACGGTACATATCAGATCACATCAGGCTCCCTCTCTAGTCAGTGGAGACAGCAGAGCATCTTCAAAGGGCAATTAATCCTGCCTCTAGGCGGAAAAAAAACCCTGTGAGCATGCCTGTCACTGCTTACATGCAGAACTGCCAGAGAAAAAGGAACGGGGAACAGGATGGCAAAACCACTTCAATGGAGTTAACTCCGTTAATATGCAATTGAAATGCTTGGCAGCCACCAAACACGAGAAGCGCTCTCGCGTGGTAATTGGGCTTGGCTGCAACTTAGAGCATTACACCCATCTTGTCTTGCTAATAGACACTTTGCTGATGCATATTCGATAGCTTCATTGTGTAATATGTAACAATATGCTGGGCTAATAATTCAGTGGCTGATAAACCCAGCTAAGCGGGACCTCAGAATGAATTGTTTTGAACATTAGCTAATTTGCCACTAGCCAATTCATCCAGAAAAAAAAATGAATTATTGTGCACAACAGCATTTCATCACTTGGGTTAATAATTAGCACTTTTGGATGTATTTCTTCACTCCCACAGAACTCTACAAATATTAACTAAATCATCTTCACGAAGGATTCAGGAAAGAAGGAAGAGGTTACTGTTATGGTCAGATGGGGAAATTGAGGCAGATTTCCTCATTTGTTAAGAACTTTGGAATTTAAGCCACTTGTCCAGAATGAACCAGCAAAACAAAAAAGAGAGGGAGTAAAACTAACAGGCTTTCTACCCCAAATACATCCACTAAACCACATAGTTATCTCAGGTTTGAAAGACAGCTCTGCACTTGTTCAAAATTTTTTTTAAAACTCTTCTTAAAAACATTGTGATCTGTCACAGGGCAGAAAGGGATGAGCTGACCTCTCAAGAAGGTGTAACGGGAACCCTACCCCCTTTTAACAACACCATAAATATGAGTCCACCTTCCCTGTTGCTGGATAACTGTTAATGAACAGTGCTCAGTAGATATTAAAGCAGAGGGAAGTCTAAAAGAGTAAGTGAGGTTACATGGATTTTAGTTGAAGGGCTCACCCTGTTGTAAGGTTGTGAGAGGTTGGAGATAGTTGTAGTAGAGAAGACTCCAAAGAAGGTAAGCAGTGAGGGTTTGGGGTGGAAGTCAGGCCATGACTGACTGATATGCCTAGTTGGGAAAGCAAACAGCGAATGTTGCGTCAATTATAAATATCTCCATCATTTTCACTAAACATTTTAGTAGCATGTTGGCTAGAAGAAAAACAAATTCTTATGTTTGTCTTTGCTAGGTTTCACTATTTCATTTCCTCTTCCCACCAAACATCATTTTGCTGAAGATACTAAAAATGGACTCTTATGCTTATGACAAAGGAGTGGTACTTCTGAATACTCAAATCAAGGGGAAAGAGAAAAGAAATGAATCTGCTGATGAGAAGTTGAATGACTCAGACAAGGGAATTGATTATTTGAGTCAATTCCATCAGAATCTGAATGTCAGTGTTGTTCTTAAAATTCATTTTCTTTTATTGAAAAGTTATGAACTGGAAAGTAAAAAATAATATTACCTTAACAAAATATCAACAGAGATCTAATTCTGCAGCATTTCTGTGGATTTTTTTGGCTATCATTAACATATACTTGCCTATATACTTAAAATAAGTCTTTGATCTACACTTTCTAATGATAATTGGTATTAAAACCTTCTTGAGTTAGAAGCAGTTCAACTGCCCCCAAAACGTGTCTATTTTCCATAGTGCTTTATGCTCTTTTACAACCTTCTAAAAGAAAAATAGAAAAACAGAATTTTCTTAGCCTCTGAGTTTTATTAAATGTCTATTAACCCAAGTATTTACCCACTGACACACTCAACGAGACTGTTTTTTTTTTATTTTATAGGTGTTTCATATCCAATAAGCAGGTCAAATTTAACTGGATACTGCCCAATAAACAGCACATTTTAAATGTAATATTTTATTATGAATGATATCTGCACATGTTGAAGTGTATTACTGTCCTTTTAATCTAACATAGCATTATTACTCATGGCATGCTGAGGACTTAGCCACCAGCTATTTATTTCTTGTTTATACATCACTGCCTGGAACAGTCAAAGAGCTTGTGATTTTTTTTATCACTTACCTAAAATTTTGGATTTAAACTATTTAAAAAGACAAAAAGAAAGGTGCTCTCATTCCCTCCCCACTGAACTGCACAGTTACGAAGAAGGCAGGTTTCTTGGTAAGAAAAGCCAAAGAGGCCAATTTTAGGTCAGGTCTGCTCCAGCAGCTGTTTCGTTATAAACAAGTGCCACAGCCTCTCTGATGTTGCGTGATATTATTTTGCTGACCAGTAGATGCATGACCCTGGGGCATAACTCCTCAGGAGAACTCTACTGACGTCAAACGTAGTTTCCAAAGAACATTTTGCAGTCTTTAATATTCAAACCATGAAGGAACAAAAAAAAAGAGATATTGAATAAATCTCAATAAATCTCACTGGTTAGAAAAACATCAGGCTTAAAAATGTACCTACCCTCGTCTTTCCTGCCAATAAGGCATCTCCTGACAGCAGCTAAGGGAATCACCTTGGGTGATATGCACGGCATGGAGCCATCTCCACCACAAAACATCTTCTCCAGCCAGATAAGAACCCTAAGAACATTTTCACTGACAGGATTACTCAGGGCTTGAGCTCAGACTTCCCAAGTGGTGACACTGCTTATATGCTGGCTCCTACTCTGGCTCAAGTCTGGAGTAAGATGTTTGCTAACAAGTAAAGAAACTCCTCCAAGTTTGCTTCTTCAAGTGAAGAAAAAACACCTCAGACCCCATCCCTGTCTATTACAGGCAGTTAGGGGACTTAATCACATTAGAGAGGCAAGGTACCGCCAGAAAACTCACAGACAGCATGAAAAGAGGAGGGAGATACCAGAAAATCAGGCTAGCTGATGCTGCCCATTTCTCTTCACCACTACACATCACTGTTTTGGGGAGGAAAGGAAAGGGAGTGGGGTGGGAGGAGAAACTTAGCCAAAATTAAGCAAAACAGAGGGAAAAAGCCACAAGGGTATCATCCAGCGCATTGCCCACAGCTGCAGAAGTTCTCCGGGCTCAGCCAGGCACGAACACTACCTAGAGACACGAAACTGGGTTGCCAACAGGTAAGAGGTCAGTTTGGCCAGGAATCCACAGTCAGTAAGTACAGTGAGGTTAAAAAAATAATGAGGTGAAAAACAAGTACAAGGAAGTCCCTCGAAGGATTTCATATGAGCTCCCCTTCTCCTTTCTCTACCCATGCTCCAATGACGGTGGTGCTTGAACAGCCTGGGCCTAAATGAGTGATGCTTGTACATACGCAGCCATCTGTAAATCTCTTTTAACCTAAAGTGGCTCCTAAAAAGCTAGTGCCAAAAATAAAGCAGTTAGAATTGCTTGAAATAAAATTTGGAGGGGTTTCTTTTTTTTTTTCTTTCCTTTTTTTTTTATCCTGTAATCTATAACAGGCTTAATGACTGACTTCAGTCATTACGACTTCAGCCAGTCATTAAATGTAAGATGAGGGGTGATTTTTCCTTTTTTTTGCTTCTTTTTTTTTTCTTTTTGCCTAGCAGATGGTGGTGGAGCTGTGGCCTATTCCACAAACAAAACCAACAAGCAAAATCCCTCCTATAGGGAAGGGAAAAACACAGGAAAAAGGAAGAGGGGAGGGAGGACGAGGAAGAGCCTGAATAATTTATGCAAATGATAAATGTTTTACCCACGGCTTTCTTGGAGAAAGAAAGAAAGAAAACGAGGGAAAAAAAAAGAAAAAAAAAGAAAAGAAAAGAAAAGCAAAACCCAAAAAGCGCGAATTAAAGCTAAAGCCGGGCAGGGAGCGCCGGGACTCGGTGGTGCCGCCGCCCCAGAGAGCCTCTGGGGGGAGCTCGGAAATCACAGTTCACCCCCCCGGGGCTTTTCCATTTCACTTTCTGTTCCGTTTCCATTTCTACACTGTTAAATTAGCCTCCTTTCAGCCTTTTATTGCTGCTTGGCAAACTAACAAGCCTCTTCCCACTGGAAATTCAGGGTGGAAATGCAGATATCTGGTTTACAGGTTTTTGGCTTTATTTTGTTTTGATGGAGAGTTCAAGAGAATAAATGGAAATAGCAGGGCTGAGCAAGAGCATCGCTGGCCCTGCAGTGTGATTCTCCATAACCATGTCCCTTTGGGGTGGTGCCAGTTACACATGTGCATAGGATCAAGCACGGGCCAGATCCCAGGCCAAGGCAGCAAATGCTCCTACGGATATCCACGGTGCTGCTGAAGTTGTTTTCCCTTTCTCCCGGGAGGCCCGTTGGCTGCTAGCTCCTCTGGGTGCCCCAGGCATTTTGAACAGCTCCTAAATTAATTAATCTCAACTTGTTCTACCTCGGTCACTCCTTATCCTTCCTAACCATCTCCATCAGTAATATCACGTGGAGCAGTGCAGCTCGTTTGCACGCATCCTGTAGAACAGAGCTTCATGAAAAACTCTTGTTCAGAAGGTCCTGCCAGGGCACCACAGCACCAGGATACATCCAAGCGCCACGAAACAAACTTAACAGCAAATATTTCAGTTTCACGCAATGTGGTAACTTCCTCAGAAAATGTCCCCTTGGTTCTTGAATGTTATTGAAGATGAAGTTGGGAATGGCCCTGCTGCAGAGGCACTTTATCTTCACAGGCAAGTCTGTGCATTGCTCCTTCATTTCACCCGAAAGCTACAGATGTGGCTTTGAATCACCAAAGTCCCCAAGTCAACCCAAGATTTGCTGACATAGTTGCACAAATCTTGCATTTATGCTTGTATCAGAAGCAGCAAAAAATTAAAACCTAAAATCACCACTGAAATATAATTGAAGTGAATGTTCTGATGGAAAAAAAAATGAGACAAGAAAAGCTCTCCCATTATTGCTTTTTCACTGAACTCCCAGTACCAGAGAGAGAGAGGATAACTAATTGTTCAAGATAAGGAAATCCAGAGAAAGCATAAGAAATAATTGCAGTGTTGGAAAGAAGTAATCAAGAGAGATTAAAACAGACAATAAATATACAGTTTGACTAAACATAACCTATGGTGTGGACTTTGTAAGAGACTATAAATAGTGAAAGGATATCAACACTTTATTCGAGGTAGTAAAACTAGCAAAAATTGAAGGAAGATAAGAAACAGAAATGAAGGCTAGAAACTAGGATGTCATTCCTAAGGCCTTTGCATCTGTAGAACAGTCGCTCAAGGAAAGTGAACTTTTATGAAAAAAGAAAAAAAAAAGGTTTTATTTAATACTGGTTGTAGCCTTTCAGACTCTTCTGATATCTATGAGGATTCAGCAGAAATGATTCTAGGGACGCTACAGGGTTAAGTGTGCAGCCTTACACCAGCAGTTTAACGTAGTATGTTTGCAAGCTGTAATGGTGTCGTTACAACTGATGCTGAGCAATTTTTTAAGGACTACTGCACGAAGGAAGGAAAAAGAATCAGCAGAGTTACAGAAAGAAGCAGCTCTGCTCTGCTCCTTGGTGACAGCTCGTGGATGATTTTTTCCATTCCTTTTTTGCTAATATCCATCTATCTGGATTCCGGATTCTAGTGCTCTTGCCACTGCATGATCCTCTGGAAGGGCAAGTGTTGGACATGACGGGGGTGCAGCTCTGCAGGAAAAAAATCTGGGGTCTTGGTGGACAACAAGTTGAACAGGAATCAGCAGCACACCCTTGCAGCAATGAAGGCCAACTGCATGGTGTTGTATTAGAAAAAGTACCTAGCAGTTCAGGAGAAGAGATTATTCCCTCTTTTATTCTCTATTTGGCACTGACAGAGCTGAAACCCCAGAGGTGCAATGTGAAATGGCAGGCCATGGCCACAGGTTGCAGAGAGAAATTCCAATCTGATATTAGAAAAATAATCTTCACGACAGGGGTGGTCAAGCACTGGATGTGCAATCTCCAGCTTGATAATATGCTGAAGATGATTGAAACTCAGCTAGCAAGGCTATGACCTAACCCAGGACTAGGTCTGCTTTGAGCAGGGGTTCAACTAGACGACCATCTCTTCCAGCCTAAATCACTCTAGGATTCTATGCAAGGGGCTCCCTTGAACCAAAATTTGGGCAAACTTTAAATATGAATATGGGAAATAGAAATATAAGGGGAAAGTCTGCAGTTAGCACCATGCCAAGGTAAAAAGCAGCCCCTCTTTCTCAAGGCTGCGTGTGCCTGAATTAGGCCTCCCTGTTTTGTTTAGAGAAACAGGTATTTGCTACTCTGAGCATGTAGGGCCACTGCACAGTGAAATGAACTGGTTTCTAAATTGACTCAAATATCACCAATAAAGCTGTTTCCCATGTGCTGACTGCAGAATATTACTGGAGATGACAGTCATGAGGGAGAAAATGCTGCTTGATTTCCAGAATCCAGCTGAGTTTATACGACTGGCAGTTGGAAAAAAAATGTTGACTTGAAAATCAAGCAATTCCAGTCTAGAAGTCATTGAGCGGGGAATAAACCATGGAGTCCCAAGATGCTTTTTGTAGAAGCACTTTAGCATGGAAAAACTCACTTTGTAATGAGGCATTTTTCCAACTCCTTTGTGTGTGTGTGTGTGTTGATGCTACGTTTCAAATAAGAATAAGGAGCTTCTTACAGCTTGTGTGTGTGTGTGCGTGTATGTGTGTGCGTATGTATGACTTGCATAAGAATTGGCTTCTGCTAAGAAGTGCCCTCATCCTTACCTCACCAGAGACATTTCTGAAGTCCTTATTGCTTGAAAGCCAACTAAGAGTAAATGACTCCGTATCATAACCCAGCCCCAGATCATCAGAGAGAAGAACTGTCAGGCTCGTTCAGGTTGGCTGAGTCACAACATCATTGCTTTCGTTTTTATGATGAATGTCAGGGATAAAAGAAAAAGCATCACAGTTACATTATTCCTGCTCACAGAATATAGGAAAATGTATTAGATGACTTCGAATTGGCTGTAGCACCACCCCAGCTCTCTAAAGTCTTTAGTAACAAAGTTCCTAGGCAAGGGTGAGCTCGCATCTGCCTGCTGTGTCCCACCTGGCAGGTGTCTTCCCAGATATCCAGGATCCCTGCGACTGCAACATAAACCAAAGTCAACCTGCAAAGACTGAACACTCTCCATCACTTGAGCTGACCCTCCTCTCTCTTCCTTCTCTACTTGCTTAGCACCAAATATCAGGATGCACTTCTGAGGTTCATGTTGTCTGCTGTCATTTTCCTATGCCCTGCTGTAGCGACATATCAAAACTCAAGTTAGAAACAGAACTAATTGTATCAGGAGCATGTTCAACTTCTAGAAAGCTGACTGCCTCTGAAGTTAGGAGATATTTGGGAGAGCTAGTAGCCACAGTCCAGCTGGATTCCCTTGCAGCAATGAGAAAAGATACCGAAAGTATTAATTTGCCTGCATTTGGGGTTTTTTTTGTTTGCTTGTTTGTTGAAAGTTTCAGTTTGGCCCTTGGCCCTTGCTTACGGCCACTTTTGGCATATCGCATTTCCTGGGAGCAGGATGGAATTTCAGGCTGAAAAGCACCGTCATTAGAGTGAATGACACAGCCCAATTAGTGACGTGCCTGAACCCTGGCTTCGCACCCCCAAGCTTCTGATAACACCACCTCCTTTCCCCCTCCCTTTCTAAGTATCCATTAGCAGAGTAGCACCATAAATCCTGCTCACATCCCAAGGGATTATCTTGACTACTGCACTAGTCAGCCCATCTCTTGACTACCCTGTCTCTCTGGAGCAATGACAAGCTCCATCTCCAAAAAAGGCACCACCTGGGAAGCCCTAGGAAACCCATGCAAACACTAGCAAAGGTTCAACTGGAGTGTTGAACTCCAATAGCGACATGCTACCACAGCACTGTCACCCAACAGTTATTCTTTTTCCTCTAGCACCAAATAAAATGTCCTGTGACAGCAAAGACTCTGTCTTGTGCTAAGGTTGTGAATGTTTCTCTGTTCCTAGAGAAAGCTGAAGTCCAGGTCTTCCTGAAAATTTCATGAATGTCTCAGGCTAGGATGTAGTTTTGTAGGTTTATAGGTTACTGAATAGCTCAGACAAGCATTAATTGGCTCTTTTTACATTTAGCCATCACTGTTCACCTAGCAGACACTGTTCTGATACGTAACAGCTGCCTGCTACATACTCTTCAGCATCTGGCCCTAGGTAGAAATCCCATGAAGTAGACATAACATGGATCAAAGGAAAAAAGAAAAAAAGAAAATAAATGAGAGAGAGAGCTTGAGATATAGACAAAAAAGCAGAGTAATGCAAAGGGAGTGAATCTATCAGTGAATGATATACAGAGCAAGAAATAACAAATACTGGATGATTTGGCTGACTGGGAGTCCATAGGGCATGAGGCTGCTTATTTTTCTAAGGGTGGGATTGGATCTGTGATATATTTGAGCCAAATGTTCATGTCCTCCCTGCATATTCACACTGGAAAAGAGGTGCCAAAAATTCCTCTGCTCTCTGCACCCTGCCCAGTAGTATTAAGGATCTTCTTGCTGGTTTTGAGGCTGCTGTGACAGTCAAGGAGGCCACAGAACTTGCTTTAGTTGGTAACAAAGAAATTTTACCAAGGCCAATTTATCTCCCACTGTACACCATGCAGATTCTTTATATTTCCCATTTGTCTACCGGACCATTTTTATGCTGTTTTATTCCTGACCCATGAGCCAGCACTAAGTTTAGTTGGTTTCAAGCTATCTTTGTGGATATGCAAGTCTGACTTGTAGATATTGTTAACTAAATGCAATTTATAGCCAGTTTTGGGCTTTGCCTTTCACTGAGACAGGAAAGCTATCACTATGTACTGGTATGGAAGATCATTGCAAACATGTAGCATGAAATGGGACATTTCTGATTCCACCTGATACAAAACAGCTTCATCGTTATGACCCAACTGCTTCATCGCACCTCACAGCACTTTGCAGGATATTCAGTAGCACAGCACGGCGATAACTTGAGGTGATAATTTAGGTTGCTGCACTTTCCTAAGCGTCTGGATTTTTACAGGCTATCTACCCTACTTTAATTCTCTCTGCCCATTAAAAGCTCTTTGGGGAAAATAAGCATGAATGTGTAACAGGAAAGAATTTTCCAGGAATCTGGAGAATGATGACGGGTGCGTACATAAATTGAAATGATGCATTAGTTCATTGGATTTGATCTGTGCACTTAAAACCCCAGCTGAGCACCTATACACTATATACTGCATGAGCACCCAGTAAGAGACAGGAAGAATTCCTTCTCAGTGTAGATTGCACAAAGAGGGGAAGAGGGACACAATGTTAGACCTATTTCACTTGTAGAAAACTGAGATATAGTAAGATTAAGGACTAGAAGCAGTACTGTCCTCAGGCGCCTACAATGAAGCCACAGCAATGTTTCTGTTTTAGGTGTCTCATTCACAGAGGGAAATTCACAATCTTGTCCTAGGGGCTTGGTAGATGTGGCTGTCATGACTGTCCAAGCATTTTATTCAAATAAAATATCCAGAATCAGTGCAGGGAACAAAAATCAGAGACAAAGACTCCCTTTATCTCAGAGCATCTGGCCCAGTCACCATGGTCTCACTTTGCTTTCCATACAGATCCTTTCCTATAGGACGGTTGCTTTAACAAAAAGGTTAGCAAGTGGCATTCCCCACTTTTCCTTGCTCCAGAGTAACCTCTCTTCCTCATCTCAAGCGTGCCTAATGATGGTTTAGCTGTTGAGATGTTAAGAGAGGGGCAGTTCTGGGCACATGGAAAACTGTAGCAACCAGGAGAGTACAAAACTAAAATAAATTAAAAAAAATATATAGAGGCATCGCACGTGTAGAAATCGCAGTTTTCAGAAAGTGAAGTCTGAGACCTGAGAACATCTCCTGTATCCCAAGCCACTGGCAATTACAGGGCCCTGCTGATTTGGCTTTAGAGCAAAGGTTGCAACATGAACTGTTCACCCGTTTGTATTCACCACAAAAGGAAAAATCAGCATAGGCAGCACACTGAAGAAGCCCAGAGCCTGTGAAAAAATAATGCAGAAGCTACCACAGTGCCGAGATGCCAGTCAGTTCCGCCATCTCCACACAAAGGCAACAAGAAAGCAAATCACCGAGAAATTTCCATTCCACTTTTGCATTTGCCCTGGGCACTACTGCCTTTTCATAGACTTGCAGAGATTGCACTGTCTCTCTTATCAGCACCAGGGCTCGTCTTTTTGAGATGGTCTGCCTGGCATGCGGTTTTCAACAATAATGCTACCAAAGCAATTAACATTTTCTTTTAAGTTCTCAAGTCAAGGCAAGGTAAAAGCACTCAGCCTGCAGAGTGCCACTTTTCATCAGAAAAGGGCTGTTGTGCTTTTCAAGGTGCACAGTAAGATCATTAAACAGCTAAATACACCCAGGCATAGCGACAGATTTGTAAGAAATAACTTGCACAGTGCGGTTTGGAAGGCAGTGTATAAACAAAACCAGATTGAGGGTCCTGGCAATGGACAACCTAAGAACAGATGAAGGAGAAGAGCAGCAAGCCATGGATTTTCCACCTCGGAACTGGAGAGGAAATTGTAACCACCAGGCGGCTTGAAATAACCTTCTATTTCCGGACTGCTGAATATTTTGCAGGTCCTGAAGCTTTTTCCTGTAATAAAACAGAACTACAGTGCTGAAAGGTGAAGAAGTCCTGTCCTACCATAGATCCCAAACCACATCCATGTTCTTCACACATGTGGTACGCCGGACCCAGGGGAGGTGTATGTCAGCATGTTGGCAAGGGAGCTGCACCACAGTGCTAACCCAGAAGAGTTCATCATGCCCTCTAGTTGGTCCCTTTTCAACACGATGAAAAGAAGACACTATAAGCCAGGCAGAAGTGGTCAAGAATTCAAGGAATGGGCTGGTTAAATGTGTCTAGCACATGGGGGCCACAGGGAGGAAGAGCATCCAAGGCACTTGGCTTTCCACGTGTGCGGAATCAGCCTCGCTGGGGGAGAGAAGGAGAAGCGAACCAGTCCTGCAAGGCTCTCACTGCACGTGTGGGACTTGTCAGGCCTGCAACGTGTCTCAGGGCCAGCTCAGCAGGACCTCAACCAGGAAGGAGAAGCGCTCCTTCCAACACAGTCTCCCTGCAGAAGGTGTGAAGGCAGGTGGCATCAGACAAGGAAGAGAGGAACAGTTTGGCACGAGCCCTGCCGGGGCTGGGTGAGGGGGTGGCTTTGAGCAATCCGAAAAGCTGGCTGCCAGAATTTGGACTGAGCTCCACCAACTCATTCCTCACAGATCCCCAAACAGACACACTTCCTTTTCTTAGAAGCACAGATGCCTATATATATATTTAAATCACTGCTCTAGTCAGGGTTTGTACTAGCTGTAAATTTTGAAAATGGGGGGAGGGGAAGAAACTGACGATTCCAATATATAATTTTCTCTTTTTTGGCTTATTAGATTATACCCTTGTTTAAGAACTAACTGTTCTTTTACTTGGTGTCCTTTTGGCAACCATCTCTACCTAGCAGTACGTGGGTGTGTGCACTCCCCCAAGTTTGCTTGTACTTGCATAGCAAGTTCAAATGAAATACAGCTCAGAAATTGCACTCCCGCAGTCCAGGAGCAGGAGTATTTAGAGCAATTAATCACTAAAATGAAGAAAAGGCAATGACTGGCACTGTAGAGGAAGAGAAAAAAAATGTCAACTCAGAGCACTACTGAAACGTGCTCAAAATACACAATCTGGAAAAGAAGCAGTACATCTCTCCCAGCATTAGTGATGGCAGATGAGCATCACAACAACTTGGTGCTGAGCTGTTCACAATCAAATTTTTTCTCTGGGGTGACCTGGCTAGCAGAGTAGATTTGGCGGTTTCCTTTCTTTCCTGAGGTAATTTCGCTCTCTTCAGTGAAACAAATAATAGCAACAATATTTTGTACTCCCAGAGCATGGTTTAACTGGAGAACAGCTCTCGGATGGTTTAAATAGTCCTGCCCCCACTTCTCAGGCCAGGAAGCAGAAGCACCAACATACCTGCCACACATTTATCACGGCATCTTACCTCCTTGGAGGTCTGTTTTCAAGATACTCAAAATTGGAAGGCGTCCACAAATCCATCTGAATTCATAAAGCAGCATCTGGCCTTGGAAAATTAGGATTGCAAATTATTGATTGAGGATCCAGGTTCTATGCCAAAGACTTTAGGCCTGGCATTCCCATTCCAGCATTGTCTAACCCTGCTGAGATATGGTTGTTTCCACAACCAAATGCCTCCACAAACCCACAACTGGAACAATTCTACAGCTCTCTCACCAGTGTTTTTTCATACTTTTTTATACTCCAAAATTTGCTGAAAAGTGTTGGTGAGCATTAAAAGAGCTGAGGCACTCATGATGCTGATCTCATGCCAGGTCTCTAGCATGATAAACCTAGTGCTGAGAGCACACAAAACCTGTAGGCTCAGGAAGGACCACACTAAGATGCTGGAACCCAATCTATACTGCAGCTTTATGAGGTTTTTGAGCCTCTGGTGTTGCATTAGATTATATTACAGTTAGCTCTGTGAGGAAAATAATCTAGGAATGGTTATGGTAGTCCTCATCCCTAGAGGCTTAAAAACATCTATAGCTTCAGACTCATTCAGAACGGACAGTGCATCCTGCATCCAGATCCCCATGGCCGTGTCAGGAATTAAGAAAGTCCTTCAGTCACGTACAAATCCTGCAGGCATCCCGGGGAGCAGGCTCCGAGATGAGCCCATACTGTTTGAAATGACACTTGCGCAAGCTATGGTGTACCTGCAGGCCACCACGGTCAGGTGGGAAATCCTCACTTATCTTGAAAAGCATCAAAGGAAACCTAAGTGAGTACTTGTATTCTGACCAGCAGAATACCCTAAGAACTCCACCCTTTCTCCTCTGTTGGCTTTGCTATTCCCCACATCAACCTCAACTTTATCATGACCACAAAGCCCTACTCCATTTTTGCATCCCCTGCCCAGCTCCATCTCATCACCCACTTCCTCATCTGCAACATTATTTGTGCCTACAGTGACTAGCATCTGTTGGCTCATCAAAAATACCCCTACACACCCTTCCTCACAGCCTCTTGGACATGAAATACCTCCCTGATCTAACCCATGAGACTAGCATTTTTCTTGAGAGAGAGAAAAAAAAAAGTAAGCTTTTCTTGAGCTTATTCTTCAGTTAGTCAGTGATGGTGACAACTTAGAGCAATACGGAGGAGCTGTTTTTATATGCTGACCTCCTGAACAAAAAAATCCAATGGCTGGGAGCAAAGATATCCAGGACATCATGCAATGTGTTATCACATTCATGATTTCTTCCCCTTCAGTAGTATTCTTTTCATTCTTGTCTTTTCATTCTTCAAATTTGTCATCTTTCAAAGAGACTGAAATTTCCTCAGGCAGTTACCTATTCCATGTTTTAACAGTATTCACCAAACTCCTGTGAATATCAATGGGAGTTTGTACCTCACAAGTCAGAATGCAGAAGGAGTTGTTTAAGCAGACCAGCATCAACTTTCATTGATACTTGGGAGAGCAAAATCTCCCAAGGAAAGTTTTTGTGACAGAGAGCTGTGCTGAGGGATTACTAGAGGATTCAGAGTTACAAGCACCTATACCTTTTTCAAACTGTCCTAAAAGGTATATTTTTCACATGTTTCTCCATGGCTTCACACCTCAACCTGTCTTCCCAACTCATATTTGGCATGTACAAGCTTACTTGGCTTGAAAACTAGCCTCCTAAGTGCAAAAGCTACTTCTGAAAATGAAACTTCAGTTCTGAGGTCTTCTATAGCCACTTTTTTGAAATTACGCAGAATTTCATGCTGGTACTGAGCCTGGTGCAGTGGGGCTTGAATCCAAGGACAGGACCAATCATTCTGACTAAGAGTGAGTGGCAATTCAAAAGAAAACCTACATCAAATCCAACTGCAGATAAAGCTATGCTACTGTTACTGCCAAGCAGTGAGGCACACAATTCAGCACGTGATAACGCGCAGCCTTCACAGGCAGGTCTTACAACCTGGGCTAAGCACCTGCACCAGGAGCACCCCAATTAGGAGGGTCAAAGATAGGGCTAGCATTTCCCCAGTGTACTGTGATTTCAGAGCAGATGCTTTCTGGCGTCTTGTAAAGGCTTTAGAAGACACCACCACAGCCACAAGGTAAGGGCTGCACACAAGGCAGACACATGAAGGAGGTTTCCCCACATCACTGGCTCCCCATTTTTTCAGAAGGGCCCCTCAGCGATGCCATCCTCATATCTCTGCCTCACCTCTCCCATCCTGTGCTGGGCCCAAGCCCTTTGCATCACAGTCTCCCTACTCTCTCCTGAAACTACTATCTCCTTGTTACTTTGCCTGGTGGACCCAAGCAAGGCTAGTGCTACCATCACAATAGCACAGGCACTGAAGAGGTATCACAGCTCAAGAACAGCTCAGGTGAGAGACCCGTGAGCAAGAGGTGGGACTATGTATGCAACAGGGTAGGAGCTACTGCCCACTCACCTCCGGCACAACCCTGGTGGTCTTGTTGTCACGGTCTTGGCGAAAGTGCCCCAGCCTTTTGTCAATTGCTACTGCCGCCCATCTGTAGGAGAACAGGCACAACATCCAATGCTACCACCTCCCCATCATTCCTGCGCTCAGAATGTCCTCTAAACACTTAGACAAGCCAGGAGTTTGTTACTGATACACCCAGAGCTCACAAGTTACAAACACATGCTCAGTCCCTCTTATACTTTCCGTTACCTCCTCTCCCCAAACCTGGGGAATGTTACCAACAGTCTCCAAAATTGACAACTGGCAACCTAAGTGTATTGGTATCTTCTAATAAAAATATTTAATCCTCAAACTCCCAACCAGCTCTGAAAAGAAGCTTTACTGATCTCAACATCCATAAATTGCTTTCCAGCTTGATATACAGAGCAAGTCCACACTGGCACATGTGCTCCACCATCCTTTCCCCTTGCTAAGACACTTAGCATTAGTAAATGGATCCTGTCTTTAATCCACTCTCCCTGCCTCACTTATTTCTTTTAGCCCTCCAACAAAGGAAAAACTGGGAAATTTACTACCTGCTTCAGTATCTAGCCCCAAGATTGCGAGGTCCCTGCCTAGGCTGCTCACTGGTAAATAAAATTTCCATGATGACATGAAGATTGGAGGATGTTTTGCAGCTGCACAGGGATTTCTGTTCAAGCAAAGGTTGGTCCTTCATTAGATCAGCCCACGGGTGAAATGGAAGTGTGGTGACATAGTGAACATCCTACTATAACCAAAGAAAAGACTTCAGACCCACAGATGAGTCATGAAATCTGTCTGTTTCAGTGCTCTAATTACATTGCTCATCCAAGAAAAGCCTCTTTTGGAGCCATTAGGTCAGAATCTGCTCTCCCTCAGCTGTAAATCCCTCATAACTCAGTGAAGTCAATCGATTCATATTGGTGTAAGCAAAACCAAGAGCAGTGCACTTGTACAGCCTTTGATCTTTCTGTCTCTTTCTGAGCACAAGCTCACAGAAAGCTGTTAAAGAGACAAGAAACTCGGGCCCCTAGGACTCATTTATGCTGCAGGCAGACTCAGCAGTGAGACTGACATCAAGCACTGCACTTGGGAGGCGAAAGGGAAGCCATAGGAGAGACAAATGCCTTCTGTCTACCTTTCAAGGCTGTGGACCTCCCAAAGAGCCTTTGGAGATTTGTAAAAGGGTTAGGCATGTCACATTTAAAGGTTGTATGTGAAAAAAAGAAGAGTGAGAGAAAGTTGGGTGTATATTTTTCCTCAGTTTCAGACTGTGCTACCATTCCAGTAGAAAAGCAAACAATGCAGTGAAACACAACTCCTGTGGGCTCTCCAACAGCTTCAGTGAGCACACACACTCTTTCTCATATACAGAACTGAAAATACTAGGAGGCCAATGACCAAACCAAACATTTCTATATCAGCAAATCACCTGAATGAATGATTCCAACAATGGTCCATTTTGTCCTAATAGATGTTTCCAGATTCTTCATCATCTTCAGTGTTTCTACTCATATACCACCCTCTCCAAGGCAAAAGAGCTCTGTATTGTGAATGGAAGCAAGCGTCACCATTCAAAGGACAATGGATGCTCCCCAAATAATATGGATATTATGCAAACAACCAAAGAATGATCCCACCATTTCTTCCTTTTAAATCTATCATAATTTCTACTGAGAGAGTTGATGACATGGTCTTCTGGTTGGGACGGTCATTAGCCACCTACTTCATCTACAGTCTTGTCTCTTCCTTACTGGATCAGTGAGGACATCCAGTCATTAAAGAAAGGCAACAGGTTGCCAAAACACTTGGCTTGCACAAATCCTACAGGAATTGCTAGAATATTACTGACTGTGTTAGAAAAAGTAAAGAGTAGAGACAGAAGACCATGAGAGACAGATGGCAAGCACAAGGACATTCCTTCATCTAGGATTCCCCCCAAGCAGAAGAGTAGTTTAGGAATACAAAGCTTTGAGAATGACAAAAGCTAAAGGGCTGTCCCCTCTTGGGTACCCTGTACTTGCTCTTGCAAAGCCATTTTTTAAGCCAAAGGGTATGACCCAGGGAACAAGAATTTTGGAGAAGACACCTCAAATAACATTGAAACCCCCATGAATATATTTCCCTTTTGGATACTTATTTGCACTTGTTCTGTTCAGTCATTGCTGTTTGGGAGACAGGGAAGAAAATTCTTCTGTTATCTAACATCAGCCTCTGTCAGACTTACCACTGAGGGCCTTGTATTTAAGAACAAGACCAGCTCTGAGTTCTGAAATGAAGTCCCCTAAGTTATACATTTTCCATGGCACTGAAATGTGTACAGTGTGAGAGAGACCAAGAACAGAGGTATCTGCAATGGCCACTATGGAACTGTATTGATTTTGTTGGTTATATGTTGTTTATTTACCTTTTTAAGCCCTATTTGGGAATATTTTCTGTTCCGTTCAGGCTGCTGCCACATTTTATGTTTGCTGCAGGAGCTAATATTGATGCTACACAGTGTGTGTGGGAATTTGTTGGGTGAGTGGGAGGGGATGCTTCGCTCAAAATACAGGCTCTCAGGACCAGATTCTGAACAAATCCATCTCAATGTAAAGCCAGTGACTCCAAAGAAACAACCGAGTTGTTACACAAGCTTTACAAAGGAGCAGCCATAATCAGAATCTGTCCCAGTCTGTCAGGATCCACCATTTTTGTCTGTTGGGAAAGACGTAGGCAGTTTCTCCCACTCCATGTTGATGGAAGGGGCTGGGAACACAATACCATGTGGGATTCAGAAAGTAGGTTTACGGTGAACTGAAATTTGAACAGGAATTAATACAGGGTGGTGGGAAGGGAATGAATCAGCCAGTCCCAGTGAAGACAAAGAAATTTTTTCAGACACTACCCTGGTTCTCACCCACTCAGCCCCAGCATCTTTTCTTGGCCCCTGTTATATATCACCTCTTTCTCTCACAAACAATATTATTGCAGTACCCCCAAAAGCTATAAAAATGACACTTCCAGGAGCAAATCAAGTGATCCTACAGTCTGTCCATGCATGCCAAGTCAGTCTGAGGCCTCCAAAATGATTTGTGTTCACTAGCCTCCTAGGGGGGGAAGGAGCGAAGGAAAGGTGGAAAAAAAAAAAAAAAAAAAAGACAGAACGAAGCCTGGACCAAAAATAAAGTCTAGAAGTTATGGAAGCCAGCCAGCCATCTTATCAAAGTTCAGGCAACTTCAATTCCAGATTTAATGAAGAATTTACCCAAGCCATGAAACATGAAAAATTATACATTCATGACCTCTGGAGTTATTGGAACAATGGCATATATGTATATCTCATTGTTGTGGTATAAAGATCTGAACTTTAAGCCCATGGAGGGGGCAGCAGGTTGTGAAACACATGCACATACACACACAAAGGGAAAAAAAAACAACAGAAGCTGCAAAAAGGCTTAGAGGGCTCTTCTGAGAAAAAAAAATACATTTAGTCTTAAAAAATGTGTAGTGAATTATCTGTTCTCCCCTTGGTGCAAGCAAGTAATTCCTCTCACTTTAATGGACAATTTTATGGCTGCTAATAACATTTGTAGCTAAGATAATGACAAGGATAATCAAATTCCATGCTTGAGGGCATAGACTGATTGCTGCAGGGGTTAGCAACGAAATCACCATTGCCCTATATTGCACAGGTGGATTATGGGGCCGATTTCCCTCCTCTGTAGCAAGGCAATGGTCCCCGCCAAGATAACAGATTGCATGATTGTCTGTGTTATGGCAATTGCCTGGTTTTATGCATGGGACCTGGGGAAAGAGGAGAAATCTCTTTGTTTCAGCATGACAGTATTTGTGATACAAAATACAAATGAGTAGGGTTGCAATACCCACACTGATGCATGTTGTAGCAAGGCAAGTTCGGCCTTGACTGAGTGAAGTCCACTGCCAGACAGCAAATGGTGCAGGGCACTTGTTATGGTATTCAGCAGCGTCCACGGTGTGCACACTCCCAGCAGCTGAGTCCCTGGAGAAACCTCAGCAGACCCATTCAAAGGGTTTCAGGATGCTTAGATCCATCATTTAAGGGCTGTTCAAAATACCCAGCTAGATCCTGGGTAGCACTATCACTCCCACACTCCTAGAAATGTGTGGCCTGAAAGGATCTCAGGAGGTTATCTACTTTGCAGGCAGACTAAGGAATACCAAGACCATGCCTGTTGGACAACTTTCTCACCTGATCAGATCGATATCTTATCAGCACTATCCTGCAGATCATGTTCCAGTATGGACCCAGATGTTCCCACTGCTGCCAGAGAACCTACATCCCCCATGCTGCAGATTAAGCCCTGGGTAGCCACAAGGAAATGCTGACCACTGACCCCCTTACAATAATCTTTCACATATTTGAAGACTGTTACAACTCTTATACTTCTCATTTTCAGTGTAAACAATCTCCTTTCACTTCAGAATGAAGGCAGGACAAACTTTCTCTCATCATTTTTGTTGCTTTCCCCTCCTGACACTTTGATTTTGCTTCCCTTCTCAAAGCACTGTGCCCAGAACTGGAACCAGTTTTCAAGCTGAAGCATTACCAATGACAACAGAGTAGAATAATTGCTTTCCGTGTCCTACGTCCAACGCTTCCCTGTTTTGAAAGTCTTATACTATAGACTCATATTTAGACTGTAATCCACTTTATCACCATGATGTTCTGGTTGCAGTACTGCATCTAGTCAGTTCATATCATATTTTTACGTGTGCATTTGATTTTTCCTTCTGCAGTATAATACTTAGCACTTGTCTTTATTGAATTTCATCATATTGATTTCAAACCATTTCTCCAATTTATCAAAATCATTCTGCATTCTACTCCTGCCCTCTGAAGTGCTTGCCACCCCTCTCACCATTAATAATACGTGTACTCTCTGTTCTATCAGCCAAGCCATTAATGAAAAATTGAATAATAGCAAACACAAAACAGATCCTTGTAAGACTCTACAAGTTATGTTCATCCAGTTTGACAGTAAACTGTTGATAAGTATTTTTAGCATTTTATTTATTCTGTTGTGAAATTATCCTGTGGCAGATTTAGCAGGGGCCAGCCGGGTTTGCATTTTCTGCCCCATTTCCATCCTCCTGAATAGCTTAATCTCTTGATACACAAGGGACAAGGAGCAGCCCAGTCACAACACAACTTCTAGTCCATGGTGTGTATGTGCCCAGCCCTTGCACCCATCCATTGTAACTCAATGAGAACTGAGAATACAACGTTACAGCATTACATACAGCAATTACACTACATTGTAAGTACGTACAAAGCATGTACTGAAAGTCAAGATCTGCTAGCTAGCTCAACAACCTCAGTGAAAAAAAAAATCAAATGCAGACATGAGTTACTCATGAAAAAAACGTGTCAGCTCTAGCTTGTCCCTTGTTACCCCTAGGTACTTTCACACTGATTGTTTAACAGCTCGCTCAAATATCTTCCTGAGTATCAAATTTAGGTTGACTGAGCATTAAGTCCCCATGTTCCCTGCTGTCCCTCTTTTAAAGATAGGTACTTTTGTTTGCTTTTCTCTGCAACAGCTACTGGTAGAGCTGTTCAAACAGTAGCCATTAAAAAAAAAAAAAAAAAGTGACACTGCTGCCAGTGACCAATTGCTGCTAAGAGAAGAGGTTTGATTCTTATCCAGATTTTCAGCTGGAGATGAAATCATAAGCAGCACTGATAACCCCTCAAGGAACCAGGAACCTTCAACAACAGCAAAAAAAAAAGGACAAGATAAACTTACATAGATTCCAGGCAAGATCTAAGACAAACTTCAAACAGCCTGTGTGTGTACAGAACCATAGAAAATAAGGCAGGAGGAGAGTAGTCCATACCTTGCCGCAAGGCAGGACAGTATGCATAGGTCACTCTTGACAGATGCTTGCCTATCCTGTTCTTCAAGAGATAGCAAAGGAGAGCCTATCCCCTCCCCAAGCAACCTATTTGAGCATTTCCCAAGCATCATTGCTAGAAAGATTTTTTTCCTCCAGGTCTGGACTGAATCCTATTTATCATTTGTTTATCAGTTTTTCTTATTCATTGTACCACGTTTAATTTTTTCAGGAACAGACCATCTACTGGGTAAAATGTGAAAAGGTCCCCAGAGTGGATCTTTTATCCTGGAAATCTTTTTAACTGCTCATCACTGTACATGCAGTCAAGTTTCAGTTTTCCAAACAGAGGATACAAATGCTCCAGAGCCAGCAACTTCCACTGTGATATCTACAGCTAGATATTCAGAGCCAAGCTTGTGTCCCATGCGTTTACCTTTTCAGCACCACCAAACTTTACTGTGTTTCACCTCAAGAAAAGAAAAATTAGTTGAAATCCTAAAAAAAAAAAAAAAAGGCGTCAGAAAATACTTATCCTCCCCAGCTTTGGAAATGGAGGATAGGGGAAACCACCATCAAAACCACAATTCATAAATTATGACAGAAGACCAAAGTGTCAGCAGCTGGTCCACCTACATTGTAAGGACATTGCCTTCTAATTTCATACTGCAAAAGCTACATGCAGATACACTGTAACACAGCGACGCTCTATGAAAAATTATCTTTGGTGCCAGTCCAAGAAGTCAAACCAGAGCTAAATAGAACCCGTACAGATTAAGCCACCAAAAACATAGGAGCTGTACAAAGCCTTCTAAATGAAAATGTAATTGGGGGTGGATATTTGGGAAGAAAACAGAAATGAAGCCATTCTGAATCATATCTAGTGCTTCTCAAGCATTAAAATAAACCTCTTGGGTGTGCAGTACATTCATGAACTGACTTGTAACATTGCTAATTTGCCTCTGTTGGCCTACATCAGTAGGTATCAGCTTATGTTGTTTCCTCTGACTGGCAGAGTGCACTCATTAAGGCAAACACGTTGCTACTAAACCCCTAATTGTTTTGAAAAGTGCCCTTTAAATAACAGTCCTTTTACTACTAGGCAGGATGTGTTTTAAGAGCAAATCATGAGCCTAAGCCTTTGCTGCCAAAAGACTCGATGCTCATTTATTGGTTTGTCAGACAAAAACAACAAAAAGGAATGCAAAAGCTGATACGGTATCAGTACAAACAGAACAGCTACCATCTCCTTCCTCCTCTTGCAGTGTTCCGTGCCACATGAAATAGCAAAGGATGGAAGAAACTCAGAAGGGGCAAGACCAAGAAGACGTCTGAATTGTTAATATACCTGTTCAAGGGGCAACTGAAAAATTTCACAGTCAAGGTTACTGTTGTGACTCTTCCTCAGGATTAGTTTAACCTCATTTTATAATACAGCTGTGTAATATTGCAAAAAAAGACTACAAAGGTAACACATTTGGCATCCAGTAGCAAATAAACAGTAGATTAGGGCCTTCTATGAAGGATGTGGAGGAATAGTGGCGGGCAGATCTCTTTAAATGCTGGGAGAGCATGTCGCCTCCCAAACTTTGGTCCCCAAACTTCCATGTCCCAAAATATGCTGTTTTCCTCTTGAGTAGTCTAAGGAACTTACTTTTTTTTTTTTTTTTTTTTTTTCAGTCTAGGATATGTAGGATATGTAGCAATCCTGAATAATGCTGAAAAGGCATCCTTTTACTATTAGCAGTCTTCAGCAAAAAAATACTACCATGAAAGTAGGCTTTTAAAACTCACACCAGAACGACTACAGAGGAGCACTGAGACTTTGAGTCTCCTCTGTTAGTACAAGCTATTTCTCTGATGCAAAATTCCAGCACTGAGTTCAACCACTATTATCTTGTCAACAATTTTGCATCATTTCAGATGCAATATCTTATATTACATACATGTATACAGAGCATTACAGTCAAGTACTTCTTTCTGCTGGAGTTCACTTTATTGCAAGTCCCTTAGTTTCCATCTCATGCTTATTCAAAGTACCCAGATGCAGATTTTTAGAAATTATTCGTGATTATCACTATTATTGCTGACATCAGTACTGTGTGAAATCAGGCATGTCAGTATATAGTCCGGACTATTAACAGCTAACAGAGGCTGCTCAAGTACTAGAGACAGGAGCCTTTGAAACAAGAATATTAGACACCTTTTTCTACTGTGTCCGCTCCTTAAAACTTCCAAATGAGTGTGAAATGTAGCATATTGACAGGTCAAAACTCCAGGTGGTCACAGTTTTGCTACTATAGTCAATTTATGATATAGTTCCCATAGTAATAAACCACTGTGTGGGTTTAAACAGAGGAAGAAGACATTCTTTCTAGCAGTCATAAAAAAAAAAAACAGAAGATGGAAGGAAATAAAATACTCCACCTGTACACAAAACATCTCCATAGCAAATATCAGAAATTGCTCAAAATGCCAACTGCCTTGTGAACAGATCTCTCATTTCTATCTTTCCTTCAATATGACAAGAATGTCCCTAAACTGGAAGTCTATGTACGCTCCCTTGAGACTAATCTCCTGCACTACACAATTAGAGAGTTGCTGTAGGTTTCATTCATCAATCTGTGTCCTAAAACTCTGTGTGAAATTTTCCTGTCAGAGAAAGCTCCCACAGTTAAGAGGAGAGATTCTCTTCTGTGACAGAAGAGTGAGGAGACAACCAGCTTCCATCACATACTTTTCAACCCCACTATTTGTCCGCTTTCTCCAAAGCACTTCTTTCTTGCAGGTGCAGAGAAGTCAAAGGACAATATAGTCTATTCTCTCCTAATTATCCTAACGAGTAGGTTATTACTTGTACATGAGTCCATAATAGAGATGGACTATCTAAAGAGAAGTCTAAAAGACTTCTCTTTTAGAGAAGTTAGCTATGTAGTAGGTATGTAGTTTAGCTTTCCATGCCTGGGAAAAAAAAAAGTATAAACACGGAAGACAACATATGCTCCAGTTCATCAAAATCTGCCTGCTCTAGCATTTGAAAAGAATAAAAACCTTAAAACTGCTATGTACAGTGAGTGCCAGCTCAGAAAATTACTTGCATTCTTCCCTTCTAATGATTATTATTCACTTTGTATTACATATATTTTCTAGGATTTAGTTCGTGATGGAGTATATCTCCTTGCTTTGTGTAATTCATGTCAAATAACAGCCTGATCTTGAAGTAATGTGAGTTAAAACATTCTCACCATTATTTACAGCCTGCCTTAATTTCTGGTTCTTTTTTGCTTAATATTCCCTAATTCATACACATTCTGTTTAATCAAAGAAACTGAAGGGGCTGCATTTCCAGTGATATCAACTTTAGTTGTAGCCAGTCACATCACAAACTCGTGAAGGATGCAGGCAACATGAGAATCTATCCACAGATTTTAGACTGGGGTCCGTGGACTCCAGCGACTACATCCAGAGAAGGTAATGAAATAAAAATGAATTTGCATCACAACAGCCTACAGATATGAAATTTCTAAAGTAGTCTATACCTCCATTCAGAAAATTTACCTATTGAAAAGAGATAAAAACCTGTCTGCTACATACAACAAACATCTGTTGCAAGTCCACAGCAACTTGTAAGTTCTACTTAGAAGCAGCAAGGTCTCTTCCTGATTAGCTCTGCATCATCAGCAAGTGTCCTTGCCAGCATCTGTCACAGGGGCAAGGGATATTTCATGCAGCCATTTTCTGAATTGTGTTAAGGATTCTCAGTAAACATCCATAGGAACCGGGCAGCTAAATTTCCAAGAGGACCTTCGAAAAAGGACACCTAGTAATAACAGAGATCATGATCCAGAATTGTATATGCCTCTTTGCAAAATTAGGCTACAGAATCTGTTCCTATTGCAAGTTAGAAGACCTAAGGTGCAGGAGTTTACTAATATCACCATGAATTCATTGTGGATTTGTGCCTTTGGTTCATCTTCACTGTTTAATCAGGCTATAAGCTAATGCCATGTGGTCTGAAAGTCAGGGAAGCGAACTGTTTGAGAATTAGAATAGATCCCAAACTGAATCTTCAGCAAGTCACTTTATCTTGTCTCTAAATTGAGGGTAATTTTTACATCGAGGTGTTGTGAAGATGAATCACTTAATGTCAGTAGAGCATTCTGAATATAAAGTGCTGTGTAACACCAGCTCTAAACCACAAGCATTGCCTTCATCATTTATGAAGGAATATTCTCCAGCATTGAAGAAACTAAGCATTTCAGCTTAGATTAGCTTCAAGGGAAGCTGACAGCTTTCTGGCCCATGCTTTGTGCCACACCAAGTGATTCAGAGAGTCCGTCCCAAAACCCACGCAGTCCAAAAGGGAAGCTCTCCATTAATCATATTTCCTTCCCATCAAACTTTGTAATTCTGATGCTGAATCCACATTAAAAAAGAAACCAAAAGGGTATTTCCTTTTATTTATGAAAAGCAGGCATAAGCCCACAGTTAACAGCTATATCTTTTAATTTACTCTTCGTCTATAAGACAACTGCTTCCTCACAGTTTTGTCCTGTACATTTCTGCTTCACATCCTTTTATCAGTGCTATCATTTTCTTCTTCAGCTAATTCCTATCCCAAAAGACTCACTGACACCATAACTTAAAATATTGTGAGTGGGCAAACATAGCTATTTCTATTCTGACACTTGCAAAGGCACATAAATGATTTTGCTGCATAGAAAAATGATCAATGAGCATGTGCAAAGACCATATAGTAGAAAAAATATCATTAAAGATCTTTGGTTTTCTTTCTCAAGAGAAACAAACTTTCCCAGGAACTATCAGAGCTAAAGCCGCATGGAAAAAGGGGCATCGAAAGAATCATAGAACATATGTCTTGTAAAGACTTCAAAAGGTCAGCCAGTCCATCTTCCTCCCCAAAGGCAAAAGCAGCTATAATTTAACCATTCCTGACAGATGTTTGTCTAAACTCTTCTTAAAACCCTCCAGTGATGGAGATTCCACAGCCTTCCTAAGCAATCTTTTCCAGCACGCAACTACCCTGACAGTTGGAAAAGTTTCCAATGCCTAATCTAAATCTCACATGCTTCAATTTAAGAAGGAAAAAAAAAGTTAGGAGGAAAAGAAAGAGCACCAAATCCTGATAAAAACTGTAAGAAACTCATTTCTCAAGGCTGTTTTGGGCTAAAGTCTGGTCACATCACCACCAAATGAGTGGCTAGGAGTTTCTCAGCACTTCCTCCAAACCACTTTTTATATTACTGGATATTATTGCACGATTACTGTATATTGCAGCTACACTGCCAATAAGCCATACAGCAGGAAGTATCAGTCCAGCATCAGTCTGAGTTATCATTTTGCCTTACTTATCAGTGACTTTTTAAAAGCTTTTGCTAATGTGCCTCTGGCAAGAACAAGAGGCATCACTGCAAAACCAGTTTTCAAGAACTCAAGAACTGTTTTTGTGAGCATGTGAACAAAGCAGCCACATCAAGCCTCCTCAGGGGCAGTAGAACTCTATTTGAGATTTTTTTTTGTTTTATAATTCTCAATGAGACAAATGGCGTGAAAAGGTTTTACAGGATATTGTAATCCAGGGAAGCAAACTCTGGTGCAGGGTTCATCTTCATGTGAAACACTGAAGCTGATCTCTTCTTTGCCCTGGAGATACCACCAGCAGATATTACAAGTCCCCATATCTCCCACTGAAGCCAAAGATGGGATGAATCAGAATAGCTGCATTACTTCAGGAGATCTACAAGCATTCATATCACCAGAAAATCGTGCTCTCCACTTTCACCTGAATGTTTTAAATTTGACCTTCACAATCCCAGCAAGACACAAAAGGTGCAATTAATTGACCAAAGTATGGGTGACTTTGTTCTCTCTCTTTCCCTTTTGTGTCTTTTCTTCCTTTCTTCTCTTTCTTTCCGCTGCAAATTGTCCATCTGCCATGATTCCCTCCTCAAAGTTTATGAGTGGACGGGTTTTAGGTATTGCTATCTATAAAAGATCAAGAGCAGAGTTCAAACACCAAAAGATGACATTAAAGAAGAAGCAATTCTGAACAAACAATTCACACTTAAAAATGTAAAAAAAAAAAAAAAAAAAAAAAAAAAAAAAAACTTTTTTAACACTAAATTGCAGATATCACAGCACTACCAGCTTGGTGAGTATTTTTATACCCATTTTACAGAAAGGTAAATGGATGCAACAAAGAAAGGCTAAGGAGACTTAACAACTGTCCTGAAATGGGTGTAAGCATTTTGTTTGCTTAGTTCATTAATGCAGAATCAAACTCCCCGTCAGGCAACCATCTGCCAGAAGTAAGTAATCCTCTCATCTGGATGTAGCCAGCTCTTAAGTGGTTAACTAAGTAGCCAAGCAGTTGTCAGTAGGTAGATATTCCATTCATCATTACAGGTACTGCACCACATTCTTCAGAAATATTTTGTCTCTGTTCACCAGAACAGTTCAGTCACTGCATATAGTGGATTAGAGATGGATACTAATGGCCTAAAGTTAGAAAACGAGACTTCCAATTTGCAGCACACACTCTGCCTGCATTTTGCTCTTCTTACACAGTTGCTTCTGAGAAAAAAATAAATAAAAAAATCCTCAATCTGTTTGTTGTTTCAGTTCATTTTAGGGTGACATAAACAGCTTTCATTTCTTTACATTCTACACAAGCCTCCAGAAATATTCACTGTTTACTAGAGCTCGGTGGTGTTAAATCAAGTATGACTATCACCCTTTAAGGCCTAAACGATGGAGCAATATCCATACCAGTAACACATTTTGACAGTGCCAACACCTGCTTATATATAAATAGTCAGTTCACCCCTACAAACCTGAAGAAAAAGGTCATTAAAATAATAGAAAACGCAGGAATTACCTCTTGTTTTCAAAAGTTTATGCTTTTATACATCATATCCAGCCTTTCAACTAACTCAACAGCAAATTCTACAGTGCATCACATAAAAGACAAGAAGCTGGATGAAGAACTGGATTAATTCACTCCCTGTCATCATTTTGGCTGGGTAACTGGAAATGGATGGGAAATGATACTAACTAACTCTTATGTGAGAAGAATCCTGAAACAAAGTTAGCAAGTGCTGCGAGCCAAGAGGAGCTTATTAGTTCATTCTGATCACCTAAAACTTTCTCAGGATTCAAACACGACCAAAACTTTGCAAAAACAGGTTATTTCTCTTCTGCCTCTGGATTTTAAGAGCAGAGCCCTCAAGCATGGAGTACCTGCAGCTGTTAATTTCCTTGATGGATCAGTTTAAAAAGTAGAGTAAAACAACATTGTACCTGGGGAGTAGTAAAAACATCTTAGGTCGCAGGTGGGGAAAAATAAAAAAAAAAAAGAAGTCTCTGATTAGCTGCTCGTCTCCTACTTTGTTTTTTCTTGCTCAGACTGACAAATCCACGACAACTCCCTTTCACCATTCGATAAAAAGCTGAATGAGATCGGAGGACACGCGAAAGCAGAACCAGACAGCGCTGCCTCTCCACGCACGGATGGAAGGCTTCCCGTGTGTCCTCCTGGCAGCCTTTCCGTGTGTTCCCCGGGTGGCTGCGCACTCCTTTCCCCACAGGATGCGCGGCGGGATGCGCGGCGGGATGCGCGGCGCTGTCCACTTCAGCACCACGTGCCGTGTTGGCGTCCACGCCGCTCCGCAGCCTCCACGGCATCACCGTCCCCGCCAGCTGTGACTGCCTTGTACCACGTCAGAGCCACAGGAGCCCAGATCGATGCTCTAAAGAGGCAGTCGCTTGGGACATGTTGCTAGCACGGCAATCTCGAGGAGCACGGTTAAGCTGGACGTAAACGTGCACGCTACCGTGTGGGTATCGCTAGGCTTTACAGCCCGCTCTCATCTTTTAATGAAGTTTGTGGAGCTATATTTAACACTCCAGATCAGGCAGTATTTTGTTCAATCTATTTTAAAATCCAGCCCGAGAGGGTTATTGAGATAATAAAGAGGCACTTTTACAGGGACACCTACTGACTACAGCACACTCACTAACGCAGGCGATGCACGTGCTTCTTGAAGACTGTCTGGAAGGTCTGAGAGGGAGAAGGAAATGCACACTTGAGAGTACGCCAGGTTACGTTGAAAATAAAGATCATCACAGAAGGTTAACAGGAACATTTAAGATCACTGCCCTGTGCAGGAAGCAGCGAGGAAATCCTTTCTTAATTTCCTCAAAACTTCAGTTTAGGGAGCGTTTTTCCCCCTGTAGACCAAACTCTTCTACTACAAATAAGAATTAAACAAAAGCATTTCATGCTCACTCCTGCAGACTGCCAACAGAACAGTTAACATCATTAAGGTACTATTGCACTGAAGAGATATGCAAAATAGAAGAAAAGTGGCTTTGGCAAAATGCAGATAGCAACTCTTAATAAACTTTCCAAAGCGTGATCACATATATGTCACATACTGGAGCAAGGTTTCTTAAATGAACAATCATGAAAGGATGTCTGTCTTTCTGCACTGTTCTTTATTACCACTCTCCCTCCCAGTGGTTCCCCGTTGCTATACACGTTTTAAACAGTCCTGACATCCCGAAGCACCTCTGCCTACGGAAATGTACACCATCCTCTGCACACAGACATGCTCTGAGCTTCCTAAATGAGTCTCACCTCTTTGCACGAGAAAACTGTGGGGTTTCCCAAGCAAGTTGTACTTGTTTCCAGGTAAAATACTGCCTGAGCAGACAACATCTACAGCCCATTCTACCTGCCACCAAGAGAGCATAAGAACACACAAAGTACTGCAGTCCCCTCTTAGAGGGCGGACTGGAGTATAGGGCACCGGGAGTATATAGGCATGTATGTGCAAACTCTATACCTAGTCCAGAAGCACATGACAATCCTGTATTCGCTTATACAAATACATTAAAAGACATGTATCAAGGAAGAGAGAATTAGTGATCAAGTTCTGACATCGCAATGAATGATAGGAAATCTAATTCATTTGCCTTGCTATTACGAAGTTGTATTCTGCACTGTATTCTCTAGCCTATTAATACATACATATATACACACACGTATGCATGCAGTAACATAAGCAGAAGAAGAAATTATCACTTAAAAATCTTATCTTTGTAAGGACAAATAGGTTTCAGATTGCTAGCTGGTCTTTCCTGAGAAATTATTTACTACCCCAAATTAAAAAAAAAAGTCAAATGCAAAAGTAAGTAAATACAAATGACAGTGGACCGGACATTCCGCTGAAAACTGAACAGTCAGTATCTGGAGGTTATAATGTGCAAATTGGTCATAACAAGCACTAAACAGTAAAAAGACTGAGTCTTTCTATATTAATGACAGCGCTAGTCTTTCTTGTCCCGTTCAATACAATCCATTAGCAAACACTGGAGATCTTTTCAGATCTCCCCTGACTTTAGGGGGGTGCATCTAGGAGTGCTGTGAGAACGATTATCAACTGCCTCACCAAATACACCCTAATTAACGCAAAACAAGGAGAAATACACTCGCTCATCAAGCCGAAGCAGGAGTTGCAGCACACTTCTGTCGGCACACTACAGCCTCGAGCTCAAGTCTTATTTATTTTTACAGCACGGAAGCAAACTTTATACGAAATGCTCCGTTTTAGCGGAGTGAAGCAGAGAGGTGCAAGATGTCAGTCTGTGGTTCTGTCCACAGACTGTTCCGCTACAGCCCCACACTTTTACACTCGGCAACAAAGAAGTGCCAGCAGGTCTCATTCTGCCTGTTGGACTGTATGCCCACGAAACAGAGACACCCTCTGTGACCTGTTGGCACATCAGACTTGCTGGCTGCACCGAAAACTTCAGGAACACGTTGGGCACACGCAAGGGAGGGAGGCCCAGCTACAGGATCACCACCCTCACCAACGTCAAAACAAACTTTGTGACAGTGGGACTAAGTGGCCATACCAAGGGCTTGCAGAGCTGATCCAGTTCTGCCCTCAGCATTTTGTCAGTCATTCTCATGCAACAGCTTTTTGGCTAAGTTTTCCCTCATGTCTCTGAAGTGAAGGTGCACGCAACACTCCAAGGAGGTTCACAGCAACACGGCCTCGTTTTCCTTGCAGAAGACCCCAGGAGCTTGTCATGGTGCCTCTTCTCCCCTCCTCCTTGTGACCCAAGCCACAGCATGCTAGTAGCCACCTGGCTAGTGCCAGTCCCCCCACCTGGCTAGCCCCACTCCTCTCCAGTCCCACATAGGAGACAGGGGCTCCATCTCCAGGGAAAGAGGTACGGGACACCTTTGAGTTCAACAAGTGCCTGTGGAGAGCACTGAATTGCATAACACGGTCCCTGCGGGGAAGGGGTTGTGGGGAGACTCTCATCGTGCACTGCCACCTGGCTCCCAACCGCGTCGGCTCCTCGTCTCAGCCCCGGTCCCGAGGTGAGACACTCACCGATGGTCGTGATGACCGTGATGGCAAAGTAGAAGGAGCCGGCGAATTTCCACTGGACGCCAGCACGGTGCGGCTCGGACTGCATGATCACCAACTCAAGCTGCCGGTAGTCCTCGCTGGTGATGTTGTACTTTCCCTTGAGCCGGATCTCCTCGGCTTTGAGTTTCTCCTCCTCCCGCATCTCGTTGTCGGACTCCAGGGCATCGAAGACGGCGGCGCCGACCAGCAGGTAGGTGAACGTGCAGATGATGAGGGACAGCGTCCGCACGTTCTGCCTCTTCATGGCCGCCAGCAAGGGGCGAGTGAGGGGACCATGTCCCCCCCCGGCCGCCCGGCGATCCGACAGGCCGCAGCAGCCGCAGCCGCAGCCGCAGCAGCAGCAGCAGCGGGGCGGCTGCCGGGGGGGCCGGCGGCGGCTCCGGGGCACCTTGCGCTGCGGCGGCCGCTCGGGCTCCGCGGAGGACGAGAGGCAGAGGAGGCTGCTCGAGCGCCGCGACCAGGTGCCCTGCAGGCGCGAAACTCCGCGCACGACGTGCCCGAGCCAAGCGGGGCCGGTGCGCAGGGCCATACAGGGCAAGGGCAGGGCAGGGCAAGGCGGCTGCGGGAGGCCGCTTTCCCGCCCCCCCTTCCCCCAGAAAACACACACGCACCCCGCGAAGTTTGCGCGGCTTCACTGGGCGCGCGGCGCGCGGCGGGCGGCGGCTGCAGGTGGCCGCGGCGCGGGGAGCGCGGCCGCGGCGCGGAGGGCGGCGGCGCGAGGCGGAGGGCGACGAGCTGGGGGCAGCATCCCCGCTCCGGGGGCCTGGCGGCCGCGGGGAGCCCCGCCGGAGCCGCGGCGAGCGCGAGGAGCCGCCCCGGCTGGCGGCGGAGAGCGACGGAGGGAGGGAGGGAAGGAGGGAGGGCGGGGAGGAGGAGGCGGCGGCTGCTGCCGCGCGGACGGGAGCGCCGGGCACCTGCGAGGGGCAGAGCGGGGGCAGCACCCCCGAAAAGGGGAAATAAATAAAAAGAAAAAAGAAAAAGAAAAAGGAAGGGAGGAGAGGGAAAAAAAGAAGCGACTTTCAGGGGCGCTCCGCGGGCGCGCGGCGCTGCTTCATTCCGGGCGGTTTTTAGAACAAAGCCGCGAGGATGAAGAGCAGCCGCCGCCGCCCGCTCCCGCCGCCGCCGCGCGCCGGACACCCCGCCGGGCGCCGCGGCGAGTCCGCGCGCGCCCCGCGCCCATCGCCCGCGGGCCACGCAGCGTGTGCGCGGCCGCGGGCAGCGCCGCAAGCCGGCAGAGGCCGCGGGGCCGCCCGCGGCGCGGCCACGCCCCGGCGGCGCGGCGGGAGGGAGGGACGGGAGGAGGCTGCGGGCCGGGGCGCGCTCGCCGCTGCGTGGCGGAGCCGGAGCCGGAGCCGGAGCCGGAGCCGGAGCCGGAGCGGGCGGCGCAGGTGGCGGGAGGGAGCCGGGGCGGAGGCGGCGGCCGCGGGGCGCCGCACACAGCGCCCCACGCGGGGCTCTGTGCACGCAGCGCCCCACGCGCGGCTCTGTGCACGCAGCGCGGCCCCACGCGCGCCACAGTCTGCCCCGGCTGCCCTCAGCGCAGCCCGCGCGCACCAGGGCGCACTGGGCAGCCCCGCTCCGTACCACTACATGCGCTGCCCCGCACAGAGCCACCATCGCACACAGTCCTGTATGTGCCACAGCCGCACACAGCCCTACACATGCAGTCCTACACACACAGCCCCAACACAGCCTTTCTTCCTCCCCATCCCTACACACACCACACAGCCCTTCCCACAGCCCTACACACACAGCTACACACATAGACTCCTACACATGCAACAGCCCTACACACACAGCCCTACACACATACACACACAGAGCCCTGTCTCACTCCATCCCTACACAAGGCACAATCCCACACAGCCCTGCAGGGGCACAGAGCTGCCTGGCCATTCCCACATCCCTACACACACCATAGCTCCACGCACACCCCAACACATGCAACAGTCAAACACAACCCTACACACGCACAGCCTTTCCTCTCACCCTATCCCTACACACACCACAAACCCACACAGTCCACAGCCCTCCACACACCACAGCTCCACGCACACACACCTACACACACCACAGCCCCACTCAGCCCTACACACACAACCGCTACACAGCCCTATACACACCACAGTCCTTTGCCTCCCCATCCCTACACACAGCACAGCCCCACACAGCCCCATAGGACCCTACAGCTGCACGGCTCTACACATACCACAGCTGCACACAACTCTATACACACAACCCACACATGACCCTATACACACAGCCTTTCCTCTCCACCATCCCTACACACAACACAACTCCATACTACAGCCACATGGCCCTTCCCACGGCCCAGCACACACCACAGCTCAACTCACAGCCCCCCTACACACACACAACCCAACACACTGCAGCACCGTATTTACCACAGAATCTCCCAACACACCCACACACATAACACACAGGTCCCCACACACACCACACTGTCCCACAGACACCAGAGCCCCATGGACACCCCGCTCCTCACACAGCCTAGGACACACAGCACCTACACACACACACACACCCTGTGCCAGACCAGCCACGTACACACAACCGCAGCCTCCTCACAAGCCCCACGCACACAGACAGGTCGCCCCTTGGAGCGAGCGGCCGAGTCACGCGGTTGCCGCGCACTGCCGCCATACAGCTGCTGTGCAAACACGGTGACTCAGAGCAACCAGCTGGCTGCCGGTCGATGGCGCCCGGCCTGGCTCCATGCTGCCGCCCGCGGGCAGTGCAGCTGGGCCCACACACCTGCTTCCCCCACTGCATGACTGTCGCATCTCCAGCTCTCAGGACATTCCTCATTTTAGGCTTCCCTTGGGTGCTGCTCTAATCCCTCCATCCCCAGGAGCAACCTCATCTGCCTCCCTCCTGATTAAGAGTCGCTAAGGGTCACCAAAACCCTTGTGTGCCCTTGCAGAGACATTAGCAGGAGGTGGGAAGCCAGGGCCTTCAAAAAACAGCGCACTCCTGGGCTGAAAAGGCCACCTGGGAGCCTGAAGCCCTTTGAAAGGGAGGTCTCCCCATGAAGCCCTTCGTGAAACTCATGGGCTGAGCAGGTTTAGTCAGAAAAAGATTTCAGTCAGAGGAGAAGGAATTCATTTTGTTAATTCATGGATGGAGTTTTCAACCAGGGTGAAGTCTACATCACATCACCTGAGCATTACCAAAATTGTGACGCACAGCAAGAAGGCCTCGCCAGCTGAATGAAACCTGCATGCAATAGCAACAGGGCAAAAGAGGGAAAGAAAGGAAAAAGAGGAAATATCTGGTTTCGATCAACTCCATATTAAAAATAGAAGTCTGATTACTGTTGCCCATTTCTGATTCCCCAAGGGAGATGGGCAGAAAAAGATGGATCTATAAATAGTTTGCAACACAGAGAATCCTATAGAAAAGTTGCTGGGAAAGATCAATAACATGATTCAAGGAGGGCTCCAAATTACATCTCAGGGGAGGGAGGTGCTGAACTGAATTGATAAATGAGTTGCAAATTCTGTGTGTGTTGTGTGTATCTAATTAACAGAGGGTGACTGGGATCAATAGCAACGAAGGAGCTGGTCTATAAATAGCACTCCAGCAGGGATTGCAACCTGCGGGCAACAGCTTGGATGAAAACAGCCCCCGAGTAATTAACCTTTAGCTGGAAAGCGGTGGTTAGCCCGGGGTTGAAGCGGATCCTGTGAGCAGCTGCGGATGGATGAGGTCTCCGCGGTGCTCGGGGATACACAGTAGCGTGACGGTCACGGAGGTGCCGGGCAGAGGTACACACGCATGGTCACGGGCTTGCAGCCTCCCTCCCTCCGTTCAGAGTCAAACTGCAGAACAGTTGTAGTGCTTTCTGGAAGAATATCTGTGTATTTGTGTGAGGCCATAGGAGCAGGAAATGTTTGCAGTTATGTGCATTTGCAAAGGTTTCAGCTTTTTTTTTTATAAAAGTCACAGTCACCTTTTAAGCCAAGGTTTACAACCACGGGAACCACCCAGGTTTAGGGTTTTTCTTTTTGTTTGCTGATCTTGTTGCGGAGAAAGTATGAGTTTTCTCAGAGTGCCCAGACTTTGCTCTTCGAGACTCACCAGTGAAAGTCCACATTTGAACTGTGGTGCAAATAGCATCCAAAGAGAAGTTTCTGTCTGCAGCAAAGCAGTCAGTCAAACTTGTGGGAAAAGGAGTGACTGTCAACAAGCTGATCGATAGCTCAGCTCACTGGCTCTGTCTGAGTGCCAGACTCAGCTGAAATCACCAGTGAAAGGCAGAGACAGATACACTCACCCTGGATGCTGTCACCAAAGTATGTTGTCACCCTCATTGCAGGATTGGGACCCAAGAGTGTAAACAGCATGACAGACAGAAAAGGAAGGTATAAAGGTGAAGAAGTTGGAAAATATCTTTGTGTAAATGTGACAGGGAAAGGATTGGAAGGGTAAGGGATTGCTGAAAAGCTTTTCCTTTTCTTACAGTAAATGAAAGTGTCTAAAGAAGGCCAAAACTGTTCTCCATTAAATAAATAAATAAATAAACCCACATCTCTTATAGCAGTATTTTTTGCCAGCTAGGGACCTGCACAGTTGTAGAAGGAACTGTGGAAGGAGTGAACCTTGATCTTCATTGGAAGAAAGGTTAATTCAGGGTGTCCACATATAGTTCAGCTGCTATCAAATTAGCTGATTTGAGGGAGAGCAAACAGGCTGGATAGTGTTTGCACTTGCTGCTCAAAACTGCTAAATCAAGGTTTCCCCCCACTGCCTCCACAAGAACCCGAGAGGCAAACGTCTCCTGTGATCAGGATAAGAGAGTTTGAGTGCTCAAGCTTTATCCTATGTTTACTTTTCTAGTGAAGGAGAGTTGCTGGATGCTTTCTGGTTGCTTTTGTGGCCCTCTCTGGTTGCTGCTGTTGACCTATCAGATGCTGCTTGTCAGAGATGTAATGTCTGTGCCTCTTCAAGAAAGGGCCCGAAAGCCTCCAATCCACAAGCCATCTTTCAGCTCAAACATGGGCCTCACAGCATCTCAGATGATACAGAAAAAAAAATCAGAACAGAAAACAAACTATTGAAAGAAGATGTTCATTTTTCTCCACAGGTTATCAGGAAATATTTTCTTAAACAATGACAACAAAATGATAAGAATAGCAGTACTGGTTCAGGGCAAGAGTTCATTTAACCCAGTACTCTGTCCCTAACAGCAGTTGTAGCAGACATGTAGGGAGAAATTAAATCAGAACAAATATATGTTATTCTTTTCTCTTCCCCAAATGCTTTCCTGTCTCAGACTATTTTAATTCAGGGGATTTTCTAAGTCTGATACAGTTGCTCAATTGCTCTGACCTGTAATAGATATCTCCTCCAACTTCTTATTCATTCCCGTCTTGAATATAAGTTAAAATTTTGCTTCCATGATATCCCCTGACAAGGAGTTCAACAGATCTATTTATTCACAGTGGGAAGAACACTTCTGTATGCTATTTCAAACCAGGCTCATTTCAATGGTCCCTTCAACTTCTGTACTGAGCAAGAAAGTGAAGAATTGGTGTCTACTCAACTCTCCATTCCCCTTATGATTTGGTGGAGTCTTTGAAGGTCAAGCAAGATAGCCTCACTTTGTGTCAGTGTCCCCACATAGGGACACATAGGAACACCCCACATAGGGGTATGACACAACAGCTCTGTGTGGCTTCCCCATCTGTCCACCACAGGCAATAAGAGTAAGAGGCTCCCTGCCCAGTTCTTTCCTCACATACAGGCTGGCAAGGCAGGGGTATAGCACTGGCTCTGTTCCACCCTGTGCCGTGTCTTGTCCCTAGCTGCGATTTCTTTGAATTATTGCTCTACAAATTCTGTGCTAAGCTTTCTTCTCCAGTTTTGCATGCCCTAAGGAAGCTTAGATGCTGAGGCAGGAGATACTTTTCAACACCTGATGAGTGATTAAATTTGCTCTGATTATTTTTTCAGGTGGCAATAGGCAGTTCTTCATGCAAGGTGGTCACACACAGGGGGTGTTTGCTACCATGCTGGTTATATGGAATGAGTTTTTCAGATCTGTAGCAATTCCAACGCTCAGCAAGATTGGAACTGTGTAAGAAAAATATCAGTGGTTGAGAACAGCTCACCAGAGTTCCCTCATGTAAGTTCTCTATTGTAATATTTTTTTTTGAATAGTTCAGGAACTGATGTGTCCATGAATGAAGATTGTCCTTCACAGCAGCAGCCCTGAGGAGGATATTCAAATGATAGGAACAGGCTCGGTATAAAACTGCAATGTCTGACTCCAAGTAGAGTATTCCCATCAACTCTGTCAGTCTGGATCAGGCTACTAGTATTGACTCTCCAGGAATGAAAAGATTGTCACAAAAAGGATTAACACTGGACTGTATGGAGGCAAACCTCCCTTTAGCTTCGCAGCTCTTGTTTTGTGTTTTTGTCAGTCTGTGCATTTGAATACTCTATGAAATATTAGTGGCACAGACCTACTGCAGAGGAAGATGAGCTTTGCCTAACAGGTGAATACACCTGGGTCCTTAGTGCAGGAACTCAGGAAGATGATGGAGAAGGAACCTTTCCTATGCATTTCTCCTTTATTCTCTTTGTACAATCTCTATGGGATCCACTCAGGCAGATCCGAAATCCTTCAATAGTGTTCTCTTCCCCAAGCAGTGCTTACACAGAAGAAAGCAGAACAGGGAGACAGTGGCTTAATTCTTGCCTCTATATCCCCCTGCTTGCAACATGACAATCCTCTTGAAAAAAATCAGTGGTGACAGAAAACATGGGTGAATAATCTCACTGGCTTCAAGAGAGGGTGCTTGTGTGAAGCAAGTTCACATGTGGGAGAAAAATGAACAGGATCATATTTTTTCCCACATTTATTTCTTTTTACAGTGAATTCACTAATATTTAATCAACATAGGTGGCAGGAATGTGAGCATCTGGTCCAACCTAAATAGCTTCTTCTGTTCTATTTTTATATTCGTGTAGCATTTTTATTCTGCAGAGCTTGTGCATGGCGGAAAGGGTGAGCTCACTCCTCAGTATTCAAGCCAAAGGTCTCCTCCTTCTCTTCTGTGAAAGATTTGGAAGAAGATTCACTCAAACACAGAATTTCTGTATAGGCACAAAGGTTTCTTTGAACATGAGTGGTTAAGGGGACGGCGTCAGTCACTCACAGTCATGTATGCAAGGCTTGTAGGCATGCAGTAGAGAAGCTGGCTGCCTTGGAGAAATTAATATGGCAAAGGTGGTTATTATGGACCCATTCATTACAGAATTGACCTCACCTAAGTTTCTGGAGCCAATGTGACTTCCAGATCTACTTGCAGAATTCCAGTGGCCCACAGCGCGGCTGTCACTTTTGCATTTACAGTAATTGATGCCTCAACATAGTATTTGATGATTAGATGAGCATCTTGCATACCACAAGTGCTGCTGACTAAGAACAGTGAGTCGTCAAGATGAATCCTGGAAAAGCAGAAGGGAAGAACCTTGTCCTGGTACACGCTTCATCATCGCCATGGGCAAGTGAGCAGCAAAGAACTGAGATCTGGAGCTGCAGGAAAGACAGTAGTCTTCACATAGCAATGGGCAATATAATTCAATATGCATTTTATTAAAAATCATCACTAAAGGAAGAAATGAATTGCTTGGGGGTGGGAGGGGAGACCTGGCTAGTGCAATTGGCTATAGCTATTACTAATGAGGTGCAACTTGCCTCTACTATTGCATCTCTAGCAAACCTTTTTGGTAGTCCAAGACCTGAATACTCCAATGTATTCCCTGAATGCTCCAGTTGTAGGTGCAACACTGGACCAACTACATAGCGCCGACCAGGGCAAAGCAAGCCTGCCTGCTGTCAAGAAAATGGACGAGCAGCATCTTTCCTCCCCTCCATCCCCATGCTGGAAGCATCAGCTTTATCTCACCAAACTCAGGCACTGGCTGGACTAATTAGCAATTAAGAGTTTGGGTGCTAAGTATTGTTATTACCATATCTGACTGTGCTGTTATGGAAGTAAAAGCATAGCAATACATTAAACCTCAACTAATTCAATTACACTTAGCTGTGCCAAAGTCTCTTAGAGCCATTTTCTCTCAAATAATTCCAGCCTGTATATACGAACAAGGCTAAACTATTTCTTTGAAAGGAAGATTATAGTTTTACTGTAGAGATCAAGCAGGATATATACTCTGGTGAAAACCTTTCCCGAGAAACTCAGAGAGTCATGGCAAAGGCAGTGCCACCTCATGGAGAGAATTTCCCACCACCTCATATTATCACTTATTTTAGAGCTGGAGGAGGGAAGGAAAATGAATGTTTAATAACTGCCCCGATCTAAAATCAATTTCAGTGTTCAAGACAGCTAGTAAACACACAATATGCTTTAAAAAAAAAAAAAAAAGGACTGATGCTGAGGAAAGCGAGGTGCATGTTTTCCTGCCACTGAAGTCTAATAAGGCTGTTAAATAGCTTCCATTTCCGAGGATGCATAAGTGGCTATGGTTCCTTTTCCAGAGTGTTTGTTTGGCTGAAGAAAAGGAATTTTATTCTCAGCTCAGTTAGTTACACACACTGAGATCAGGAGTAACCCACTGAGAACTGACTGATGTATATTTTTTATCAGAAAAGAAAGCGACAAGGACTTTGTGTAAAAGATATAACAAGGACATAAATTATGATGATTTACATTTTTGGGCCAGGAGTTGAGAGTCCTTTTAAAACTGCAGTTGATTGATGAAGCCTCACAGCATCCCTGTGATTCAGTAAATAATACACTCAGTGTGCAGATGGTTGCTCTGAAGAGCAGCATGGTTACATGCTTACAAGCCCAACAAATGAATTAGAGACAGAGTATGAACCAAACTCAGGTCACTGTATTCTAACCATCATGCAGAGATGCTTTGGGACAGCACTTCTTCCTAGTGTTTGCATTGTGCAATCTACAGTGACTGAAAAGCTAGCGATTATCTTCATAACAAGAGATGATGAAGGAGAATTTCTGCAGTTTCACCTCTCTTGACTACCAAAAAATGGTGGCTTAGCATAGTCATGGTGCTACTGCCTTTATCCTTGCATGGTGTGACATTTAGATGCATCATCCGTCCGTGCTCTATGGCTCTACCTAGTAGGTCATACCCTAGCAAGTTCTCTGAGACAGCCAATGGGAATTTGAAAATGCATGAATGGTTTTTAAGATCATTTTGAAGAACTATCAAAGAACAGACTTCTGTTGTGCTAGCAATGCTCACAAACTATGCACACAGGACAGATGAGGCTAGCAGTAGAAAACACAAGGTGAGTGAAGAATATGATAGTGTCACTTGTCATGCAGAACATACTCATCATGGGAATCTAACCTCGTTGGAAAAGAAAATAAATAAATAAAGTAAAAGAACGTGTGAAGGGTCAGGGAAGGAAGAGGACAGAGAAACTGGGGGCAGCTGCATGTTGAAGCTAAGGAAAGGAGCTGGGAGGGAGATATCTGGTGCAATCAGCCATTTGACACTGTCCAGAAAAATCCCAGACAGTTTTTAGTAAGACTTTGGTCTTGCATAGACATGATAACAGTGCAGAGATTTTTCTGGAGTGAAGGAAAAAAAGAGCCAGGGCTCCCCCAATGCCTCAGCTTCTTGATGCCAGTCTCTTCTGCTGGAGATAGCCCATGTGCTCTGAGGTGTCTGAGGGACATTAGCCGTAATGCACCTCCCAGGCAATCCTTTCCCCTCATTTCTCCTGAATAGACTGCTGGGAGAGAAATCCGGTGCTTAAGTGGAATCTTCTTTGGATTAAATTTGTGTCTGCAGTAAGTGCATTTCTCTACAGCTAGAATACAGTAAGTGGCAAGGCATCTTTGCACATATGCTGAGATACCTGTAAAGTTCTGCTTTGCATCATCTTAGCAGCTTCCCCCATTAGCAAAGAAAGCTGTCTTATTAAAACACACAGCTTTAGCCATAAAACCACACTGCTTTGGGAACTTTGTGCCAGCATAGCTAAACAGTCACGGTTCACACCTTCTCCAACCCCTGGGCAATGTCACAAGCCAGCGAGAGTTTGTGCTTAGTGCAGGCTGCAGGGTGGCCTGGTCTGCAGCTGGAGGTGGCCCTAGTTCTGTACCATGTGTGATCAGGACACTGCTGAGCTCTCATTCACTCAACCTGCTCTGAAGCCACTTTAAATAACAGGCACCAGCTTTGGTCTACAAACAAAAGTCTACAAGAAGTGGCAAGATAATGACCTGATGTGTTAGCTGATGGAGGTGGGGAAGGATGGGGCTGGGTGTTTTGATTTTCCTGGATGATGATGTCTTGGCAAGGATAAAAATTTCAGACAGATTGAAAAATTCTCTTGGGCAGGTCAAAAAGCCTTAAAAAGGCCTGTTCTGGGCAGGCTGAAAGGCAGAAAGCTGAGCCCTTGCTATAAAACTGCTTGATGGTTTCATAAGACCACTCACCATCAATCTCATCCTCTTAACAACTGTAGGAACATCAGGGCATATGATTGAATGTTTTTCATATAAATGTTGTGAAATAAATCACACTCCATTTCCTACTGCAGGTTTCCTTCAACAGTAAATGTCAGGTGTGCAAGATAAAACTGCGGCTAATATCCACTCCACATTGGTGCATCTTCTGCATTGCAAATGTGCAAAAAGCTACCTCTCCACAAGCTACACAAGACTGAATTACTAAGTAAAACAGAAGACTGATGCACTACTAATAGTTGAGGCTTCTTATAGAAGCCTCATCTGTTATCACATCCTCCTCCACAGTCCAAGTACTACTCCCACCTCTCAATTACTCTGGCCCTTGTGCTCTGCTTGTCTTGCTCTTCCTTTCCTGAGTTCATGCCTAATTTCATGCCTTCCTTGGCCCAGTTTGCCTGTTGAGTGCCTCCCCATTCCACCAACTCATACAAGGCCTCATTAAAAGTCACTTTTACTATGACATGCATAAGCCCAAAGCTCACGATGACCATCGGTTTGTGTTCCTGGCTCAGCACAGGCTGCATGGTTTAGTGCAGCTCTATGCAGTTCTCTGTGCCTCAGCATTTCTGCATGGTGAAGGAAGAACAAAGGTTAATCTGCTATCACACCCAAACCTTGTGAAAACTCAATGCTTGACACTGTGTGTCTTGAGGTCTAGTCAATCAAAATCTGGATTTGGAAGAATGCCTGGTTTCACTGGGAGTTTGCAAGAGTAGAGACAGGGAATAAATGAAAATACATTTAGGTTTTAGCTCAAAGGTTCTTGTATTACTGTGTCATTAAATTGTTCCTAGCAAAACTTGTGTAGCTAAGGAATGGATAAGGAGCTCCAGGCCAGGACTGGAGCTGAGTGAGAGACTTCAGGGAGGAGGGAGAATTCAATCCTATGCAATATCACTACTGACTGGCAGGCTGTCATGATGCCTTAGAGCAAAGGAGAGGGAATGATTACAGAGGGAGAGCAGGAGCCTCAAAACAGCACTTTTATTTTTCAAAACCTTTCTGTAGTCTGGTAGAACGTATGACAACAGAAGTAAAAGCAGCATATTCCAGTTTTCAGTTCTTTATTTTCACAAGATCCTTCCCTGGAATTGCAGTTAGGATATTTATTTCACTGCCTTGTGCTTTTTCACCGCAGAACATCAAACAGTTTGATAGCAGATCATGGTTCTCATATCCATACAAATACAACAGAGCACATCCCTATGTAAGATTGGCCGCAGATATTTGTGATGCTCATAGCCACCACTACTGTACTATCTAAATGTCCTGCATTGATGCATCCTCCCTGCATCACTCAAGTGAAGAGGAAGCACTGCATTAGTAGCCTCATTTTCCAGAGAGAAAACAGGATCTTAGAAAAATTACACGATTTTCCAGGAAAATCTGTGCAGATCAGAAACCTCGGTCAAATGTCATGGAGACACAAAGGCTCCAATTTTGACAATAGTCAAAATTGCTTTCCCATATGTCTTTCTGCAGTATCTATGAGTGAAAGATTTCCCTGAGATTGTTCCCTAACCAATCACACAACTGAGCTATCAAACCACTATATGATAATCTAAGTCTTTGGCTGAGATCTTTACTTGACAGAAACTGGAGCAGATGCAAAGCTTCAGAGCAACCAGGGGTGTCAGTTACACCTGGGAAGATTTTGGCCCAGTCTATATCCAGTTACATAAATGGTAAACTACTGAAGTTTTCAGATCTAATATGTCTTTAATATGAGATCATATCAGTCTTTTAGACTATTTGGTCTTAGGGGATTGCTTTCTGCTGGATTTTAAGAACAAGAATCAATTAAAGTTTCTCTTTTTATAATAATGCTACAAAAAAAAATAGAAACATGGGATTTTCTTTGTGGAGAAGTTTGTTCTCATGAGAACTTCCTTATGAAAAAATTTTCCCCATTCTGTCTTCCCGTCAAGTATCATTCTGGATTTCCCAATAGGGTTAACAATAAACACTAACTCCCCCTGACCTATGTAAAGTGTGGATGTGGAGTAAGAGTACCAGGACCTAGCTTAAGTGTGAAGGTAATTTTAACCTCTCAACTTTTGGGCAAAGGTACTGACACAGAACACAGTAATTAGTCAGGCTTTCAACATAGGACATAGATTTTCTTCTTGATAAGACAAAAATAATTTCCAAGAGAAAGACTGACAAATCTTGCGCTAACACAAGAGTTGTCAACTCTTAAACATAGCAAACCTTCCCATAGCACTGTGTCCATCCAAGTGCTAAGTAACACCAAATAGTGAGTGACTAACTTCCCTGCGAACTTAGTAAACATTCTTAACCTCTCTTTTCAAAATTGTACACTATTTTGTCCCCAGTGAAGCCAGTGATAAAATTCTCACTGGGGAGACATTCTCAGTATGGCCAAGATTTCACTTAAAGAATTGTGATAATTCATATGAAGCCCATAGACCTAACCAATGACTAAAAAAAACCCCAGAACTCTCATGACTTAGGTAGGAGAAGGTGCTTTGGTGCTGGAATGGTTTGCAATTGCAGTGCTTTTGACACTTCTATTCTGCTTCTGGTACCAAAGTGATTGTGGAATCCCACTTTGTTTTCTCTCTTAGAAACCCATTTTTTATTAACATCTGTAGTTGCTAGCCTCCCAGCATAAAAATATGGCTCTTTTGTCATTTATTTATTTATTTATTTAGAGACTCAGTGTGCCTGATTTTCTTCTTGTGGGAATTTGATCAAATTTAGCCTTACAAATGCAGAAATAATTCCATTCAGAAGAGAATCAAGAGACATTATTGTATATGTGATATCCAGTGCTTTGATTCAGCACTGCAGGAAATGTAGGCTCCATTTGCCAGCACTGAGACTGTTCTTCCCTGAATTAAAGAAACAGATGAAATCTTTTTACAAAACTTTTCATCTTCTCCCTGCCATAAGGTTTTTCCAGTCATCTCCAGGTCATGTCCTTCTAGTGCCTTGTCAGCTTTCAGATAGTCTCACCTTTTCATACCTATTTTCCTTTTCACTTGCTCATTATCACTCTCCTTCATTCTCAGCAATCTAGTCCTTGGTTTAAATAAATGTCAACCTTTCTCTCCACAGGCACGAAATGATATTTTAACATTTATGCTCTTCCTTTGCCTCAACTTCATAATTAAAATGATCAAATTAGCTATTTCATTAAAGTCAATGGCCATACTGCTAGCAGAACCCTTCTTTTAGTATAATTTAACATCAGCGCACTGTGCAATAAATGTGCCCAACACTTGACATACAGCACCATCAGTTGAAAAAATACCAGTTAGCCCTGAACCTAACTGACGTCATTTGATACAACTGAGATGAAGAAGGATGTTTTACGCCAGCTGCATAGATCCAGGTATCCAGGACTCAACATCTTCTCTTAGCTTCTGTTCCTACCATCTACATTCAGCACAAGAGCCAACTTATAGAGGTTGTTTAAACTTACCTTCATACCCTCCTAGTCCCAGGATAACCTTTAGTCTGCCTGCTCATGGTGTTAATTAAAGCAGACACAAAACTGTTAATAGTCATTGCACCATCCCACAATAGTCATCATACAGCACTGCTCTGTCCAGTACCTTCATTCTCATGAGGCCTATTACAAGACCCCCAGCATGAAACCTGGACAGGGCAGCTCATAAAATAATGATATGCTGACTCTGTACTGCATAGGAATCCTCCAGCACCTTAGGGAGTCCCACTGGGATTATGGACAGGCACCAAAACCAACCGTGCTGTAATAAGACTGGGTCTGACTAGTGGCACACATGTGCTAAAGATTTGAAGATATTTAAAGGGTAAAATTAGCATATACAGAAAAAAAAGGTTTCTGATATTAACGGTTATTTTAAAATTTACCTTCTCAAAAATGAAACCCGCAATACATCAGTAACTGACTCAACGTGCTTTCTGAGGACTTTCTATTGAAGCGTATCCCATTAAGAGTAAAGCTTAGTTTGTATAGGCAAAAATGAATATTGATGAGGAACTCACACTATGTTGGGTACTGGCAGTTCCCATTGTGGGTAAGGGGAGCTAAGACAGAAAGCTGACAAAGCCCCTGGACAGATAGATGTAGCACTTGTGCTACCCCCAGTGTCCATCTTGGGGATGGAAAACAACTGTCCAAATACCCTGAACCCATTTTTCAGCAGCATTACAAACCTTGTCCCTCAGGGCTCCAACATCTGCAGTTCTGCCATGAGTGGTTGCCAGGAGTTCTGCACCACTAGCTGTATTACAGGCTATAATACTGCAACTGTAGATCCTTGGTATCTCTGCAGTCCGATCTAAAAAATCCTCCTTAGTGATCTCATTCATTGCAATGACTAGTGTAAACTAGTCTGAGTTTACTGTGCCATTATATTGCACACGGTTTGATCCTATGGAGCAGATTTACTTGCCAACAGCATGCACTGCAATTTCAACTGAGTGATAGGCACCACACAGGCAAGCATGGGATTCAGGATGGTTCAGCCCATAGAAGAAGTGGGGGGTTGCTGTACCCCCCCAGTGACCCCATGGGTGCTGAGTGAACATAATCAGCCTTGGGAAGTGACACTGCAGACTCACACTGCAAGCAACTAGGTACTATGGAACTTTATGTTGGGTTATCTGTTGAATATTAATACTGTTATCTGTTGAGCATATTGTTGTCCATCCTGTTGATCATCCTGCTGGCATACATACTGATGTTCATATCAACTGAGGCCATCTGTTCTACCACATAACTGTGGTCTGGCACTGATTGATCGGATGATGAGCTAAGCACAGAAAGCATTAAGGAAAGTAAGCCCAAATATGTGCTTCCACTCAGACTCACCTGAGGACCCAACAACACACTGCTCAGCGGAGACGTCTCAATGCCAACTGTCAAGGAGAATCTCAATTGTCTTGACACTGCTCAAGCATGGGGAGAAAAGTTCAGAAAAAACTATTCCAGAGTGATGGTCCATAAGGAAAAGGTGAGAATGGTCATTGTGCCATGCATCCGAGAATGATCATTGAACTGTGCACTGGTGGCGTAGCCAGAGAGCTGTGATATGTGTATCCTATTTTTAGTTCTTTACTATACTTCTTAGCTTTGTTATACTTGTAGATTGTCTGATTCTAATTGTTTAGTATATGTAGAACTGCTTAGCTCTAATGAATTCTTACACTTGAAAAATTATGATCTCTTGAGCTCAGTGCGGCTAACCGCAGAATCCAAAAGAATTCCAGATGCTCCTCTAGTGGTGTGCCAACCTGGATGTGGTGGTTTTTACTTGCCTGAAGATGTTCGATAGGGAAATTTTTAATGCCATGAAAATATTGACAAATTTCAGAGTAACATTCAGATTTGTGAGAGGTGGCATGAGCATTTGCGGTCCAGGTTAGGATTAGGAGTTCTGGAGAGGAGAACAAGAGCTTTGCCTTCATGGCAAACATTACAGACACGGAAAATATTCTATTTATTAAATATGTCTCTGTTTTCTTTATTTTTATGTCTTCATTTGCCTTATTACAATGACATCTCTGCTTCCTAAGAAATTTTGCCGTTTTAAGTAGGGGTTATACCCCCATCATTTATTCTATAAATAAGTGCCTCACTTTAGAGCAGAACTTCATACAGACAAGTATTGCTTCCAGTGTTTCATATATGCCCTTATTAAAGCTTAAGACATTCAAATATTCTTAGGGGACAATCTACTCTTTTAGTAGAGCTAGGCATACTGTGAGGTGGGACAAATCATGGGAATATATCTTAAGGAAAAATTTCTCAACAGTGAGGGTGACAGAGCACTGGAACAGGCTGCCCAAAGAGGTTGTGGAGTCTCTTTCTCTGGAGATCTTCAAAACCCATCTGGATGCCACCCTGTGCCACGTGCTCTAGGTGACCCTGCATGTGCATTGGGCTTGGACTAGATGACCTCTAGAGGTCCCTTCCAATCTTAAGCATTCTATGATTCTGTGATTTATCTCGATATTAAAAATAATTAATTGCCATCACTTGTAGGTTTCTTTATTTGCCATGTGATGCAGAAAGAGAGCTTGCCCCTACTGAATTGAGTCTGCCTGCAGAAGAGAAAGCTAAGGGAGGATCCGGTTGCTGCATTAACTACAATAAGGGGAGACTACAGAGATGATGGAACCAGATTCTTCTCAAAGGTGCGTGATGAAGGGATACAAGCTATAGACAAAAGTTGCCATAAGGAAAATTTCATTTTTCTTTGGGGAAAGTATTTCACAATGAAGTGTTTAAACACTGGAACAGACTACCTACAGAGGCTGTGGAATCTCCTTTCTTAGAGATATTCAAAACTCAGCTGGACAAGACCATGAGCAACATGACCTAGCTTTGAAATTAGGTTAAGACTAGAGACCTCCAGAGGTCCTTTCTGACCTGCAATAATCTCTCATTCTGAAATATATTTATAAGACAAGTTTATTCTCCAGTGCACTGAGGCCAAGAGCAGTACTCTTCATTTTAAATGGCACAAAAGATGTGTCCAGAAGCCTCTACACCTCAGCTCATGAGTTTCTTTTGGTTTTGAATTGAAGAGCTTCCAGATTCTTTGTGAATAACAAATGTAGAGAGTTTTGAGAAGAAAATACATGATGGCCTTTTAAAAGAGCTTAAAAGCTCACCAAGATAGACAGAAAGCAGAGTCAGAACTTGTTTTTTAAATTTTTTTCTTTCCAGGTTTTACTCTGAGATTTCCTGCCACACAAGAATGGAAAAGAAATAGTCCATGTAACATATGGTGCTTGGCCTTTGCCCATTCAGAGAAAAATGTTCATTGTAGATGGAGACTCGGTGTCAGGAATAATTCAGGGCATAATTCCAAACCTAGCCTCTATTCATGCACAGTTTGTAAACAGAAGAATGAAAAAGTAGCATTTATCAGATAAATTATTGATTGTAAATTATTCTCCCACTTCTGATTGCCTATTTCCTGTATTCCATTAATGTTACCTTACCTTACAGCTTGGAGGAAGGAAGGCTAAAATATTAGCTAGGCTGCTATATTAACTGTCACTCAACAAATGAACAAATCACTATATTTTCAAACTCAGTGAGCAAATCACTGTAAGCAGCCTTCAGGAACATGCACATTGACTTCAGTCTGATGTAGATTTTGGCATGTCTGCAAATAGAACAGGCACTATTTAATTTAAAGTTTGATTTTATATCACCTTGATTATACTGATCACAGATGTTCCTATTAAAAAAAAAAAAAGGCAAGCTAAATTCTTCCAATTTAGCCTAAATCTACAAGTAGATACTGTAGGTCTCTATAATGATTTAGTTTCACCAGTTAAAGCATATATACCAACAAAGTCGTTTTTATTTCATAGGCAGGTGTTCTATGAAAAACATGATTATATGAGGGCTTTATATCTTAGGAACACTCATTCGACCATCTTGCCAACACTTGTATAATAGAGCTATGAGGCATGAAGTTGTACTATGGGACACACAGGATGGACTACGGTCTGATAACAAAAGAATCCAATTCAAGAAAATTCCTTGATTGAACATACAGCACAGAAAAAAAACCCTACTTTTGACCTGTTTTCAGTTGAATTTACTAACAAGATCTTGGTTGTTGAATGCATAACAATATTATTTAACAGATGTGGGATTACACACAGCCTGAACTTCAGGTTTGAGCTAACTTCAAAAAATTGCAGCAAATTATTGATTATTTTGTAACATCTGGGACTGTATATTCACAACTTTGCAAAATATTCTGAAAGTCTTTCGGTGCAGTTAGTGTTATGACTTTGAGTCCAGCAGAAATGAATAGTAGTGTGAGATCCTACCTGAGCTGCTGAATTTTCTTCTGGGCATCAGTGGTGTTTTCCACTCTTAGTTTCCTCTCTTCCATGTTCATCTTTTTCTTACAGATAGAATTCTGCAGAGTTTCTTGTCTTTTCACTCAAGAATAGCTATCTCAGATTCACTCCAGGTTTCCTTTAGCTCATTACACCACCCTCGAAACTGGCTGGAAGTGGATTCCTGCAAAAGAGAACAAGAATAGGATCAGCATGTACTCATACTTGCTCAGCTACTGCAAATTGTCACTTAGGAATTCCTGACCCAGAGGTTATCTTTCTATTGAATAGCCATTAGCACATCTTTTTACTCTACAAACCTTCTCTGTCACTTCCTGAACCCATGTAAACATTTCACATCTACAATATGCCATGGAAAGAAGTTTCATAGCTTAATTACATATTACACAAAGGACTATATCCTCTTGCTTGTTCTGGACCTGCAACTTACTACTTTCACTAGTAGTGAAATCCTCTAGTTCGTTTATTGAAAGAGGACATGAAGAAAACTCTTTTCCTTCATTTTCTCCATGCCACTCAAGAATTTATAGGCATCTTTAACATTCCTCCTCTGCTATTCCCTTTTGAGGCAGAAGAATCCCAATCTTTTTAGTCATCTCTCATACAGAAGCTTGCTCAATGTCATGTCACTCTCTCTGTGCCTTTTTCAGTTCTACTTTTTGAGATGGGCAAGCCAGAACTCCACGCAGTCTCCAGGATGTGTGGAGTTACACAGGAATATGGCGAAGTTCTCTCTCTCTCTCCTTTTCCAAAATCTGATTTGTATTTTTGACAACCACTGAGCAAGACGCTTAGGTTTTAATACAAATAATACCATCCTAGTCTCAAAACCTTACTCCTGAAAGGTTATAAATATCTACTTTGTGCACACTCAGACATCTCAGTCTCACAGGCCTAAGCATCGCCTATCCAAGCCCTAGAAAGGTTCAGGAGTGATGAGTTTCTTTATTTAGCTCACGTGGTCTTGACCCAGTGTTTGTTTTTGCATGCTGATCTCACAAAATGTAGTAAATACTCTCTTCTGTCCACTACAGTAGACAAATACTGCTCATTTCCAACTTCCTCCAGATAATTCTGCAGCTAGTGTAACATTTTATTTACACAGAAGCAATCTGAGAGTCTCTGGAGGGGCTTAAATCTTTTGGTATGACATCCTGAAGGGACGAAGCACCATCTGCAACACCCAGGCAGAAATGTTCACCTGTGTAAATGTTTCTCTAATGCTTTCTATTGAGAGTGTATAAAAATAAGGTTGCTACACACCTCAGACACATGCTTCTGAGAAATGCAATAGCAAACTCTGAGATGAACTGAAATGCGGATTAAGAAGGCAGTCTCTGTGGACATTTCTGCCAAGCGGCCATATGTGGCAGGGCTCATAATAGCCAGGACCAAGTACTACCAATGAACACACCAGCAAAATATCGGATGTGCAAGTTAAACACCCTACCAAGCATATGGCAAGGTCACATTTGCTGCTCTGATTGCCTGCTCACCCACTGGTGGTGATAGAAGTAAAAAAGTACAAAAATAAAAATATAAATTCACAAACATGCAATTTCTGAGAGAGGAGGGTAACCCTGACCCACCTAAAAAGCCATCCTGACAGAGAAACTGTACTGCAGCCTTGGATGTTCTTGCACAGAGCTACATCTTCCATCATTTTCTTTAGCTATTCTACTCAGTTTACTGCCTTGATTTTGTGAAATGCTGCTATCAAGAAAGTGTGAAACATGCAGCAATGGATTCACTGAACCACAAGGCAGGGCAGCAACCTGATAGCCACTTCAGCTGAATGGTGGCTGTTATGTGCCATTATTCTAATAGCACATCAGTCTACTTTAAATGGATGTCACCACCTTCATCGCAGATTTTCTTAGCCCTTCTATATATGTAAAGACAATCTTTTGCAAATATTTTTAAAGAATGAATCCTTGAAAGGCTTCAGCTTTGGCCCATTTTCTATGCAGACATTTTAGTGTTTCGTAAAGGTGTGATACATATAATATGAGATTTATCCAGTCTTAGCATCATACGCAGACTGAAACTTGAGCAAGATAATAACTAATTTAAAATAGTCATATAAAGGTGGAGCAAGAAATCTTTCTGATGTTCTTGAATGCCTTTCTTTTTGTGTCACTTTCTAAAATCATTTTAGGCTGAAGCATGCAGAAGCTGTGATATAATAGCCATTCTGGATAAAAAAAATTTCTAAAAGTTGGTCACAGCCTGTGGCAAACAAGGACGTTCTGGAGATGGCTCCAGTCTGGACTCTGCTGAGATTAACACAGTCAGTAATTCTATGATTGGAAAATACATAAAGCTTTCTCCAGAAGCATATTTGCTAAGTTAAGGGAAGTTTTTACTCCTGATACTTTTGCAAGACTTTGTTTAGATCTTGATTATGAATGTCAGAGAGAGGGCAATGAAACATAGTGCCACTCAGATGCAGACCGGCCTTCTAGGCTTTCCAATAGCGTGGATTACCCTCTTTCAAAATATCTTGGATATGTGAAATAATTTAAATGCTAGGCATTTCTGTCTGTATTTTCTGAATGGAGAAATAAATTTTGTGATCTCATAGAAGAGTGGAGATAAGAATTGCCTGACAAAATACTGAGGTGGCACTGAGTTTGCCAAGGATTTTAGCAACTTGTAGCTGGCCAAAAGCCTGTTATTTATGTAATTTACTGATAACAATGTTATGCTATTTTTCTTCAGCATCATCTGAAGGACAGGGTAATATCCTTGGGCTGTGGCTCCACTAAAGAAAGTGATATTATTTGCTGTCTTCTCCAAAACATTAGATTGCAGTCTTCCTTTTGCAAAAAAAAAAAAAAAAAGCAATTAGTTCTGATAGATACAAGTGCTACTATAATAAACCTAGCTGCTTTATTATACACATGTAGGGTACTTCAGAAATTCCAGGTTCTGTAAAATACGTGTATCTGGATGTTAGCCGGTCAGTCGGAAGAAAGGGACATCCTAGACAACACAGGCAAAAATCTCATCTAACTATTTAGAGTGTTAACTGAAGTCTTCCAGCCCTCATTTCTCTTTGTTGTCTGAGAAGGGCAATGGTGCTCATATCTCCTGCTATGAGGAGCATCCTCATGACTTGTACAGTGAGGGAGTGAGGGAGTAGCTTTGTCCCTTCTGTTGAGTTTGTTCCAATTTGCAAGGGAAAAAAAGAAGAGAGAGAAAAAAAAACAGGACTCGCTGAGCAAAGAGACAAGAGTGAAAATGAATCACCAGTTGAGTGATGAGTGCATTCTGCTGGGAGAGAAAGAGTTTGAGGTTCCAGCTCCTCTTCAGAAGACTATGTATTTTATATATTCGTACAATGGACACTTCATCTGACACCTCAAGGCTTTCACCACTCTAACATTAAACCAGTTACCTGCCAATCAGACTACCAGATTAGTAGTACACATACTTTTTTTGGATGCCACCTCTGGTTTCCATAGAAACTGTCTTAAGCCTCATCCACTCTCAATTAGAACTTATAATTTCTCCACCCTTATGAGATCATTTGTGGTTCCCATGGTAATCACTGAAAATGTATGAAGACTCAAGTACTCTTTCTTAATCAGTCTTCACCAATAGCAATGTCCTGCTGGAGCAATGTAAAGCAGAAAAGTCCAGTTCTCCTTTTGAGAGAGAAGAGAATAATGTATCCTTGACCCACCCATAAGGCCACAAATCCAGAGTGAATCCTCTTATCTCTGACATCAATATTTTGGTCACTGTAGATTTCACCATATTCACAGATCAAGCTACAGTGTTGCCTTGTCAATGACTGTAAAACTGAGGCAGAGTTATAGTGATTTTGCCCAAGATGATTCTATAAGACAAGTTATCCCAACAAAGTTGGTAGAGAAATGCAGGTCTCCTTAGTTCCTGCCCAGTTTCCTCATCATTGGAACATAGCATCATGCACTCAGTGATGCAGAACAGGTACCAGTGGCCCAAATGCCTCACGTACCTGCCACTCCTGTTCAGGGATGAAAACATCACAAAGCCTCTGGGAGAAAAAAATATATCCATTATACACACACATGCTATATTGACAAAGCATATTGATACTCTCTCCTTAAAGTCTACATAATAATTTCCATCACTATGTCAGCCCTATGATAGTTTGCTCCAGATCTAGGCAGCCTTTTGTGACACTAAATACAGTGATATACCTGATCCTAGCTCATTCTCTGAAAAACCAACCCACACTTCCCTGCTTTTGTGATAGTGATACTTTTCCTGCTCTGATTCCATTTTCAAGGTTCAGAAGCAAGACTTGTAGGTAATGTCCTTGAGCATTTCTGACTCAGCTCCCGTATTTCAGCAACTATTATCTATTCATCTGTAATCCTATTGGACACTTTTTCATCAAAACATCAGTAATGCTTTTCTGTCAGAGCTGATTTCTGAGTTTTTCCTAATACAAATCAACTGATACAAACTTATACCACCTGATACAAACCAATCGTGTTTCAAATACCAGTTTAATACAAAATGCAGAGAACACATGCCTCTGGCTTTAGTAGGCATTGCTTGGTATTTCGAAATCCTGGCCTCATCTGTCCTTGTGAAGCTAGGATTTCACCCAGGATGTTCAAATTGAGAGCGAACTACTTGAATCACCTATCACTAGCTCTTCTACCCATCAGTGATGCATTCAGTTCCTTCTTTCTCTTTGAAACAGCTCATGCCTTTTGGAAAGATTTCAGTTGTTGATTAGAAAAGTTTAAATAGTGGACCATCTTCTTGCACCTACAGAACAGGCCCTCATGGGTATTAGTAAAGATGCACTCTATTTCCAGTACGATGTGCAACATGACTTGCACAGATCCCGCAGAATTGACTGTCTTATACATCCTGTAGTGTTGTAATGTTGCAATGTTCAATGTGCCTGCACTTGTCCTTCAGTCCATCATCCCACCAAGATGTCTCGGACAGATTTTCTCCACAATTAATCTTCCTGCATCTTTCAAATATGAACTTTCTTTCTCAAAGCGATATTAGTCCAAGGTCTAGACTGGTTGATATGGTCTTGTTTGTGACTGCATGATAGTGTTATGCATTGGTGATTAGGTGTGTGTAGGGAACTCTCCTCTAGAAAGCAGAATGCTGTTCTCTGTAGAAAGGATTAATTCATAAAGAATATAAGAGATTTTTAACAGTACCTTCATACAGAATTTCTCCATTAATTCATTAAGTTAGGGTTCTCTCCTATGCCAATTTGCATCCAGAATTCATAGCCTGTTGATGTCCCATGCCTGTTGATGCGTGGGAGCGTGGGTTTCTCCTTATAGTTCACAGGAAGATAAATTTTCAAGTCGGGTTGTGAGCTGTGTACTGCAAAGTTTCTTCAACAGACTGTTCTCTCTGTGGTTGGCTACAGTCAGACATTTCCCATGAAAGGGAATTGAATTTTTCTTGGTTTATATAACTGGTAGGCTCTAGGAACTGTTTAACACTGTTAGTACTAAGCAGGGTATCATTTTATTTTATAAAAATATATAGCATTTAAAATAACCGCATCCTAGGGGTGTTATGACACATCAGTATTTAAGAGAAAGTTCTGTAGCTATGAAAGCAAAACTGGTAGGCATTTTGGAAGAATTTGACATTTTTGTGTGTCAAAAAAAGGTTAAATGAATGCCTGATAATTATGTAACAGAATACTGGCATCCATTTGATATTCAAGTAATAGGTGTTTGTAACCTATAGCAGATCAAAGAGCAGGAAAAAACATTTCACTTATATGTTGAAGAGCCAGTGTGATGTCACAGTCTTCAAGGGCTTTGCTAACATGTCATCAGAAGGAAAGAAATTGCCACAGAGACTTGTTAGCGGCGTTATTAGACACAGACAGTAACACCCACTTTGAAAGAAAACAGATCACGTAGCAATGCAATAGTGTTACTTACGTGCTGCCCCAGAGAGTTTGTAACACATCACAAAGAAAGAATCTTTTTCTTTTCATAAAATACCAAAGCCTCAAGTGGTTTTCAACAGTCTAGTGGATGCCTCCAGACAACGATGAGTCTTACAGAAAGAGCACATCTCCTAAAAAGGGAATTGAATGTCTAAAGATCTCTCAAGCATTTTAAAGGCTCCCATGGCCATGTTATCAAAAATAAAGAGTTTTAATACATTCATTGGTACCCAGCCCTGGGAGATGGGTGATGGTTCTGTGATGGTTATGATGGTTATGCTGCGTGACTCAGTGTGTATGCGTTTTATAGACGTGGGTAGGAGATCAGATGCACCTTGGCTAAGGTTGTAAGGAAAGCTTACAAGCGGTTGCCTTACCTCAGGTGTGACTCCTGGAAATCTGTATTGAAATGAACCTGTTCGTGCAAAGGGACCTGTCTGATGCCCATGGGACAGTAAGCCTAGCTTGCTGCGGGCAGCACAGCAGTCCTGCTTCCATGCCACCTTACATTACTCATTTCCAACTCGCCCAGCCTCAGGTTTGCCTCCTCAAAAGTACTGCCCAGCCTGCTGCAAATAGAAAGCAAACAAGCAAGTGAGGTCTGGAGATTGGAAAACGAATCTTTTAATTAACATCTCAAATTCCAAATGAGTGTTTGTTTCTTAAATTGCCTGTGTTTAACAGTGTAAGCATTTTATGATCCCCAAGCAAGGCCTGGAAATAAAAACTGACTGAAGTGAATGAAGTAAGAGAATTCACACCTCATTGACATAAAAAGAGTATTACAGCTTACCTAAGTTTTTCCAAGGGTGAATTAACAAATGACAGTGCTCTGATTAGATTACCCTATTAGTTTTGTTCTGAGCTCACTTGAGGATCTGTGTACGTCTGCATCTTTCTAACTCTTTCCTCATGCCACACATTTGCCATGTTGCTTAGCAGAGATGTTGGGATCTGTGACCTGCTCAGACTAAAGGGTATCTCCCTCACCTCTCTTGCTTCTGCAGAAGGTGCTGTACACCAAGATATAGAGGGGAGGTTTGAGGAGATCGTCTCTACCCTTTGTGTCGAAAAAACCCCAAAGAATACAAGCCTCATTGACCCATAGGACAGAAGCCCAAGAGGGGCCAGGGCTAGAGTCTGCTCATGACAGCACCTCCTGGCAAAAGGGAAGCCCTGGGTTCCTGTCATGTTCCTGGGTTCCCTTGCAATATAAATGTTAAGTGTAAAGTATATGACCAGCCCTTGGAGGAAGGTCAGAAAATAGGTTCCTCTCAGATAAGGCAAATAATTCAGACTCTTTTTTGGGGATGACTGTGTGGATTTTGGTGCAGATTCCAGCAGTTCTGCACATGAACAGAGCAAAATTTCAAGTACCTGGAAAACATTAGTGCCAAGTAAGCAGATATTAGAAGATGTGTGCTTGCAGTGGAAGCCAGTCATGGGATTTTAAGCTCAGAGATTTGGACTTGAGTACTTTAATACTCGTTTTTCATCATTGTCTTCTTACTCCAAGACTGAACTCCTGCCATTTTCACTGCTCAGTATCATCTCCTGAAGTCAATGGATCTGCTAATAAAGCGTGGGAAATCCTGCCTTCCCTATGGTTTTGCAAGTTTATCTGTGCAGATACAAGCCTAGTCTATGAACCTGATCCAGCAGAAAGCCAAACCTTTGAAAAAAAAAAAAGTGCTAAGCTTTCATCCTTGCAGCACCCATGTAGGACAGGGACTCGGATTCCAGCCTCACAGTCTTAAATAAGTTTGGGCAGCAGTAGAGGTACTATGAATTTCCATGTTGGAAATCCACAAGTTTTGCATTGTCTTGGCTGTACCTGTAGCTTAAATTCCAATATTGTAAAACCTGGTTTTAATTCAAAATCTGAAATAAATAAGTATATGCTGCATGAGAGATTTTGTTCATAACTGCAGAGGTAATTTTATTTACCTCTTTGTCAGTGAGGTCAGAAACTTATCCAAAATGTTCAGCTTTTGTGTTGGCTAGGAAAAATTGTTTGCATTTGTCTTAAAATTCACCTTGATAGCCCCCTTCATTCAACATAATAGGGAATAGGGTTCTTTACAGAAAGACTTGTCTCTAATCTGATGCAAGGGGATGGACAAGATAACCTAAAAAGGGTTTTATGTCTATGAAAAATTCAATTCTTGACTTTTTTTTAATTATTTCACTGTGACTCCGCTTATTCAGAAGCAGTTATGTCCCAAGCATTAAGGAGATTTCTGTCCATTAACTCCCCAGATCTCTTTGCTAGTCAATATGCTGCTGGATCCTCCTAGTTAGCATATTCCTTCTCTATATTCCTTGCTCCAAGACTCATTATTCTACATTTATCTGCACTGAACTGAATTTGTCATCTTTTTGCCCAATTACTTAAATGATCTAAGACCTTTTGTGTCTAACTGCATTGTTCTTCATTATTTACCTTTCTTCCCAATTTGCTGTCATGACAAAATCTTGCTTTCGGTACTATCCAAGCCATGGCTATAAATAATAAAATATTTAAATAAACCTTGGTTAACACCCATATTGTAATGCCTTCCCAGTTGTTACAAGAAGAATAAGCACAGCTTCTGTATGTTTTACACCTCTTACTCTGATGCCTTCCTGTTGCTCTTTGCTACCTGAAACCCTCAGACCTGAAAGGCACATATTCAAGCTGCCAATACAAATTTTATTTTATGAGCAGACTGTCTCAAGGTCATGTATGAAAGGAATGTTTTCCACCTAACTGGACTCTCTAGGAACAAGCTTAGGAGCACGTTGAGGGCTGTGAGAGTTAGTAATTACACAAATCGTTTCTGCCCACTCCACTAGCAAGGAAGAGAGGAGACCTGGTGTCTTTGTTTGGAGCTACCATTCCCATGCAGCTGGAGAAAACCCCTTTCTCCTCATCAGTACTATATCTTCAATGAAAAAAAGCCACACTGCCCAGGCCAAGCCCTTCCTGATAGACAGAGTAACACCTTTGTGTAAAGTTTCTGAGAGATATTTTAACAATACGAAGAGCCAGACTAAAATGTCCAGAAATTTTTTCCCGGAAAAATACCAGTATCACTAGTTTTTCTATTTTCAGTGGGTATATTTAGCCACACACCAAACTAGGTCAGTGGAGAATCAGGAGAAAACTGTATTATGTATAAATGAAATGAGCATAAATTTTGGACAACACAGGAGCAGTAAGCTACCAAAAAAGCTAATCAACTAAAAAGTAAAACATTTGCCATCACAGGAGCTTTGCTTTTTGGTTGTTTCCCCACTAACAGGGGCTAACATCAAAGTAACAGCAAGTAGGCAGCTGAGCACTCAGCCTTGTTTCCTCCATAGCCCTTTTTGGCTACTTCCATCCAAGGAAGTAATCAAGTGGGATAAGTAACCCATTACTGGCAGCTTGGCCCATTCGAATTACAGTTTATGAGGAGAGCGGAGCTTCTTCTTGTCCTGAAAACTGGTTTCAAGCCTCCTAAAGATCCCTTCAGTCACCAGAAGCTCATTGATTTGGGAAATACTGATTGCCAGATGGAACAAATATCTATCCACCAGCCCACAAGACACTCAGATTCAATCACTGAAGAGATAGATAACCTTGCTGATGTCTTTTCAAAAGCACCTGATTTACAGTCTTGGAAGGCATATTTGAGCTAGTTCCAACTTCCTGCAACTTCAAGACTGGTCTGTAATAGATTTCTCAGTGCCTTCTATAATTCAACATTTAGTGTTTCCCAGGGATAAGCAAAGACCATCATCTTCCTACCACCATAGTCAAGATGGACATACGAGATTTGTCTTCATCATAGGATTAGTTTAGATCATGTATCATATTGCTTGCTAATACAGGCATAGACACTATATTTTTCTCATTATCTTATAGCTATTCTAAAAATTAGGGGCTTATTTCCTTTTACATTTCCCATGAAAGAACACCTGCTTACTGTCAGATAGTCCTATATTAAAAAATGTTGCCAACTCCTGCTGCTTTTCATAGTTATATGTAAGATGCCTGAGGTGAGGAGGGAATGTAATGAAATAGGAGAGACACTGAACGAATAAAAAAAATTTGGAAAAGAGGGTGAATGAAACTGAGGAAAACAGCAAGTGGCAAGGGCTGAAGAAATTAGAGCAGATGGCAGTTTGGGGATACAAAAGTTAAGTCTTCTCTTGACAGACAGAGAAGAGGATTCATTCTTAATGCAATTTATGTCACAACAGACATCCCTTGTAAATGGACAAAAAGAGTTATCTTTGCTTTCGGGTACTCTCTTGCTCTTGGACTGGACAGCACACCGCTTTCAGGAGGCATACAACATGTCTTTATTAGCTAAACTCACTGGTTTTGATTGCTCATTTCACTTGTTTTGGGAGCGCAAGCTGCTGCTTTCAAATTAGATCGTTCCTTAGCAGCCAAGATGTTGCACTGCATAAACCTTGATCATTTTTGTCAACGCTGTTTCCCAAACTTGGTTTCCATTAAGCCTCTGTTCTCATGTTATATCTATAGTCATATATTTTTCCCTATGTCTTAATAAAGGTTCAATGGAAAGAAAAAGACAGTAAAACCATCAAACAGGAAAAAAAAAAAAAAAAAACCACATGCCTGAGTGACTCACTACAGAATCTGAATGCTTTAACTCTCATCCTTTGTCCTCCTGCTGTTTGCTGTTCTCAAATGCAGTGTCATATTTAAAAAAGCTTGTAAGGCCTATTGGGATTGACACCATGTCATAACTATTTGCTTTCTTTCCCCAGAATATCTCAGCACATTTTTTTTTCAAATTTTTAGGTAATAAATAAATAAACTTCGTTGGTACCTGTTGAAGATTCAAAGGAGGCAACAACTGCAGAAGAGAACAAACGGTAGATGTTGGAGATATGTCTTTCATTCGTGGTGATCAGCATGTGAGATCGTTTGCTGTCTTCAGCCACCCACTCAGTCTTGTGTCCTTCTCAAGTTTCCAGGTATATGGTGTTGCTTGGGAAGAGCATCTTCAAGCAAAATGCATCAGCGGATACTTTCCATTCCTTTCTTGAGTCTCTGTGCAAACTCATCAATGCTAGAATGACTAACATTATTTAAAGTTACTAACAAGTCTATTTAAGCTTCAGGAAATGCAATGCCCAATACTAGACATTATTGGTGATCCATGCATGCACTTTGGAGAAAACCTAGTAGAGGCCTTTTAAAATTTCTTCTTCCATGCATATATTTTGGGCAAACTGTGGCAGATAACACACTGAAGGGACTGACAGCTCCAAGTATCCCCACACAGCATCCATGCACAACTGAGGACTGCTTTCTCCCAGCGCTCCTAATGGAAAAAGGAAACAGGAGCAGAGCCCTACCCCTTTCTTCCCCTCCTCCCCTTTGCAGCTAGGGCTGGAAGAACACGCAGCTGAGACATGCTGTATCCCATTAAGGGTGGTAGCAGTAAACACACTCTTCAGCAACACCAGGGATTGTCATGATCTCAAGTGCAGTAGCTAACAAACAGTCGAGAAATTTCTGGATGACCAGTTCACAGAGGCTGCCACAGCGGCTACCGATATGGTCAGGGTTCCCACCTTCTGCTGCCAGAATTTGCTTCTCCAAAGCTCTTGCTGCATTGCATATGCTGCTTATTGAACAGATAGAGTCTAACAAAAAAAAAAAAAATCCAGATGTCTAACAGCTGTGAGAGTAAGAAAGCACAAGATAAACATCAAGAGACCAGGGAGTCTGTAAGTTGTGCATCTGCATCCTCAATCTCCCACACAAATAAAAGAACTGCCCACTCTCTACTATTAGTCCTTAATTGTTTTTTAGAAAGTGTAACTGGGGATTAACCATTCTTTTCTTTTCTCTGGTTTCTGGAAAGAAAAGACTAATCACAGCTACCTCATGTGCTTAGAGAGCAAGTAGATATCCACTTCCAGTGGGTCAGCTGCACTTCTCTGCCATGTTTTTTCACTTCTGCCTCCTTGCAGCCTTTGCTTTTCCTCCTTGCTGTAGAAGAGAGGGTCCTTCCTGTGCTTGGCTTCTTCTGGAACTCAGAAGGGGATCAGAAGCTGGAGAAAGAATTAAAAGGCAGGTTTGGGAGAAAGGAGAACCTAGAGCCTTGTGCTTCACTAAATTATCTTCTTGAATTCTAGAAATGCGATAGGTCCAAAAATATCTACAGTCAGCATGGTTTTCTTGAGCAGCCTGTGATGGATGTGCTCCTTCCCCAGCTCAACCTGACTTCTCACACATTCTCTATTCAGGTGTTAACTATCACATTATCTGATCCTGATAGTTGCCTCCCTGATTTCTTCCCTCTCTCGGACATTAGCCCTCTATTGACAGTCCTGATGGCTCCATCCTGATGGGGAGATAAGGCTAATTATGCATACACCAGCCAACGGTCATTTCTGAATTGAATGTATGACTGTAAGTCAATCATCTTATCCCATAAATATGGGGACAGCCTATTGAGCTCGTCTTGCATCACAGCGGGCTGCACACCAGAATGTCCCCTTGAGCAAGGGCACCTCTCAAGGATACTCCTCGGGGTTGAGAGATCCTTGTCACTACAGATTCGTGGTAAGTGACTATAATGCGCTCTCCTTCTGAACTTATAAACTTTACTTTGTAACTGTTCACAAATCCCTTAGTCATAAACCATTGACCAGATCTGGGACTAGGGTTGGATCCAGCTGCACCCAGACTCCTCTCAGAAGGAGTTTAGAAAGCAAGGGGGTCCAACCTGAACCTCGTGACCCAACAGGAGGGTGTCATTGGTAATTCTGTGTGTATCTTGAACTTCCATGTAGTAAATAATAGGACACCTTGCTATAGAATCTCTTGAAACCATTGTCATTATCAATAAAACCTATTTCTTTCCCACAAATGAAGTGCATTGTGTCACTCACCCCCATCACCACTTGTTCCGTGACACAGCCCAAGCACAATGTCAGTGTAACACACTCCTTCCAGCTGCTATTGGATTTTCCCTGGTCCACCAAAGAGTCACCTCTAACTATCACAGATTATGCCCCAGCATGCCCTACAGGTCCCATCCCTTTTCTTTCACCCCTGTCCCTGGATTTATAAGAAATAAACAACTAGAATAATAGGCAAGTATGTCTTATCCTATCCACAGTCAATCTCATGTGGCAGACAGAGTGTGAGGTCAAGTTTTTTTTCCAGCTCAGTAATCCCCACCTACCTAGGACTGTGATTACAAAGTGAGTGTGGTCTTGTACTCTGTCACCCATAAATGCTTTATTTAAAGTGAAGGTAATTCATGCTCCTCACGGGGAGGGAAGCTCAGTGCAAGTGCTAAGGGTGGGCACACAGACTTTCCCATCATTGGTCAGATATAAACAAGGTAGGTTATTAATAAGCCTTCTAGACCAAGATACCAGAAGAATTTCAGCTGAACAAGTCCAGAGCCGTGATATAAACTCCTGATCCTCGAATTAGCTTGTCACAGTAGTATGCTGCCACTTGTTACATGTGTATTCTGTCAGTAGGCAATTCCACCAGAGTTTATGTGAGTCCAGATAGCACATTTCCTCCTAGCACTGATTTCCATAATTATTCTCCAAATATTTAAATTCTTTCACTTGTTCTAAATTACATACATTTGTGTGAGAGAGATTTTCTTTCACAGAAATATTACCTTTTGTTGATAAAAAATGTCAGTTCAGATAGCATTATTCATTTTGTTCTTAATCCTAGCACAATGAAAACTTACACAGACACCTTACTGCTACTGGTTAGCTTGATACTTGTTTTTTTTTTTCTTATTATTATTCCATTCCATTAGAGAAAGTGAAATGTGCCTAAGATCCCTAGTAACTTCAGTTAATTTAGGGAGAAACAATGTCACAGATTCCACCCAAAATTTATGTTTAACAAATGTTCAGGCAACTGTAATTCCTCCCTCTATATATTTAGTTATGACATATTCTCAAGTCATGCTCAGTCCCTACAGCCTTCAGTTAATCAGTAACTTTCAGGTCCAATTCACCTCAACTAACTTCATAGAATCATAGAATCATAGAATGCTTAGGGTTGGAAGGGACCTCTAGAGGTCATCTAGTCCAACCCCCTGCACATGCAGGGTCACCTAGAGCACGTAGCACAGGACTGCATCCAAGCGGGTTTTAAAGATCTCCAGAGAAGGAGACTCCACAACCTCTCTGGGCAGCCTGTTCCAGTGCTCTGTCACCCTCACTGTTAAGAAATTTTTCCTTAAGTTCCTGTGGAACTTTTGGTGCTTCAGTTTCCGGCCATTTCCTCTAGTCCTATCAGTGGCCACCACTGAAAAGAGGCCAGCACCATCCTCCTCACTGCCTCCCTTGAGGTACTTATATACACTGCTCAGATCCCCTCTCAGCCCTCTCTTCTCCAGGCTGAACAGGCCCAGCTCCCTCAGCCTCTCCTCATAGGGCAGATGTTCCAGGCCCCTGATCATCCTTGTAGCCCTGCGCTGGACTCTCTCCAGCAGCTCCGCATCCCTCTTATACTGTGGAGCCCAGAACTGGACACAATACTCCAGATGTGGCCTCACCAGGGCTGAGTAGAGGGGCAGGATCACCTCCCTCGACCTGCTGGAGACGCTCTTCTTAATGCACCCCAGGATCCCATTGGCCTTCTTGGCCACGAGGGCACACTGCTGCCTCATGGTCAACTTGTCGTCCACCATGACACCCAGGTCTTTCTCTGCAGAGCTGCTCTCCAGAAGGTCAGTCCCCAGCCTGTACTGGTGTCTAGGGTTATTCCTCCCCAGGTGCAGAACCTTGCACTTGGCCTTGTTGAATTGCATGAGGTTTTTCACCGCCCAGTTGTCAAACTTGTCATACCTACAGTGTAGATGCCTGCACCTGAGCTGCTAACCCCCTTGGAAGACCTATTAATAGTGTTCTCATCAAGAGCTAGGGGTTCTGGGTAAATATGGCCAAACGTAGAGTGAAAAAAAAAAAGCACACCCTGAATGCCATTAGGTTCATACTGCTCCGGTTGGCACTAACAATAGAGGAGCTGTGGTTTTCTCAGATAGAGCTGGAGATGTCTGCCGTAGGTGAACACATACAGGCAGAGATGTCATAGATAGTTCTATGCCCAATACTGGCAAAAAGGAATTATGATGAGGGAACAGAGCACACACAGGGTGGGTGGCATCTTAACAAAATGTAGAATCCAGGCTCTAATAACGCCCTTACTGAATATGTGCAAACAGATTTTTCAGGAATTTGAAATGAAGATTAATGGGGATGAATTTTAATAAGAGTTGCAAAAAGCCACATAACCGTGGCTCCAGAAGCATATCATCTCTGCTCTGGAATATGTAGATGATGATAGGCTTCCCAGCAGATCGCAGGATTTGGGTGAAACAAGCAACATTTTCCATATTCTTATTCTATCTTACAGCCAAATCATTTTTGGTGAAAATAAGGCATGGGTTGGTTGTGGGAATCATCATGGAAAATTTTAACCTAAATAGTTAAAGTTATGCCATGGTTGAGTGAAAGCCTGGGAAAACTTTTGAAAAGAGAGGTCATATGCAAGTAAAAGTGATAGACAACTTTATAGGCTGCACAGTCAGCTCTGACTGTGCTTGTTAACTGCATAAAGACCCAGAAAAGATTGAAAGCCTAACATTTTAACTGCTTTCATTTGCTCCTTCATTTTGAGAGTGGCTTTTCCATAGACAAGAGGTTAATAATAAGATACTAAAAAGGGTGCAGAAGGTGATTGCTTAGCCTAGATTAAAGCAAAATTCCCTGGTACACAATCATCTGCTCCTGTAATTGCATTCAAGTATATCTATATTTGATTTCTTTTCCAAGCACCTTTAAAATGTTGTTCTACTACCTGTGGTGAAGCTACGAAAGAAAAGAATGGGACTCAATATTTTAAAAGGCTATGTGCTGAGCAAGCCTCCAACAAGAGAGATGTAAGTGTTTAGTTATGAGTTAATGGGATACAGATGATAAAGAGTTATCAGAGTTGAGGAGTTGTTTTTAGCTTGAGAGAACGTAATTAAAAAAAAAGTTTTTTTTTTCATGGGTAAAGTCAACTTCTGAAAAGTTGCAAGAGACTTTAATTACAGTTGAACACCCTCATGGAACTTCTGTCTTTAGTTTTATTTAGCCCTGAAACAGCTTTTCATTTAAGGTTGGGTAGGCAGATGCTGTTTTCTCGGCCATTAGTACAGCACACCAGGCATTGGATCACTTCTTTGACATGTCATTGACCATGAATTTAATCACCTCCATGTCTTTGGTTTAGCACCTTTTCACCATCTTTATGACCTTGTCTCTTTTTTCTTTCCTTTTTTTTTTCTCTCTTTTTTTTTTTTAATGCTGCCAGATTTCTTGTGTCATTAGGCACCAGTCCTATCCAGTGTCCTATGTACATCTATTTGCTAAAGGTATTGCTGTTATCAAAACATGTAGGTCACAGAAGTACTGCAAGAAACATATTCCCTCCATGCTGGACTGAGCAGCATTTGGTTACACAGATTCATCCCTCTTCACTGTATGGAATTTATGAAGACAGACGTGTTTGATTCACTTATTTTTCTTTCAAAAGTACATTTCTTTATATTGTCTTTTTACTAGGATTGGTCAAAAGGATGTTATCAGAAACAACCAGGATCCCCTGAGATAGTCTGCATTATTAACTGAGCCTGGGAAATTGTTACCTGTGGAATAAAGTTGTACCTAGCGAAATTTTCCACTGCAATTAACAAATATTGTTCCTTTTTTCCCTTTCCTTTCCTTTTCCCCCCCTTTTTTTTTAAGGCTAATATTTTTTAAAATGAGAGGCTCAAAGCTTGATGTCTATTTAACTATAAGCATAGATTGCACCTGAGTGCAAGCAGATAAAGGTGTTGAAGGACATATAAAGCCAACAAATTTAATCCAACCACTGCTACACTGACTGGAACCATGAGATCAGTACTGTGAAGGAGTGCCAAGAGTATCTGCAGTATATAACCAAATGGTTTATTTTCAACATGGAGAGAAAAAAAAAAAAAGTAATTATGGAGCATCACAAAATCTGGACGCGGTTCTGCTTTGTTTAACAGCTCTTTAAACTGGAAAGTTGCAAAGAGAGCAAAAAAAATTGCAGATGACATGAAATTATTTAGTCAATGGCAGAGGGTTAAATGAATAGACAAGAGCAAGGGAAATATGGGATAGATTAAAAAAAAACACATGATGGAGGCAAAAATTTAGACTATTTGTATGCTCTACAGCCTGATAAATGAATTGTACCAAGTCGGAGGCATCAATGTTTGTAGATAAGTGAAAACCTCTTGCTGCTCAAAGTTCAGCTACACATGGAAGATAGATAGCAAACACAATGTCAGACTGCATGAGGTGAATGACAAGACAATATTAGAAGATCTTCATAGAAATAAATATCCCAGCCCCATCTGAACTGTTTTCCAGTCTTGGTCATGCATCTCAAACTCTTGCAAAGTGGAAGGACTCAGGATGTTGTGGAGGATGAGGGAATTTCAAGAAGATGACAAGGTCAATCAAAGTGAGCCATGATAAACTGAAAAACTGTGAATAGACACTGAGGGGGAGAGGGTATTTTCTCTTCAAAAACAGATAAGTGGGAGATAACATGATAAAAGTTACCAGATAAGTAGAAGAGGTAACTAGTTAGAGAAAAAAGAAAAGTTCCAGGAGAGAGCCTACGAAGACAAAACAGAAATGTCTTTTGCTCCCATGCACCTCTCATGTGCCATGAGATAGTGACAATGGTCAGTAACACTGGAAGACAGCAAGTTGTAAAGAGTGGAAAAAGTGGAACAAGGTGTTTTTTGATTTTTTCTTGTTTGTTTGGATTTTTTTTTCATGTATTTCTGCAGCTATGCAGAATATCCAAAGTTATTTAAAATGACAATAATAAACTGGAAGGGATCTTTAATCTCAGACTTGAGTGCTTGTGGCAGGCTTCCTTTGAACTCAGGAGAAGACCTATGGAGAAGAGCACAGTAATCCCACCCTGACATACTGAGGTTCCTCCTCTCTTCTATACTTGCAGCCCCTTCACAGTTAGATGAGATCCTACCAGAATCTCGCTGAGCCACCAGGTATCCCAGGCTGTCCAAGATCATCTTGTCTGGGTCCATCTCTGCACGGCACCTCATGCATGTGGTTGTGCCCCTCTTCTGTGCCCCATGCAAGGTCCTGGATAGTCAGTCTGCAATTTACTCATCAGCCTTTGCTTGGGCTGTCCCAAGGACAACAGGAGAATGGTGCTGAAGGTGAGCATTGAAGTGCTTAGAAGAGAAAGGACCCACACAGCAACAAATATCTGGCTAGAAAAATCACCTTCCTCCTTGCAGCTGCACACTGTGACCCTTTTCTGCCTGTCACAACCGGTGGTGAGCTTGTTTCACAGCCACCAGCCCTTTGGCAAGTCTCTGTCAAAGAGGGGCCAAAACCACTACCACCTGAGCCAGCACAAAAGATCAGAAACAAGTTAAGATGTGTGGGTTTTCTCATGAGGGGTAAGTTTTGGTTTCATCTCTACCCAGACTAGTCTATGTGGAGGTGAGGAAAGCATAAGTAGGTAAAATAAAACAAAGAAAAATTACTTCTCCTAGCAAAGCAAAGAGGAGACAATAAAACAAATAAGAAGCCTTTTCCTTAGGCACAGCTCTTGCCTTCCGATGCTTCTGAAACAATGAACGAACAGGCCACCCCCTTCCACAACCCATGGTCCATGTGTTCTGTGACCCTTTAATAACAACAACCAAAAAAACACAAAGGTTATTGTATCAGCAGTTTTCACTGATCTCTGGTTTAAAAAGTGTAGCCCAAAGTATGTCTATGACTGTGCAAGAAACCTCTCCAGAACTCAGTAGAGCCAGGATGATTTTTCTCCTTTAACATTTCTTTTTTTTTGCTAAAATTATATTGCTACTTTTATTTTTTTATCACAGCTGTATATTTCCCCATCCCCTCTCTCCCTCACACATATACACAGAATCAGTGGAAGGAAATATTGAAAATGCACTCTTTTCCCCTTTCTGTTATAAAAGGAGTTTTGTAGCATCCAGAGGTTGTGGCTTTTACAAATAAGTGACCCTGCTAACTGGACCTAAACAGATAGGAATGCAAAGCACAACAAAAGATTGAAAATTAAAACAACATTTGGGGCTGCCGGAGCCTTTTTTTTTTTTTCTTTTTTGATTCTCTCACGGCCATTCAAACAAGTTAATGGGGCTAGAAAATGAAAAGCCATTTTTTTCTGTTTTGTATTTTAATAATTTAAGGGCACCTCCGGCAACCAAAACAAATATATTTATCATAGCACACAAAGCCTTTAGGCGTGAACTCTAAAGAGGAACATTAGTGTCAATGCATCTGGTACACTGTCACTTTCCAGTTTAGTTTAACTCTCACTCTTTCTTTTTTTTTCCCCAACACTTCTGAATAGGTGCTGTCTGTTGATGCCTCTTCTCAAAAAAAAAAAAAAAAAAAAAAGTACGCTGATGCAGGAATCACTTTGTAAAATTCAATAGCCTGTCTATGCAGAAGATCAAGCTCAATAGTTATAATGAATACACTTTATCTAAGATGTAAGAAATAACAGTACCCCCTATCTACTCAGAGGTCCATTTGCATGTGTCCAGAATAGTTCAGTTCACCATAGAGAAAAAACTCTACAGATCCGTAGCATAATATATTCTTGGAAGAAATTTTCCAAGATTAAATGAATGGAGGATACATGGAGGATTAGACCAACAGCAACACTGTAGACAATCAGACTGTAATCTTTAAACTGGAAAGAGTGAAAAGATATAGCAATGCCTGAGCATGCTTATGTTCACTAGCTCCTCAGAAGCCAGCTTTCATGGTGGAATTATATTAAGGGGATCAGCTTGGAGCGATGTTTCTTTTGCATCATTACATCCAGCAGTCCAGTTCATGAAGCAAGCCAAGTAAGAGACACGCTGCAAAAATTACCGCTCCGAGTGTCGGTAAACAGTCTGGGAAAGGTGGATTGCCTAGGATTCATGCACCCATCCTTTATAGGTGAGAAAATAAAGGCAGAGCCTCTGGGACCTGATGCAAGGTCAGGCAGTAAGTCATTGCCTGAGGCAGTGTGAGGTCTCAGCACTTTTGGCTCCCAGAGTCATGCTTTGACCAGTGAACCAGACCTGTCATTCAACAAGAAGCAAAGCATCAGTCTCTTAAGAATGAAGTGAGTTTGTCTCACTATTTCAATGGCACAGCAGCTTAACTGGGGTAAAATCAGCCACAACTGCTCTCCAGCGAGCCAAGATGTGCTTCACTGCAGCTGCAGTCATGTGGTGATCTGCAAGGGTCTGCTGGCCTGGCTGCTTAGGAGCATCAGAGAGCCCTCTGCCTGCCCACCCAAAAGTGGGAGCACTATAGGGCTGCCTTCGCCATGGAAAAGAGGATCAACAGCCATGAGAACTCTCCAAAACACAGGCTGGTGTATGGGGCAAAGCAATCATTCCAAGCACATGTGCTTTTTATCCAACAGATTTTTGTGAGCGAACTCAGACCAGCACAGTCTTGGAGCCAGAACGTGCCTAGGAGGACTGATTTTTCTGTCTTTAACACTAGTTTCAGTGTTCGATTCCCTTGGCTTCAGCAGCATCATCCATTATTCACATTAGTGTGAAAGAAGCAGCAACTGCAAGGATGCTTTCGGTTTCCCACTGGGGCTCTTTCTTGGACACCATCTCAGAGCCAGGCAGTATTATCAATCTCTTCTCAAGAAAGCTCTTTTCTCCAAGCTGAGATGTTGAAGGTCGAGATGTGTAAGGGGCACTGGCAGAACTTTATATCTCCAGCTTGCATTATTCTGGGTGCTGGCCAATGCTATCAGTCTCTTGCCAAAAAGGAATAGCTATTATGGCATTGATTTGCTGCTACAAAATCAGGGAGAGTGACTTCTAGTTAAATGCAACAGTAGAAAGTGCTCCAGCCTTTTACTGCCAAAAGTGCTGTGTCTTGCTCTGCAATAGATGAGACCTGCACTAAAACCCTTCCAAGGCCAGTTTTGCAAAGAGTAATTAGAAATAAACAGTAGAAACAAACCATTGTGCATAGAATAAGATATTCAAAGTTATTAAAGATTGATACTAACTACTATAGGTTGCCAGTGGCAGTAAAAATGCTTGGAAAGTCAATAAATTGTGTAGCAATCCTAAAATTTAACAGTGGGTTTAAATCTGCCTACTGTCTTCATAGTGCCATACCACAGCACTGATCTTTTTAAGTGTGTCTCCCCATTGAAAAGCATGTTATATGCTTATTAATAAACAAAGAAAGCATCCAGACTGCCCAAGACAGTTCACCTTAAAGAGAAAAACAAACAAAAGGAAACAAAACAAACAAACAAAATGCAGGCACAGTAAACATCAAACAATCGATAAGTAATTCTTAAACCTTGTTGCTTTATCTAGATCACTTGGCCTCTGAGAAAATATTCTTTTATTGGATTTGTAGTATTTCCACTTTGTTTTTGATAAGGATGGATATAAACCCAGCTTTGGTTCTGGCATTTCTTTTTTCTGTGCTTAGTCACAACACAGATGAGGGCAAATGAGGAAGAGAGAACAGAAAAAGAAAGAAAACATGAGAGAAAGACAGAGACTTGTTAGAACAATGAAACAAAAATTTATCTGTTCTTAACTCAGGATATGCTTCTTCTTCAGTTCTCTCTGAGCAGTTGAAGAAGTGAAGGATCACATTTTATTCTTACTTTTGTGGTTTGAAACAAATCAGAAAGAGATTAAGCTCACATTTTCCAAGCTGAAAATGAACCCAAATTCATTGTACCCAAAAGCAGCCCAATCCATTCAAGAAAAAAAAAATCAGCTCAAAATTCACGATGATTTCTGTTGCTTGCAGTATGTGAATAGCTTTGGAGAAGTGCCATGGAACAGAGAAATCACAAAAACCAGCACTTGAATTTCCATTATCCCCAGTTTAGGTCCATCCAGGTGGTATTGGAGGAAGTCACCCCAACTAGGCTGTGTCCTCTCTGCTTCTTCTGCCAGCAGATATCAAGCTACCAGCCATTGCAAGTTTATTTTTATTTCTAGTGGTGTGCACAATTCCCTTCCAAGGCTGAAATTGGTTAAGTATTTGCTGCTGCTGCTGCTGCAGAGTGTTTCCAGCATCCCCGACTCAGGCCAGTTGTGGACCAGTAACCTGGACTCAATCCACTAAAGCCTGTCTGCCAGGACTAAGGACCAAGTGGCAGAATTGCTCATAACTGAGAGGCTAGAGCACTCTGCCAAGCGCCTGCATCACCCTCTCCTTCCCCAGAATGTACACTTCTTTAAGCCACCACAGCGGACAGATATCCAAATAATTTATATAGAGGATGCAAGTGGAAAACTTGGCAAATTTTTCTAGCTGCAAAAAGCTGTCTAATACAGCATCTAATTAGGGTGGCTTTGTTGAGGGTGAAAAAGTAAAACTCTCTTAATTGTTGCCATTGTCTTTAAGCTGATCTACTCAGTTACTTGAGACAAACTGTCTTTCCCAGCTTCTTTTCTCATCAAAAGCAAGCTCAGTTTCCATTCCATCTCCTGCAGTGTACTGTATTTTCATGCAGATAGTGTTCCTGCACTCTCCTTGGTGGCATCAGGAGCTTGCAGTGAGCACTTACACTGGAAGATGAATTTGGGTACTCAGGTGGAGACTAATCATCCTTGTGAACAAGTGACCCTAACTGAAGACAAACCTTAAAAACCTTCTCGAGCATTTCACCTCAAATGTTCTCATCCTGAGCATAGGAGGAGCAGATATCCTAACCCCAGCACATCCTTATGCTCCCCATCCTGTACCAGTGCACAGAAGGGTTGTGTTCCTTTGGTTCTCAGGGAATGCAAGTGTTTCCCAGCTACACAGGTTGACTCCTTAGCTCAGCCTGCACCTATGACTCATACTTTGAGCTCTCAAGGTTCTTAATTCAGTTCCAGGTGTGCTAACCCTGACCATCATCACTGACACACGTGAAACGGGGCGATACTCATCTAGTTGCAGCATATGAAGTTAGAAAACAATCATTTCTCAGTAATGAGTCACAGTCATGGAGATTTAAGCATGGGGATTGAAAGGGAAATTAAAGTCAAGTTTCCTGTATGGATAATTCTCCAGCTCAGCATTGACTCAGCCAGGGGAAAGATCCCGTTGTGTTCATTAACAACGTGGGCAGATCAAGCAACCCTCCCCAGTGGTGACCGATGACGTGGTGATGATCTGCTTTGGAAGCCTGGGAGCACGTAGAGCTCCAGGGTATCTTTTGTCACGCACATGGTCACACACTCTAGGGGGTATTTCCAGCCAAACCTATGGCGTGGGAAAACCTGCCCTTCCTCAGGAGAACCTCCCCTTCCTCATGGGGACTGGTTCCCTGGATAGTGTTCCCCATGCTCCCTTAGCAAAGCACACCATAATGTCCTAGTTCAGCAATAGTCAACAATATGGTAAAAAAGGCAGATGATACTGGCTTCAATAGTGTTTAAGCAAAAACCTAAGGCTTTGATTAACTTTTGGTTGCAACTGTGGGAAGGAAAGTGGCATCCTTAAGCAAGCCTCCAAATATGGATCCAGAAAATCTGAACACAGAAGGCACTCTCCTGGACACCCCTGAGCAGCTAGTTAGCTTTATGAGAATGTAACAATTTATGGCATTTTCTAGACCTCTGAATAATGAGCAACACAGTAATCTTATTAAAAAGGACTTTAAGGGCATGACCAGCTGCCTCAGTGTCAAGCATGACAGCCCTTGGAAGTGCTTAGTCACACTTTAACTCCAGTTATGATTTTCCAGGCCTGTATTTAAGTCTCACAGAAATGTGGCTTTTCATCACTGTGCATTACATGCTGGTGCGTTTAAACATAACCACCCAACATGGGCAAAGGGGCAGCTATTACTTCTCCTTTCGTTAATGCAAAAGACACAGGCTAGTACAATTTTCTTAAGGTTTAATGTTATTTTTGTCTTTACAACATCTACTTCTGGGGGCAATCTCTGCACTAATTTCCCTCTGAAAGGTCTGGTACAGAACTACCTTTAAAAATATTGCCTTTATTAACTACCACAGTATTCTGGAGCAGCTGGGAACAGCAAGGCAGAAAGCAATCAGAGGGTGAAAGATCAAGAGAAGTAACAAAGAGAAACTGTTGAACATAGCATGGAAGTGTGGCAATTCCTGCAGGAATTTGCTTAACCTCTCTAAACCCTTGTTTGATCCCCTGCACAGCATCCCTTCCTAGGCTGAGAAGTTCAGGCCAGAAAAAACCTTTTGCAATCCCCTTTGTCCAGTGCAAATGAAGTGTCTAGGTGTTATTTCCATAAACTGTCTTCACCAGATTCCAAAGGAGATGCTTTTTCTGAGGATTTTCAAAGAAATTTTCCCAGAAAACAAACTGATTTTATGCAGATAAAGTTACAGATGAAGTTACAGGAAGGAAGCCAACAGATCCAGAAAGTCAAAGTCCCGAGAAGACGAGGAGATGTCAGATTAAGATATGTGGAGAAGGGAAAGTGTACAGAGAGGGAAAAGGCTCCTATCACATTCACCACTAACAGGCAAAATGTAGGAGTTTTCAGATATTTAGAGTGAGTCCCCTGTACACGATAATTCCTCCTGGCTCTAGCAACTAAAGGGGGAGATGGGGAAAAAAAAAGGAGAGGGAGGAGAACTTAGTGAAAATAAAGACAGTTAATATGAAAAGTTTCTGAGAAAATCAGAGAAGGGGACAAGAAAACTGAAGGAGCTACCAGAGGTTTTTTCTGGGCGAAAAAAAAAATGTGTATATATATGTGTATATATATATGGCAGCAAGAACTCAAAAATATCAAAAATAATAGCTCTCAAACTAATGTCTTCACAGCTTCAGGCTACAGAGTTTATCGCTTGCAGTATGAAATCTAATGATGTGATGATAATCTCAAATCTCTTCCATCCAGCCCTAGACTAACTGACAGCCTTAGACCTCAACGTCTATTATTAACTTGCTGACTTAATGTACAGCAAGGCGGAGCACAAAACTTCTCTGGTTCTCTTCAAATTTGGCTTAATTGGATTGCCCACAGGATGAGAGGCTTATTTAACATGCAGGTCCACTCAGATAGCCACTGTACCCATGTCTTGATGAAGGGCACTGATCCTGAGCATGTGGACAGCTAAGCACAGAGAGGAGTGCACTGAGGCCGTTCTTGCGTGTCTCCCACCTCACTGACAGCACAGGAGAGGACAAGCGCGCTGGCCGCTATCCATCTGAACCGTCTCCAAGATAAATGTCTGTGTCAGACTGCTCTTTCAAAGGACTCCTGAGAAGGACACCAAAGAGAAAGGGCCATGCTCCTGCCTCCAGATCATTCTCTTCTTTAGATACTCAGTCTAACCCTACTGAAAGCAAGGGTTGTTTTCCATGATTTCACTGGATGTGGTATCAACCGTGCAAGGTCAGAGAGGAAGAGCAGTCACGGATCACAGGCAATGGGTTTCTTCCCCGAACCATCACTCAGAAAGCTTGCTGATACAGCGGCACATCCTCCAGCAAAGTCCCATGCTGGAATTTCCCTATGGAAAATTACCGTCATCTATAGGGAATAGAAAAAAAAAAATGTTTCTCAGAGGAAGAAAGAAGCAGCTCTGTCATCACGGCAGTGAAAGAGCCAGGGGCTCTTCTATTCTTTAGTTGCTAACAACACTCACATTTGGTCACCTGCTGCCCCCCAAATCTGCTAGCAAACATCTCCAGCCCACAATTCCCTGGCTTTGCATGTTCCAGGTCTGGATGGCCGATGCACATGTTAATCACCCCCCATTCCCTTCTTGGATGGCTGCATGGTTGAGTGAGGTGTCAGAGCAAAGAGGCAGGAGCTGCCCTTACTGCCACCAACTCAATTATCTCACACAATATCGGGAAGAAAAAAATGGCTGCTGTATTTTTTATAGTCTGGAAGAAGCCTTGCTGATAACAATTCTTGAGTTTGCTGGAAATTGCAACCATCTCCTCTGTTCACATGCATTCTCAGGCTCTTATAATCCTGTAGGAATTAGTCTTGAGATAGCTTTTTCTCGCATTCAGAAAAAAAATAATAATAAAAATGCAAGGTAAGAAAAAAAAAGCAAGCCTCAGTGCTGAACACGCTTTCTTCTCTGTTAAGCTGCAATAAATGTTGCTCTCTGGTTTATCTCTTGCTCTACTGTGTTAATATTTAGAAGTCTGTTCTAGCAAGATGGTCTCTGATTTTCATTTATGGCTTTGGATTTATTCTACTGATCCCAGCACACTTCTGGATCCCTGACAGCAACTAACTTACACACGTCTCATCAGCACCCTGTGATACAGCATAATCTCAAAGAAACGAGCAGCTGAGATGCTGCTTCTATCGTGTTTCCACTGAGCCGAAGTCAGAGCGGAGGCTGCTCCAGCTGTTCCCTGCAGAACCCTCCCGAGGTCCCATGCTGGGCTATATGATGCTCCAGAAGCCTCTTGATCTCAGACAAGATGCAATAATTGCCTGAAATCTCCTGCTGTAGCAGAGCCTATCCTGGGCTCATTTCCTGCTGCAAGTCAGCATTCCTGAAGAGTTTTCTGTGACACTGTTAGTGGCCTTTTATTTTTTTTTTTCCTTTCAATGTTATGCTGCTCTTTCAAACAAGAGATCTAGTCTGTGGACTGCTGACTTTCTCAGTGCAAAAACCAGTCTGAACTCAAGCTCCTACAAAGTTGGAGCTGCCAGAGGCTCAGCTGGGATGAATCTGTACCTTTGCCTTAGTGGACCCATGCAGTATTACTCCGAACACAGTTCTGCTCTTGGCTATTTGACATATTTCTCATCTTAATGTTATGTTGGAAGTCTCCTGGGAGTTTTTTTCCTGAATAATGTCCTTTACTTTGTGCTTCAGCCAGAATAATCTCTACCCTCTATTATTTTAATGACACTCAAAACTATTCCAGGCACCTCCCACTGCATACAAAAAGCATTGGCCTCTCTCTTACATATCTTGCAAACTAACTTTAGACTAACTTTCTGTAAAGAAAATGTCAGGTAAAGCCATCAGCGAGCAGTGTGTTACTATAGTGGCACAGTCACTTGGACAAGGTATGGATTTGAGGGTGAGGAGTGGCAGAACTTGAACATGGCATTTGCCTTGTGATGGTGATATGAAGATAAAGACATTTTAACCCTGTAAAGAACAATAAGTGACCAGAGAGAAGACAAAATGTCCTGCATCATCCATCTGGGTGTCTGATTCAGGATGAGATCCTTCTAGAGTAATCCAAAAGCAGCACTGAACCAGGAGGAGAACTTTGGGAGTGGACTGCATGTGGAATATCATGTTAGAAATGTTAATACCATCTGTAGAATCCAGTGTAGTCACTGACTGGATATAATGTAAGAAGACAACAAGTTTCCATACAGGTCCCGTGAAAGTTGGAAACTGGCAAGAATGGTTTGTCGAAATGCATAAAAGTGGAACAGCCAAGGAAGGCAGTAAAGGACTGGGAGAGCCACGTCTTGGCGAAGCAAGGCCTGGTTTTGAGAAGCGCAGGACACATGAAAATTTACTTGGAGAGAAAGGCATTGCATTACAAAGTTCCTTAGGTGATGCTGTGGGACTGTCATAATGGAGAAAAGCATCCAAGAGGTGGCAAGAGGTGGAAGCTTGGAACAGGACCTACAAAGAAGTGGCACCAAGCAGCAAGGGAATCGTGATGGAAGAGGGATTCAGCACAGAAAGAACAGGCTGAGACATTTGTTCAGCAGTAAAATCTCAGCCAATGCTTAGGAGCAAAGAGGAAACAGCTCCAGGACACCATCAACTCAGAGCAAGCACGGTCTAGAAAATAACAAAATAAAATTCCCTTCCAAGCCAAAACTGTGAATGACAGGACTGAACAAAAGGTTGATTTTTTTATGAATAAGTTCACCTCTTTTTAAGCTCCAAAGCTAGAACAGCAACTACTTCCAAGGCCTGTCAAACACTTTCTCCTCATTCTCCAGCTAGCAGGCTGAACACAATGTATTTTAATGTCATCTTAGCTCATGCAGAGGAAAAAAATGCCAAAGACCATTTACTGTGTGTGGACATCCTTTTAAGCACAACACAGTCAGTCTTTCTAATTTTAAAGCCAGTTGCCACAAAGTTATGAACTTTTTGCCTCATCTTGTATGCTGTGTTTCCTCACCAGTCTTCCTGTGACAAGGACGAACATCTTCTAGGTGAAGCATCCTGTCAGCTTCCAGGCATTATTTCCTGGATTCCAGGTCTTTGCTTAACAGGGTTAAACTCAATTAACTCATTATTAGCCAGACAAAATCCAACAGTCACATGTTGCCAAACAAATTCAACTTCACTAAGTTAACTGGGATAAATTTCCCTTCTCACATGAGCTGTTGCACATTCACATACAGGAACGGTCTCCTCTTTTGCTTCCTGTGATTGCCAGGAAGGCATCTGCTGCATGAGACCAGCAGATTTTTTAGCCATGCATCTTGTGACTGACCCAAACCCACTTCCCAATCAGCACAAAACTCCGTTTCTAGATTTCTGTACCTAACACCTGCTACTGCAGGCAACACATTTGTCAATGTCAGATCTCAACCCTTCAAAAACAGAAGAAAGGCTGGAAGTCACTGAAGGAGAAAACGTCTTGCTGTTATCAGCACAGCTAAACAGATAGCTTTGAACCTCCTGTAGGCCAGCACAGATTAAGTAAGAATATCAGAAAATACACAGGGAACTAGAAAGTGTGCATCCCGTCTGACGATTGGGTGTTGGTTGTGTGGAAGATGAGTGCAATTTTTTTTTTTTTGCTATGGTCCCCTGACCTTTGGTAAGAGAACTAGTCTGTCATATTTGTCTTCTAATGAGTGCCAATACATGCTCATGAAAGCACCACAGTGGTGCTGAGTATTTTTATTTTTTGTGTCAAAGGGTTCCTGTCTGTGTGGTGTGATGGGATCCCAAAGCCAAGCACAGGGAGTAAATGTTTGAAGAGTGGAGCTGAGCTGAGAATAAACCTTTCCCACCCAGATTTTAGGAGTTATAGCAAATCTTCATCTTTTCCCTCCACTCTGTTTCACATTTTTGAAGACCCGAAGCACAGCCTGATTTCTTTCAGCCACACAAGGTTCTGCAGAATAAGGCCATATTCCTCACCATCTCAGCTCACTTCTTTTAAGATTGATGCAGTTATAAGAAGTGCATCTTAATCACAACATATTTGGTTATACCAAGGCCCCAAGAACATCCTTACCAAAGGGCAACCTTTGTCTTTTAACTCCTCTTCCATGCATTTTCCTTTGAATCTGTTAAGTCTATGTAAGTTCACAATTAAATCACCAAAAACGTGTTCCCCAGATTAATCACCTTGTGATTACATTTTAAGGGATAAGTAGCACATGACCAGCATTAATCACTCAGTACGGCCCGGGTGGGTGGTTGGGTCCCACGGAGCTATAAGATGTTGTATGTTTCCATGGATGGAGTAGCCTTCGATGAGGTCAAATGGAATTTTAAATTTCATCTAATTTGTTAACACAGAAAAAGTCAGAATAGAGCTGACAATGCTACTAGTAACAAAATTTAAGAGTTATTATCATTTCTGAAGTTCCATAACATCTTATTAGAGCTAATGCAATTCTCCCAGACTCTAATGGTCTAATGGTAAAAATGCATTTCTCAAATCATCTTACAGGCATATATCATTGCCATCACTTACCACTTATTGGTTGCTTTAAATACCAAAATACATCAAGGAGGAGAAAGAGAGATGTGGCAGTTAGATTTCCTACAGAACATTGTATCGGCCTTGCCCTAACAAGACTACAGAATCTATGAATTTATTTTTAATTGCAAACCATTTATTGATCGATCCTGGTTTAAGACATCTTCCTTTAGTTCACAAAATCTGCACTGAGAATCGCAGCCCCTGCCGTATTTCCTTGTATCAGGATCACTGCTGGTGCCTTTATGCAACGTAGTTTTACAGATTGCAACTGCTTTACTAATATTCTCAAGCAAGCCAAAGTGTTCAGTTGTTGCAGCACAGTGGGTGGAGGGGGGGGATATAATCCTTAAAAATAGATCCTCAATTCTTTACTTAGATTGCAAAGAAATTTAAAAAAAAAGAAGAAAGAAAGAAAGAAATCCAAGCTACCACACACTCCTCCGTTTGTCTGAAAGTGATTTGTTGGCAAGAATAGAAGTTTGGTTTCCAAGGTACAGTGAAAGAACATAGAGACGGATGGAGGTAGGGGATAAATATGCCATATTATTGGTTACACAAGGACTGTAGCTAAGGGGAACTGCACAGAGGGTACCAGCATTAGAGCCAAACACCCAAGAGCGTTTGGAGGTAACGCTTTGTGTCCAAAAGCTTCTCATATGCTTATTTCCTTCCTCTGAGATATCCACAAACACCTTTGCATTTCTTTTTTGCCCCCTAAAACCTCCCATTTCTGGGCCCTTAGTTTTCTCCAAGTGCACCCTGCTGGAAGTATCTATAATTTTCCATGATGGGGCTGTTTCCCCATCACCAGATTTCTGTGTGTCTCCACTGAACATGGCCTGACATGTAGCAATAGTGGGAAAAGAAGAATAGGGTCAAAGATAGCAAGATTCAGACATATGTTAAGCAGATATCCTGCAGGAGGCCCAAATCTTCTGGAAAACCAGGTTATCTTGCACCTTGTAGGTCAAGGAAAAATAAAAAAAAAGGCGGGGGGGGGCAGGACTTCTCAGCAGCCACATGTGGGGATAAGCTACATCTCATGCACACTGGTATGGCACATGTGTCTATGTAGCTATGGCACACCAAGCCCTAAAACAACCAGCCAGCCCCAAAGGCCACCACACACTAACACAGGGTCCCTGCCGAGCACAGTGTCACAAACTGCCGCTGCTCCATCAAAGCTGAGCTGGAAATGGGAATGATCCATAACACTGATAGCATCTAACAGTTGGGTTATTTTCCTTTAATAAACCTTTCCTGACCGGAACTTTCCCACCCTTTTATCCTGGCTCTGCAAATAAAGGCATTTCCTACTACGGGAACCCTTGACCACAGCACAGAAATTTCCTATAGCCTTCCTGGCATCATTTGTGCTCAGAAATGCCTGAAAAGGCACAAAGTCTTTCAGAAGCCAAGGTGCGTGCAGAAAACAGAGCTGTGACAAGGTTAGGTGACACGGAGCTGGGGCAGGGGCCTCTTCCTTGCTCACCAATACGGTTATTCCCAGTACAAAATCATCACAGACTGGCCTGAGGAGTGAGGAGGGAAGAGGGGAGCAATGTGCTTTTGAAAAAATGACCTGTCTTTTCCACCTCACCCACCATTTAGCCATCACAACTCTCATATGCTACTGGCTTTGGTTTGAAAACCCTGATTTCTGTGACTCTCTATTGATCTGTGCAGTTAATATATGGGGTAGATTGAATAGTTCATTCACTTTCAGGAGAGCTGCCTGGATCCTGATACTATCGTTTAGGGTTTGTTGTGAAACTGTATTAGGTTTGTGCACGAAGTCCTTAGAAGATTGCTGCAAACACTAAGCTTTTAAATTAAAGGGAGTTAATGAAAGTGTACCTGTGATAACTATTAGCAGAGCCCTTGTACATTCAGCAGCCACATTAGGATGATTTCTTATTATCTCTAAATCCATTCCAAAGGCATGTTCTTGCATTACAACCCTCCTGTGCACCATCGCAGGTGCGAGTTTGCTGCCCAGCATGGCAGGAAAAAAAGGCCAACTGTGTTGCTACAGCCCTAGCCTTTTTTTTAAATGTTATTATTTTCCAAGACAGGCAAGCTGAGGCTTTTAAAAAAAAACCTGCTCAACATTTTCCTCGGATTAAAAAAAAAAAAAAAAAAAGTGCTCGTGTATCCATGTCCCCTGGGCATTCTTAATGCAAATGGAGATTTCACCTAAAATGAGAGGAGATTTTTCTTTTGCTATAAGAATAGCGATGCAGTTTTCAGCAGAGTGGATGCTGCCTTGTACAGACTACATCAAACAAGACAAAAATGGAATATTGTGTTGGTGGAGCCCAGGATGCTGCAGCCACTCCAGCCTCTAGAGTATATTATGTGGAGTTTACTAGCAATGCAGACTGTCCAAAATATATTTGGCGCATTGTCAGTCACAGGTAGCCCATGAAATATGCATTTTCATAAAGCAGACACTTCAGTGTGATTAAATCAGGCGTTCATTCCTGACCATTTTTCCTCGGCTCTCTCGCACAGCCAGTTCTTTTTTTGCCTCTGTTTCAGCTTTGGTTTACTGATCTTCCAGTTATTGGAAGCAAGGTGTCTCACATAAGCCTGAAGTCGGAACCATGTCTTCCAGCCTTGCTTCGTGGTACTGGTGAAGGAGCTGCCACTCATTGCCCCTACCAGAGAGAAGATCGTAGGCAGGATCCTGGAAAATCTCCGCTTTTTGCAGGTAAGCCTGAGACAGCTTGATAAGAAACCAAATCGTTGCCCTGCAGGAGGTTCTTCATTATTCACAGTGCAAAGAGTGGACTATTGCTTCTGCTGGGCTTAGTCCAGAGCAGTCAAAGGCCTCGCTCAAGGTGGGAGAAGAGTCTGGGGGGGACTGAGCCTCCCTTGCTTGAAGCTTTCTAGGGCAGCTGATGCCCTAGTACACACGATGCCCCTTGCCTACGGAGAAGACCTTTTGTAGCTTCAGGGCCTCCGCGATATGTGAGTATCACCAAGACTTAGGAACAGACAGATTCATCTTTGTATCTTCAGGTGGATGTGGAAATAGAACTGCTGAAGTTTTTTCCTCTCAGGAACAAGCACGAAGCAACAACAAACTTCAGGTTGAGATTTCCAAGGCCACACTGACACATATCTGAGAAGGTAGACAGGTGTTCCCAAGACCCAGGTTTGCAGGTCAGTTTGAAGAATGTCCCCCTTATGGACAGAAATTCCTCTGGGAAGACTCTCTTCTGAACTCAGGCTACCTCAGATCCCATCTGAGTAGACCAATGTGCTATGGGGCACATACCTGGGACAAGCCAGTCAGCCACTGAGGCAGGGACAGGGCCATTTTTTTTTCCGAGCAAATATCTGAATTACCCTTCAGCAGTTTGAAGTGGAGCAGACATCTGCATTGCAAGGGAGGTCAGAGTGGAGCAGAGAGACTTGGTATTTAGCAAAGCTTAACTTCCCATTGCATGGCAGCACTTTGCATTTAATATTTCACATGTAGAGCTGGGACTGCTTATGAAGATGTTGTCACTAAGCAACAAAACACGGATTTTGCAGGAGATAGTAAGGTGATACTAAATCTCCTTTTCTCATCCCGCCTCTCCGCTACGCTAAGGTCACCAGAACCCAGAATTTTGCCTGTTTTGTTGTCGAGGAGCCGGTGGGAACACTGATAAATAAGGGAAGGGAGGACAACAGTGTCACGGGCTAATTTGAAACAGATGCAGTAGGTCTGAAGGGAAAGCACAGCTTGGCAGTGCTCTTTTTCTCCATTTAGTATCTGAACTTTGAAATAAGGCAGGAACAGAGCAGGGTGGGGAGGTGGAAGTGGCCGTGAGCACTGCGAGGTGGACAGGGGACTGCATCCTCCTGCATCACCCCAGGCTTCTTTCTCTGTCTGCTCTATATCAGGACTGGAGTATTGGATCAAATGTAGAAAATGCTACAGCCCAGCTGCAGGAAATCCCTACAGAAAAAGTGAGAGATTACAAAATAAAGAAATAAATAAAAAAATAAAATTCTACAAACTTGAATATCTAAAGAGCGGAGAAAGAAGTTTGAAGCAGAGCTTCACAATGGAGCATCCAGCAGCATTATGCAAGGTTAACGTAGGGCTCTTTAGAGAAGGGATGTCTGCTCGGGCTGTGAGCAGTACCAGCATTGCTGCAAACTGCTGCTCTTCGCGTAGCCATCAGAGAAACCCGCTGATGTCAACGGTACCGCGAGCGGCGGCAAGCGAAAATCCAGTCGCCATGAGGGGTGGCGCATTTCCATTAGTGTCCCGTATGTGCAAACAGATAGACAGTTACCGCCCAGCTGCCAAAACACAGCAGTGTTATCTACAATGAAGCAAGAGGAGCAGGGGAAAGGGAAAATACGACAGCGGTCACGCAGCCACAGCGCAAACCTCTCGGCCGAGGGTCCCATCGGAGCAGCTTTGCAGCGAGCCGAGATAAAGCTACCGCACACCCCAGCTCTTTCACGTCACTGGTCCCAGGAGACCCATATTTCCTCCTCACGTGGCCTTCAGCTGACACGCTGAGTGATGCCCTGCTCACCAGGAAGGTCACTGAGCAGCTGGCTGAGAAGGAAAAATACTGGGAATGAGCAGCATTCCTGATATCTGCAGTACAGTAGTGCTGAAGAGCACGTGCATAAACCAGGACCTCTGCTGTGGCCATGGAGTGCTCTATAGCAAATGTCTTCGCTGAGAGAATTTGGGCTCTGCTACTACCATGGCAAAGTCACTGCAATGGCACAGACCTTGCAGTCCAGGCAGATGAGGCTTCCCAAAAATCCTGTCTCACTGCTGTTCATCACAAATGTATGTCTGCTACTTCTAAAGAAATGAGCCCCTGTGCTCATGCTGTCTGCACCATGTCCTCTCACAACTTTGAAACACATCAGCTAGTTCCATCTGTGTTTGATGGGTAAAGGCAAGTGCAAAGGGTTGTCTGTAAAGCATGAAGTGCCTGTCAGATGTATGAAAAGGGAGTTCCCTCGTCTTATGAAAATGGAGGTAACTAATAGAGACAAACCAAGGGCTCATGAGAGATCCTGTGAGAGAGGGAGGACCACAGCGAGTGACTTCGGAAGGTATTTGCATCTCAACTGTCAAAGCCTCCAAGCAAGGGACATAGAGCTACAAGAGTTGTAGGGAGGATGGGGCCAGGCTCTTCTCCATGTGGGCCAGTGACAGGACGAGGAGTAACGCGGGTAAGTTGAAATAAAGGAAGTTCCACCTCCATGTGAGGAAGAACTTCTTTCCTGTGAGGGTGACAGAGCCCTGGGACAGGCTGCCCAGAGAGGTTGTGGAGTCTCCTTCTCTGGAGATCTTCCAAACCCGCCTGGATGCCACCCTGTGCCCCGTGCTCTGGGTGTCCCTGCTGGAGCAGCGGGGTTGGACTGTATGATCTCTAGAGGTCCCTTCCAACTCAACCATTCTGTGATTCTGTGGTTCTGTACTTTGGGTACAGCTGTACTTGATGGCCCTAAATAAGTAGTGGGTCCTCTTTTTCCTAAAGATTTTTTTATTGAAAATTTTGAATGCATTCATCCAGGGCCAGAGCCCCAAAATGCCTTCCTGAAGATGCTTGTAAAGACACAACCCTGGCCAGCACTTCAGCAAAGTGTAGCAAGATAGGAAAAAGCAAGATAGTGTTTGGTGAAATTCTGTTGTTGTTGGTAGTGGTTTTTTAAATATTTTTTAGGTGAAAAGAAAGATAAAGGGGGAAAAGTTCCCTGTTTCAAACATCTTAAGGTCACACTTCAGATCAATGTTTCATTTATAAAGAACACATAAATGCTTAATACATGCTTAAGTGATTGATGAATCATTTACTGTATATTGCTATTGAACTGTTGGTCTCTAGAGCTCTGACTTAACCATCTATAATATCTGCTGCAGCTGTACACAGAGCCATCGATAATGTTGGAACATGAAGTATTTGTTTGTATAATGTGCTTACAGCATTTAACATTTATGAATGCTTTATAAACAATTTATAAATAAAATCTTAATATACAGTGTAACCTATTTTTAACGTAGTGGAATTACGTAAGCCATTTGGCCTTGATCCACTTATTTTGGCCATCTCCGGTTGTAGCCCCATGGCACTTTTATTTCCTTTTCAAACTGCCCTTTCTCCCACTGCCGATTGACCCCTTTCTGTCCCCAAACAGCCATGCAGATGTGTCTGTCACCTGGGGTGCTGCAGCCTCATGGGCTTCAACAGAGATTGCTCTGTATCACTACTCCCTACACACATGGATCATGCCATAAGAAAAAGGGTAGACTCTGGGCAACAGAAAGGCCGTGTTTCAGACACTGATCAGTGATAGCTTCCTCACATCCATTAACAAGACACTCACCACTAAACATTTAAATAATTGACCTGATTTCCTTATGGTAACACCGAAGATGTTTTGTTGAAACTGAACACACAGTGAACAGTGCTGCAATTAGCTCTTCTACAGCCATGATATCAGAATACATGGGACCTTAAGAAATTCTTCTTTTCAGAGGATCCACCACTCCAAAACAGTGGTGCTGTGTTTCTTCACCAATAGCATATGCATAACATGAAGCCTCTTTTATGAGTTGGACCAGGTAATTTCTGAGCGATGAGCAGAGTTGCTGGTTAGTGACTAGGGAGATTTCCTGTGCATGTGGAGTAGGGGAGGCTGAGAGGAGACACGACCTGGAAGAGGAACTCTTGGAAAAGGAACTGCAAACAGGAGAGGAACCATCTACGACTTGCCAAGCAGGTGCACTCATATGCTTTATACCCTCAAGGTTCATTACTATGGTTTGTATAGGTACACACTAAAGACATGATGTCCTGGAGGGCTCTTCTCCACTGCCAGACTCATTTTATATATGTCCCTCATGTATTAAATGACAGTGCCGGATTTTGATGACACCTCTCCTCATTCTGTCATTGTTCCTGGGAGCCAGCGGTCATCCAGTAATAAGATAGTCCATGAAATTGGTAATGGTAAGTGGGCCTTAATTCCAAAGTTACCGGAACTTAAAAGTTAAACACCTTGCTGAATCAGGCATGGGACTGGGACAAAAAGTTACCAGCATATACTTGATGGTGGCATCTACATACAGTCCCAGTTCTACTGGTGTTAGGAATCTGATGCATCATGAACATACTAGCCTAAGTATCCCTCCAAGCAACACCAGATGGTTATTAAATAGGTAAAGTCCCATTCAACTGAAGCATCGTGAGATGTTTCTAAGACATAATGTAAGAGCCAAAATCCAGTTTAACATCTAAAATATGTTTTGAAACGATTCTTTTTTTTCCCTAGAAGATGCAAGCCAGAAAAATCTCCAATTCCCACCTATGCCAAAGAGATGAATTATAATCCCAGAGCACTGCAAAACATCCTTAATGCCCTGGGCAGTTCGCATCTTTCTTCACCTCAGCTAACAGGATAGACTGGCTGGTAAGTGTTGGGCAGCACATGTTACTCCGCTCACCTTGTACCTGCTGGACAGAGACATATTCAGGAGTTGCAGTATGAATCACAGAATGGTTGAGGTTGGAAGGGACCTCTAGAGATCATCTAGTCCAACCCCCCTGCTCAAGCAGGGACACCTAGAGCATGCGGGTGCATCCAGGTGGGTTTTGAAGATCTCCAGAGAAGGAGACTCCACAGCCTCTCCGGGCAGCCTGTTCCAGGGCTCTGTCACCCTCACAGGAAAGCAGTTCTTCCTCACATGGAGATGGAACTTCCTGCGTTTCAACTTGCACCCACTACCCCTCGTCCAGTCACTGGCCACCACCGAGAAGAGTTTGGCCCCATCTTCTTTACATTCTCCCCTCAGGTATTTGTATATATTGATTGGATCTCCTCTCAATCTTCTCTTCTCCAGACTAAACAGGTCCAGCTCGCTTAGAATTTCCTCATATGACAAATGCTCCAGTCCCTTAATCATCTTTGTGGCTCTCCGCTGGACCCTCTCTAGAAGCTCCACATTCCTCTTGTACTGGGGAGCCCAGAACTGCACCCAATACTCCAGGTGCAGTCGCACCAGAGCTGAGGAGAGGGGCAGGATCACCCCCCTCGACCTGCTGGCAATGCTCCTCCTGAGGCAGCCAGGATCCCAACTTACATCCTTCATCAGCTCTGAATTCTGAAATTTCAGTCCGGGGTCACATATATTCTCTTTCAGAGATCCCAGCATCATGGGATATATTATCATTATTAACAATAAAAACACACATGAACACTATTAAGAATTATAAACAGAATGGACAGGCAAAGGTGTAAATAACACAAGATAAGCATTTATTCAGATAATTAAATTTATATGGTTTATGCTTCTCCAACACATACATATAATGCTCTCAGCAATAATGATTTATATTAGGAATGATTTAATTCAACTAAGTAGGATCACATCAGATTTACAGCTGTGTAACAATGTACAGATTGGCTCGTCATGTTCAAAATAATAGCTGGATGGTTCCGAGATACAAAAACAAGTTTCAGTTCCAGAAAGGGAGAGTATATCAGAAAACTATCATCCTTTATTCAAACCACTGTGAGCACCAATCCTGACAGCAATTCCAGCAAAAGCTTCCATTAAAAAGAAAACAAAAAGTCATGCGGTATTCTCATTCTCATTCTCAAGTACCTTCCCCTCACCCTTCTCCAAATTACTTGACACTTGACATTTTCCTTCTGGAGAAGTCACAAATGATCCCCAGAAGGAATAATTTCTTGTGTTTTATCTCTCTCACCAAGACAAGTAGAAATGTAAGAAAACTGGAAAAGATATCATAAATGCCAAAAGCAACTAACCATCAAACTTGACAGGGGACAGAGCACTATTCTGTACAATGAACAGACCATTGAGGGTCTGCTCACACATAAATGCTTAAATTTAAGAGCACCTACTGCCCCTTTTTAAGCAAAGGGCTGTGCCTCAGTACAGACTTCACAACACACCCTCTGTTCTCATGGACTACTCTCAAAACCCAGCTATGAGAAGCTCCCTTAGCTGGGCAAGCTGAAGCATCCTAACTGCAGCAACATCAGCTTCACAGTATTTTTGCTTTAAATGCAATGTGGCCCTTATAAAGCCTTAGCTGTACTCCCAGCATCTGCAGACTACCTGCTGGGAATACTGAATAAAACACAATTTGGATTTTGTGGCAACAGCGTTGTGTAACATAGTACAGAGACACATGTCAAAAGCAGGCTTTTATGGAGAAGAGTAAACAGTCTAATTCCTGCTCTCCTGGGATCTTATTTTATGCATACACAACTATCTAGTGGCGGAGACTCAGCTTCATGACACAGGACGTACCTGGCTCTGCTGCCTGGACCCTCTTCTCACTGGTCTCTCCGGCCCAGAGCCACTGTGTAAGTCTAGGGAACCATTTTGTCACCGGATGCTGCTCACTGGCAGCTGACACAGTGGCACATCATTGCAAGCCAGTGTTCATCCAGCCTCAGATTTCCATCACTTGATGTCTGAACACTTCTACTCTGGAATTCAAAGCCCTGTGCAGGGCCACAGCTCAAGAGTGAACACTGATGAAATTGCCACAATACAAGGTTGAAAGATAACACCCACTGGGAATGTAACCATTAAGCTATAGCTACAGTTCCTTCAAATTAAGAAAATGCAGGATCAATACATTCCAGCCTTTTGCAAACATGCCATGAATCGAGTTCTGAGCACTGCCATGATCCTATTGAAAATACCCGTCATAACCACAAGTCCGACTGAACATGGTGCAGAGATCCAGAGAGTGGCTCTCCAGCCTAGTGCTCCATGGCATCAGCGGACACACCAATGCAGGCATGAAGTAGTCTATCCACATTTGGATAAAGCCTAAAGAAAAACACTTGTGCATGTAGATTTAGCACAGACAGAGCTAACTTGAGCTTCCCACCACATCTTGGCATAATCATCCTCTGTGAGGTTCTACCACCAGCTTTAGCAACTGCAGGCTGTAAATCCAAGAAAAGATAGAGCCATGTTTGAAGTCTATGGTCCATGAAGTAACATATAAGTCATGCAGATGAAATATCTCCCTGTTTTGCCTGGAGTAAATTCAGGTTTCTCCATGCAAAAGCATTATTTGGAAAAAAACAGCTAGTTAAATCTTCAGTACATTCAGCAACTACTATTTTGGTCAGGAATTCCATGGCCTTAACTACCTAATCATTAAACTTAATCATTCTTAAAAAAAAACAAAACAAAACAAAAAAAGCACATAATCAAGCTCAGCCTATTATCATGAAATACCTGATCAGAAGAGTCTGCGAAACTCACACAAAGTGGTAAAAATGGTCAGCTGATTAATTCTGGTGGCACATCAAGGATCTGTAAATGTTTCTGGTGACTGTGACTTCTTGGAAACATGAGTTCATAGACTGAATTGATAGGCTAGCCCCCAGCCACCCAACAGTTGGCTTATTTCTCTTCTCAAGGACAAAAATTTATTTCCTCTTTGCCATCCTTCTTTTCATGTTCATAGATCTCCTGAATAAAAGGCAGTGACTCCACCAGGAACAGAGGCGCTGAGCTCAGGGTAGGACGAGAATACCTGGAGGCACATCTGCTATTCTTTCACAAAGCAACACAAGAATAGGCATCACTACCAGTATTTACCACTGAAAACACCAAATACTCAACAAACAAGTGGAATAACAACAAGCCTGGGAGCCCAACGGAGAACTACACCCCAAGGGTACCTACTACACACCACAGGTTCATTGTATGCCAGGAGGCATTTAATACAGATACACAACTTTTGCTGAAACAATAAGGAAGGACTATCCAAACTGGAATCACTACCTTCAAATACAAGGTTAAATTCAGCCTTCAAGATCCTTTCAAATCCGCTGATATCAGTGGGGTGTATGAAAGCATAATGCACATATTAGCTGTTTCAAAGGCTTTTTGGAAGCAGAAGAGAACTCTAGCATATTTATAATCTTTCTCTCTGAAATTAGCTAAAGCAGCTGCCCAAATGACTACCAGCCAATTCAGAAAGTGTTCAGCTGTTCCTCCAAAGTAGGGACTGTGGCCGGGGGGTGGACAGAAACAAGCTGGGGTCAAGCAGAGACTGTGCCAAGCATTTCTGGGCACTGTTGTTAATCAACCAGCACACAGCACATCTACACTTTAGTTTGGATGACAGGCTCCATCGCACGGATGTGAACACTGGGAAGGCAGAACCAGGAGAGAGGGAGATCCCTGTTGCAGTTGTCCTCGTGGAATTTGATATTCAGGTAGAAGTCACCTGTGTAGAGAAAGAGAAGTGCTCCAAAGTACACAGAGTCTTTGGTTGGCTTCACCTGAAAAAGAGAAGGTGAAAAATCAGTAAAACCAAGCAAGCAACACCACAAAGTAATGGTACTTTTCAATTCAACAGCTTCTCTAAGTGATCCCAAAGTACTCTAGAAATATGCATACTTTAAACCTCTCAATATTGCCTTCCCACAAGAAAAGGTGAATACCTTGCCCTTGTTCTAACAATGATAAAACTGAAGCATTGATCATCAAATCCTATGTTATCATCCTCTGCAGCAAAGCTGTGGCACAGCTCAAACCAGAAGACAGATCTTCAGAGGTCCCTGATTACACAACAGACTTGGTTTGTGGTAGAAGGAATTCCAGTTTTCCTGTATGTCCAGAAACATCTTCCCTTAGACTACATTTATCAACTACTTTATCTACGTGTCTTTCATATCTATATCAAGGTCTAAATCAAAGCTTTGAACTTTTGTTAAACACATGCTTAAACACCATTTGCCTACCTAGCAATAACTAAATTAATCCACAATTATTATTAAGGCACAATCTGACTGTAAATTCTAACCAGTAATATTTAACATTCCCTATCATGGGACTAATTAAGTTGGTGGGAAACACTCTACTAAAAGTAGATCTCCCAATTTAACTTGTCCTAATTAAATACAGAATCAGCACGGTTTTCACATTTATTTATCTCTTTTCATCCCAAAATCATTTGCAATCCATATCACTATAATAACATATAACATGTTATAACAAATAGCAATAACAAATAACAATATCTTGATCCACCATTTCAGCAAGACATTTAAGCACTTCTTAACTTCAATAATCCCATCGCTATGCAGCATGTGCCAGTCTTTGAATTCATACACTGCTTCCACAAGATGTTAAATCCAGTGTCAGAGTGCCTAGAATTGAGTAAAAACTGCCGCAGATGCAAAAAGCTGAATCAGCACAAATTCCATCAGACCAAATTTATTCCAAAAAAACAAAATAAAACAAACAAAAAAAAAATCAAAAACAAAACAATGTGAAGAGGTAACTTTAGTCCAGCAAAACTGATCTAATAAGAGGCACCTGATGCTCTTCAGTATTGTTTACCTCACAACCAAAACCACCTTACCAGTCCCCTTTTTCTCCCAGGACCTGGAAGCCACCCTCTTAAGATGAACCCAAGGTGTAATCCCTTCTCTCCTAAGCCTGCATACTTTCTTTTTTCACTTGGATACTCACTGGTAATGGGCCTTTCTTTTCTGCCAGTACACCTCACCTCCAAACACCTCAAAGCCCACCATGTCACAGTGTCCAGGGCTGATGCCAAATGAGAGCAGGACGGGTCAATCAGACTCCGACCCAGACCCAAATCTAACTGCAGTGGAAACTCTAGCATTGCCTCCACAACAGCTAAGCTGACCACATGCACTAGACTTGACTGCGTTCAGGAGAAAATCTTTGCAAGGGAACCACTGCTTCATTACTCCTGGTACAATGAAGGGACAAGGCTAAGGCTTCAAAATGGGACTACCAATGTGGTCAAGGACGAGGAGGATCCCTGCTCACCAGTTGGTCCCATCTTAAACTGGGACATCAAAAACTGAGGATTTGCTGGGTAAATGTTTATGGGTGCTGAAAGGCACCTTGCCATTTCCTAGAAAGTCGTGAAGAAGGATGATCATGAGGAGATATGGGAAAGAAACCACTTGGAAAGGTTTCAAGGAGTGCAATTTCTTTGAACGTGGGGCACTTCAAGAATATATCAAAAGGCTGAAAACTGTTTGGATTACCACTGCCTCTATGGGTTTTCTGAGTAGATGCAAAGGGCTAGGCTCAGCCCAGTTCACCCCTAACCATCCATCCTACTTCATTCCCTTGCACGTGACTTCCAACAAACCAGTCCCAGGGCTCATCACTTCATTGTATGATTGTGCAGCAAGAAGCACCAAACAAAACCAGTTCTCATTCTAAATAGGAACTCATGCTGTAAAGAAAAAAGTGGACAGGACTGAGGTCTCTCCTTCAACAGATACTTGCTGATTATCCATGAACATTATCAGGAGTGACAGCACTGAATTTTAGATAGCAGACACACACTCCTCATAGACCACGGGGATATCAAGTGCTCCTTTCTGCTGCTCCCACACTGGCGTTTGGCTGTTCACAAGCAGTAGCATAGCTAGAGCTGCCAGAGCTTTGGCTCCATTTGGCTCTGATGCTGAGCACTTTTCCTGACCCACAGCAAACTTACCTCAGCATCGTATCATCCACGCGTGTCATAGCTGTTCTCCTGACCCCTATCTTTGGCATCTTCCTTCCCCACTGTCGACAAGTTCTTGCCCCCTGGGATTGAGTCCGGACATCCCAGAACAACTCATTAGACCTATCAAACAAGCTTCCCTCTTGTTTTCTGCCCATTCTCCATTTACTTGCACGACACTGGTCACTTGTACCCCACCTTGCACGAAGACTGCAGCGCATGATCCGGCGAATCTGACGGAAGCACAAAGAACATTGGCTCACGTCTGCCCTGGACCAAATTTGTATTGCCAACTGATCTAGCAGCACATGGATCCTATGGTGATCCCTGTGGAATCACGGCTTCGATACATGCCTAGAAGCTGTGCTAGTCTGTGATGTTGAGTCAGCAAGCATCAACTAAAGCTCTTCTGCTGTATCTTCTGCCTGGAAACCAGAAATGGGAAGCTGCCACACCAGGAAAACATGGCTAGAAAAGTAGTGGCTCACTGACCACATTCCACCTCTGCTCCTCAGAAGAAAAATTTTCTACCTCCATCCTAATCCTTCCCTTATTCAGGCTACCATGTGGGACTCTGATCGCTAGGAACTAATTACGCTGTATTTTTACTGCTGTAATGCTTAGGGAGCCCAGTTGGAGACCAGGGCTGCTGCCAGCAACTGTGCACTGCCCCAAAGAGTTTACAGTCTGAGTAAAGCAGTGCCAAGAAAAGTAATTTGTTCCAGCTGGGCCACAGGGGACCTGCCAGCAGTGAGCAAATGTTCATCATAGCTTCTGGGCTGATTCAAAATGACTATCTATTAATGATTTTTTCTTCATCTTCCACTACCACTTGAGTTACGCAGTGATACCAGACCCAAGGAAAAATGTTTTTAAATAGTAATGGTAAAAGGAGAACTACAAGGAAAGATGAATTGCTGGTGGTTCCAGTAATCTGCATAACGTATCAACTAATTATTCAAGACAAAATATTGATACGAGCTAAGAATTTACAATAATATATCTAAAGCTAAACCTAAGGCTGTAAAATGAGAGAAAAAAATAACAAATGCAAAGGTATTTGAATAGGTGAGGGTCCACCATCCTGTCTCACATTTTAATATCTTCCACCGAAAAAAGGTCTACATCTGTATGTTTACTGATAAAGTCATCTTTTCAGCTGAATGAAAACATAGCAAGATAAAGATAACCAAATTAAAAGTTATGCTTAAAAACAAAGATTTTCTGTAATTCAAAAGGAATGGGCATATTCCAATACCCTTTAAAATCTTCAAATAGTATTTGCTTGCTTTTTTGAGGTAGGCATATCCCAGCAGAAATTTTGTGATGCAAACCCAGACTGCTGCATTATATTAAAGATCAGAGAAAGGTAAATAAGCACTCAGAAGAGGACTCCAGGAGGAAGCAGCTAACTTGGACTTCCAATCGTAAGAGAAATACAAAATCCTCTATCTTTTCCCCGTGAAGCAATTTTCGCGCATTGTGCAAAGCAGTGTGTGGATGATGAAAAATACTGCATATATTCCCTGCCTTCCATATAGGTGTGGAAAGAGATTTGAAACTCTTTAATCTGAAAACAGCCTGGAACAGGCTGCCCAGAGAGGTTGTGGAGTCTCCTTCTCTGGAGATCTTCAAAACCCGCTTGGACGCAGTCCTGTGCCACGTGCTCTAGGTGACCCTGCGTGTGCAGGGGGGTTGGACTAGGTGACCTCTAGAGGTCCCTTCCAACCTTAAGCATTCCATGAAAACAAAAATAATTTTGATTTGCTGAACAATTAGAGATCTGGCTTGATAAGAATTAATGTTTCTGAAAGCTTTTCTTCTTCTTTCCTCCAAAGGCCACATTCAATTCAGAGCAGCAGTGCTTTGGTTTCTGTAATAGCATGATAACAGACCAAATTTTTGGAGCTTGAGGACCTTCTTCAACTCATGCTCCAACACCTGATGCTCCCAGCTGTTGTGGCCCATCCACTACCTGTGCACCAGATCCTATACTGCTTCTCCAGCCTCCCTCCCAGCTCAACATAGCAATAAATCATGTCACCACCTCCTTGCTAGTGTCAGTGTAAAGTCAGCCTAATTAGCTTAAGCTGCTGATGAAGGGAGTTGGCGAACCTGGTTGGCTCCACGCCGAAATGAAGGCTCTACCATGTCTTCTGCTGGGGAAGAGGAGGACAACTTCCCACAAAGGGGACAAACAGCTGGGAGATGGGAATATCTCAAGCCAACTCTGTTAATCCAGCAAAATAATGCTCTTTCTGTGACTTTAGCTCCTAAAAGCAATGGGCACACGTTCAATAAAGCAGCACTGAGTACCCCAGCAGGGGATCTGGTCTAACATTTCAGCTCTCATTTATAAAAAGAAAAACCATCAATCTCTTTCATCTCACCCAATTGTAAGCTTCTTTGGTTCCTCAGACGGCGTCTGTCTGAGTTTCTGCCAAACTCAGAGCATTAACATATTCTGAGGATGCTCGTCATTCCCTGAAGCATCAGATGCACAAACCAGGACGTTTTTTCTTGTCCCCAAACCAGGTGCTGCTTCCTGAAATCTTTTTTTTTTTTTTTCTTCCCATAACTGAATTAGTTATTGCAGGGGATGAAAGGGCCTCTGACAACATTAGCTACACTCTTGGGAGAATTTTCTTCCAGCATCAGTGCTCTATGCCTCAAAGAAATATGAGTAAGTGTTTTCTGGGGGAGCCTGTGGAGGACAAACATCAACACTATGAACCGTGAAATATAGCACTTCTTGCCTAAGAGTCAACATTTGCTTCATTCCTCCTTTTTGAATGAAAAAGAGGACAAATAGCAGAAAACAACTCTATTTTTAACTTATCAGGGGTTGTGTTTACAGAAGAAATGTCACAATCCTGAGCACTGGGGCAAATATGGAGCCCGTAACGTATGAGAAGGCTGCCTGGCCAAGCACAGGAGATGTGACCTCCTGACTTCTCGCCCCATCGGAGACTCAATCAGAAGGTAGGAATACATCACACTGACATCTCCCTTTTCCCTCATTAGCCTTCAGGGTCAACCCCTTCGGCAGCTGCCATTGAAACACTGCAATTCTGATTTAAAAAATTCACGTTGTCAGAGAGGCAAAGCCGACTCATGAGTACTCCTGCTGACATATCTAAGTTATTCAGCCAAGAAAATGGGTAGCACCCATTAAAACCCCCATTGATGGTGTGTTCTGTGCTCATTAGCTTTTTAAAATATTTTCCTCACATGATGCCTAAATGCAAAATATGGACATATTCTGATACAATTAAAATCTTCAAATAATATTTGCTTGCTTTTTTTGAGGTGAGCATATCCTAGCAGAAATTTTGTGATGCAAACCCAGACCGCTGCATCTAACCTCACTATTCCTGTGGTTATATTTAATATATAATTTCTGTCTTACTAAGGTTCCCTTCAATATTCAGTTTTGACAGGTGTATTCTATTAGCTAACTGAAGAGCTGACCTAAGCAAAAGTCTTAAACACTATCCCACACACTCACCTTCTTCTTCATGTTTATTTTCTAAATATTGCAGAGTGGAAAAAGCAGTATTTTCCTTATGCTTTTCACTCCTCTGTTTTTATTATTATTATTTTGTTATCTTTGCTCTTTGGGGAACGATGTGGGATGGAGTAGTTGTATCTGGGAAGAATTTTCAGCATTTTGCCTTAGAAGCAAAAAAACCTCCTGGACTTGCAATTTCTGAAGAGGTATTTGTGGGAAAACTCAGTTCTTCTATAAAAAAGCACTTATTGGTCTCCTGTAAATATATTTTCTATCTTTTTATTTTTATATACAGCTTAATAAGAGTATGCTATGTGGCAAGTAAATGAACCAGCTTATCAGACTGGTCATTAATGTTTAGCGTTTTCTTTTCCCATTTCCCAGGGACTAACTAAAACTACTTTGCTGAGTTCCTTTGATTAGCCTAAGGAACATTTCTGAAGGGCTAGAAATAAAAAGTTACTTAAAATCTATTGCCGCAAGCTGCACTGAATGGCCCAAGGGACTGGCAATATGGCATTAAACATCTTATCCAGGTTACTCATTCACATCTAGTCAGATCTGGAGTGACCAAAACGTTACTCTCATGGATAGCTCACTAGCAGTTTATGTCATACAAAATTACAATCTTTGACCATTTCAGGGAGATGATTCCATCTCCCCAAACTCAAAAACATCTTCAGCAGGAGCTCCCATAATTGTAGTACTTTCTAAAAATTAACCTGCCTTAAAATGCACAAGCAAATACTGAAACCCCTTCCTGCAAATGATCTTTTATAACTCTTAACAAGGTTTTCACAAAAGCCCTAGAATTCAGGGAGATTAAAGTTGAACTACTTTTCAGGATGGTTATAATTAAGTTTATGATTAAGTTATGATTAAAGCACTTTGCTAGGGCAGCACAAGGAAAATTTGCATAACGAAATGAAAGAACTGCTGCAAGGCTGTCGGTGTCACTCCTTAGAAAAGTTCAATCACATCAAGCAAGACAATCTACCTGGGGACTCGGCTTTCATTGCGATGCACGCTATCCAAAACATGACCTGTCCAGTAGAAAGACTCACCGAATCAATGTAAAAGGTGTTGGATCCCACAAAAGTGATAGCGTCTTGCAGCTCATAGTTGTGCACCCCGTTTTGGTAGTCCTGGTAGGGTGTCACTGTGAGAGCAAAAGGGCCCACGCTGTGTTTGCTCCAGTTGGTCAGCTTCACCTCCAGCGGGACAGGGTCTCCAACTTTGCAGTCCACCACAACGTCACAGTCGCAAAGCTTTCCATCAACGAGGATGTCTGCAAGCAGAGAAAACAACCCCACGTTAACGTTGGATCAACTTTGGCTGTTAGGAAACCTAGCAAGAAAAAGCAGCCTAAGCCTTAAGAGGGCACAAGAGTTAATGTTAGGAGAGGCAACCAAGCCCTGCAGAGAGTTGAACTTTCCTCAGGCTGATTTTCATGAAGCTTCGTGCTTCCCCTGCATATGAACATCAACAGCAGAGGGGAACGACGAACAGGAATCATCAATACAAACCATGGCTCTACATTTCCAGTACTGGATGACCATGTCGCACATTATGGCCATGAATAAATCCTCCTGTTGGGAGACGACCTTTCGGAGCAGGATGGGCACTGCCAGAATTTGCAATGTAATGCATACATTAAGTCCAGATAAGAAGGAAAATTGGGATTTTAAAATTATACAGTAGTACTACAAGCTTGTTCACACTTTGCACTTTTAATTCATTCTTGGATTTCTATTTTTAACTTTATACCTTTCGTGGGTTTCTCTCCCTCCCTGGGATGGCAGAAGATGTAAAGCCTCTAAATTGGTTACTGCTGGGACAATGACAGCTGGAGTAATGTGTCCACTAACCTTGCCCATTTGCTTATACAGAACCAGAACATCTCATTACTAACACACTAGGAAATTGCTAGTCCAATTCCTCGCTCGGAAAGGTTCCCAGTTGTGCAGTATTACTGTATTTTTTCAGATGAGGGTTATCTCCGATGCACTATTAATACAGCAACATTTCTATTTCACTACAGGTTCATGTTCAGAGATAAGAAAAAGCCCTGGGCACGTGTAAAAGAACATGCTCCGTGTGAATACCTGTCCCTACAACCTCATGCACCCGCAGGGAAGGCTTTTCCATGACTCATTTGCTTGCCTTGTGACATGCAGCATATTATTCCTCTGCTGACAGCATTGGATTTACATCAGTAATACCCCCATTTTCAAGAAAATAGACTCTCCTTATGCTTCAGGAACTTCCAGAGGGAAAACATTTGGCACAAAAGTGATTTTTGTAACTAATTTTTGTTTTGTTGCCTTAGAAGAAAACCACCAAATTGAAGCATGTTGTAATGATGCCCTTTGGCCTAGCAAATCGAACAGCCTGAGCACAGCATCCCCAGGCAATAATCGAGAAGAAACAAGTTCAGAAAAGCACAAGAATTCCAGAGGCTGCTGTGACACAGATGAGCTGTCCCAGCTGGAAAGCCCTCCTTGACCAGAGTCATGACATGTAGCATCAAGCCCCAGGTGGAAGAGACTCAACTGAGGAAGGGCACAAACCCTTGGTGCTCGTGCTGCTTCTATGGCTTTCCAAAACCCACGCTGATGGCCCAGCCAGGACCAGCCCCATGCCACAACATCGTTTCCCCAATGAGATGCCTTGTTCGTGATGATGAGAAGGAGAGGACATTATAATCACCACTGTATGGGCTAGAAATGCTGTTCTTCTATGTGCCATAAAATTATGGACTTCATAAAATTATGATCAAATGGATTCATGCAGGATACAAAAGAATATGGAAGAAAGGTAGCAGGCATTATTTGGGATACGCTCTAATCTTAACTGCCTTGAATCATTTTAAACACAAAAATAGCTGTGCGTATTTCCATATAACCACTGTATTTCTCAACCTCGTTCCACAGCAGTCCAGCTGTTTCTTTCTCAAGTAATGAATTCACGAGTTTATATCAGTTTATGCTTTCCAGTCTCTCTGTAAGCTATGTTCTTTCATTAAAATGTACGTATATATACACTATATATATATATGCATATATAAAAAAATATTTACAAAATGTAAATGTGTATACACACACACACACACATATATATATATATATTTCTGGTTTCTCCAGCCATGGTGTCTTTTAGACCTTTGAAAACTGCTAACTCCCCAGACCAGCCTGAACTCACTGAGCTAAGCGGATGGATCTTAATTTTCCAAGAGGCTCATCGGCACCTTGGAGCTTTACATTCAAACCTCTGCCACAAGAATTATAAATGAGCCCTTCGCCCTTGGTTTCCACCTTTGCTTCTAATAACAGCAAGGAGCCTTGCTTCCCCATACCTTCATGTAAAAATAGAAAAGTCAGGCAAAGGGGAAGCAATTAAGCCTGACTCATCCCTATTAATTTTCTTTCATATTCCTAAAAAATAAAATACATCAATTCAATGCAAACTACAGTATATAATTTATATAGAAAGAGCTCAAAGTGGAATAAGTGGCTATTGAGAACAACACCAAGGCCTAATTATTACCTCTTAATTAAAAGCTATACCTGTTGTTGGTTTGTTTGTTCTTTTCTGTTTCAACTTCTTTTGTAATAAGCCAAGGCACTTTTCTCTCTCCTTTGCTCTCATTCTCCTGCACAAGGCCATTATGCAAAGCATCTTTATGGGCCAGCACCATTCCGCAATGCCTGATGGCCACTGGCGAAAGGAAAGCTATAATCTACAAACTCATGTTGGACAGACCCGAGGAAGTGTGCTATATTTAATCTTTAGGATGTTCTAAATGATTATGGATGGAACAAAACTATTTCTACGCAATTTTGGGAGGCGGAGGATGAGGCTAAGACGAGCTGTTGAGATAGGACATCAGGAGGCCTTGCTTGATTATTCCTCTCCTGCATGATCCATAGGTTTCAAGATGTGACCTCACTTTTTAGCTGAAAAAAGCAATTTATGGTCCACCATATGTGCTATGCTTGTTGATACCACAAGCAACCTGAACAACCATTTAATGAAAATAATACCTCAGAATTCAGGCTTTCAGGACCTCAAAATTCTCAAGAAAAGGGAATGGATGTTACCAAAGGCAAGACAACCACCACTCCATGAGAAAAACACCTGCAAAGCACACTCTGTCTACACTGCCCAAAGGAGCACCCTGGAAAAGAATACCAAGCACATCACATTTGATGTGATTTATTCCGCTCATATTAACATCCAGCTAGTTGTTGTTGCTGTTCTGTCAAGTTTCCATCTGAGCACTGGCAACCCATTGCCCTGTCTGCACATGCAGAGCCCGGAGTCATGGCTAACTGGTCTGCCATGCACACAACTCCCCTGTCATCAATGTGAAAGTTCGATTTGGGGAAAAAATGCATATAAATATATTTTTTTTTCCCTCAGTGTAAATATATACTAATTGCAGCATCTACATCCTTCACTCAGGCTTGGGCTGATTTTGAAAAATGAGCCGCATAGGAAGATATAAAGATAGGGTGTTTCTGCATATTGTTACATTGGGAGATGGAGAATTTTCCTTTAGCAATTCGGTTTTATGCTGGAGGTGGGATCCCCAGCTGATGCCGACACACTGGCTTCCATCATTCACCACAACTGAGAACCTGGTTCGAGGCTTCGAGCAAACACCCCTTGGAGACGCTGCTTTGCAGAGATGAGAGGGTCAACAAAACTCAAGGCAAGAGGGCCCAGAGCAGCAAATAAATCTCATGCAATAGATAAAACAGATCTTCAAGACCAGCAAAGCAAGCCCTGCTCAGCTGCTGTGGGACAGTTCGGGGAAATTTTAGTCAATCATCTATTTTTTATGCTGTTAGAACTGCTCAAAAATGCAAGTTTTCTTCCTCTCGATCTGCACACTGGGAGAAAGGGCAGCAGGGAGAGACAGAGGGGAGAGGAAGAGCAATAACGCTGACTTCTCCAGATAAGATGCATCAGATACTTAGATGGAGGAAAGCCAAAGACCAACAGCCCAAGCCAGAGCTGCTACAGTGAAAGTTTCAGAATGATTCAGGTACTTTGTTTTCACTAAATCTAAAGTGCTGATTAAATTGTCTGCCCAGGCTAGTTTTGCTTCTAATTGTCCTACAAGAGTGATCAAAGGGCCAGCAATGCAGCCTGGAGCATCTTCTGCTTGGTTGCAGGCTACTTTGTTCAGGATTTTGTAAGGAACATAGAATTGCACAAAGCTGGAAGAGTCAGTCCTTTAGAAACAGGTTGAACAATTCAGTCAAATTCTAGTATTCTGCATAATAGAAATAGAAGAGAGATTGAAATGGAGTAAAAACCTGCAGGATGGACAACTTCAGGGTACGGGACAAATGGCTTCTGCCAGTCTCTGACCAAGTAAGCATCCTGTCTCTTCTTTCTGTTGAGTGTCAGGTCAGTGGCAGCTTTAGCAATCTATTTTGGGGAAAGTATTCTTGTAACACAATCGGATCTCTGATTTTTATTATTATTTTTTTAAACGTATGTTCGCCAATATCTGACCTTAAACATTGTTCATTTCCCCTGTACCTACTTACTCCCTTTCATTTTCCAAACTGATGATACAAGTTATTTACACGCAGAAAAATAAGGTTGGTGACATTTGCTTGTTCACTACACAGTCCTGCAGCATTTTCAGAGCTCACAACACCCCTGCAGGAGATTCTTCTATGAATATAAAATCTCTGTTCCCCACTAGTCACATCAAGACAACACCAAAAGAGTATTTAATAACACGAGAGCCTCCTATTCTTCTGTGTAAAACCTCCTGCATGTGGTTTGGATCTGTTCCTGACACCAGACCTAAGCACCTTGGGTTGGAACAACATGCTCACGGTCACTCACTTCTGTCCGGACAAAACACTGAGCCACATCTATCCCCTGCATAAAGTCATTACAGTCAATAGCAAACCCAGATACAGAGATATACAGTTGTTCATTCAGGGATAAAACAGGGAAAGTTCCTGCAAGCAGCTGTAACTCTGAGACCTTCAAGTGGCATCAGAGCACAGACTTGAAACCAGGAAAGCTGGCAGAGGATGGGACAACTGAACATGAACGTGGACTATTTAAAGAGGCAACCGCTTTCACAGGACCTTGGAGCTGCCCGACTCATGGCAGGCTTCCCATCCCCAAGCAGCTCACAATTGAATTAAGGACACCTCGTTTGTTCCAAGAGTAATTAAAAAGAAAAACACATTTAAAATATAGTTCTAGTAACAATAAGCAATTAGTCTTCAATAATTGTCTGTGTCTTCCTACTTAATCACTCTGCTGCAGCAGCCAGTCTGTTGATGACAGATCCTGCCTGCTCCTGTTATTATGCTAGCCCAATCATTGCGAGTTGGTGCCTGTTCTTAACCCTGTGATGCCAGTGGACAGAGCACACCGTGGCCTCCCTTAAGGGCTCCCTTTCCCCACAGGATTTTTTTCCAACTCATTCATTCAGACTGGGGAAGCTCCCTCTTTCCCTCCCCATTGATACGATGTTAACATCCAGTTTTAATTCCCGAATCTCATCCGGGCAAAGATGTGACCAGCAGCTCAACTCCATCATGATCTATTGCACTCGTCTTCAGTTAACCCTAAACACCCAGGGTCACGCGAGCTGAGAAACGATGCGCTAGCAGAGATGGTGCTTTTCTTTCCACTGTGTCTGAGCTCCTCTGTTACTTATTTTAGAATAACATTCAGCAGCAGAGTCCCACTTTGCTTAAATAATCTTATTTCTGAGCACAGGCCAGGCCCTTTTTCTGTAGATATCGCCAGCAGAAGACTTCCCTCAATTATCTGCTCCACAGCTAAAAGGTCTGGCTGGCACTCACCATGCCTGTATTCCAAAAAATACTCACTATACCAGGGTTTGCATGTTATTTTGGGTTACTGAGAACTTTATTTCTAGAGTTGGTTTGTGGCCGCACTGCTTTGAAAGTGTCAAAAGTAAAAATAGGAAAAAAAAAAAAAAAAAAGGAAAAACTCAGCAAAACTAATCCAGATCAGGATATACTATACAGTGCAATTTTGTACACCAGCAGCTTTATGAAAAAAAAACCCCACTTCAGATCATGAATAACACATGGCTCAAGCGACAGCGTGCTGAAAAAAATCATGACTACTCCTCACTAGTTGTGCAGTAAGACTTAAAACTTCCCCTCCTTCCTGACACTCTGCAATGGTGCATGGACACGAACCTCCATCTCTGCAGGGGGATTTTTATGTCTCATGCAATCTTTGAGAGGATTGCACCACACACAATCTACCTACCTAACTTACCACATCTCACTAGATATGGCATTATCAAGCAGAGACAATATTTTCTGTATTACCTATTTAACAGCGGCATCCTACTGCTCTGGACTCCTACATAGATAAGGGATTATACCTAGCAGATAGCTATATTTTTTCAATTCCTAGATAAATTATTCCTACATGTAGCATAATTGCTATATTTGAAGAGCATTTGGGGAATCCTGTAGGATGAAATATGCTAGGCACTGTCTGAAGTAGGAAGGAAATTTATTGCAGAAGAGAAGAGAGATAAGACAGTAGATCTGCTGGCATCTCTAAGCCCAGGACATCTCCAAGCCCAGATATTTAAAGATTTAGTGGCAGAACGCTTTAACAAAGCAAAGCAAAGCAAAAAAAAAAAAAAAAAAAAGTGATACTGATTATTTATAAGATGATGGGTAGGTGACTGGAGATGTTTTATCCATGCTTATATTAAAAAGAACCATAATATATTAGATTGGATGTTTAGGCCACAATAATTTTGTATCCTAGTAGAGCAGCCGAAGCCTGCTACAAAATAATATATAACCCCTATTAACAGGCAGGTAGATGATTTACCACATTTCAGTAACTGTGTAAATATGAGCGCTAGGACACTGAGCCTCCTGGGCCTCCTTCAGCCCAACCATGATTGAAACGCAATGAGCTGAGTTAAATGAGAGATATTAAATGACTCTGTTCGGGTACAAATGCTGTATCTCAGCACTTTACGTGCAGGGGAGGTGTGACGTGTGGTTACCAGACTACACACGGCTAATGTCTACAGACCAGAGTTGCTCAAAAGCAGAGGTCACCTACAGCACTGTGTGCATTACACACATCCTTAACGACGTTTCTTTGCATTTCAGTCACAGAATATTTCAGTCTACTGAGTTCAAGTTGTTCTAGTTATCTGCGCATCAAGTTAAACTTTTACTGTTTCCTATAGGTATGCTTAGTTCTTTTTCTGCATTAAGACAGCAGACAATCTAGGCTGCTATAACTCAAAACTTGTCAAGCCCTACTGCTCATTCCTGTGGTGCTACTACTTCGTAATTCTGATCTAATACTAAAGCACTTATCAGGACCTACCTGAAAATCCAATTTGAATCCACTTACTAAGACCAGAGTCACTTCTCACAGGATTAAACCATACCTGCACAGCTAAGAGGATTTCTGTCACCTGCTCAAGCCAAAACTAGGACCCAGCTCTGACTGCAAAGGAGATGTCCAGGGTTGCACCACAGAACAAACAGCAGAACACAGAAGATCTGTTGGGTTGGATACTCCCAAACCAGGACAGTAACTGTTTGGACTGCACACTGCATTCATTACTGGACGCATGTGTTAGAAAGTTTGAATCATTATCTGTAACAAAATACCATACTTGTCCTCTTCAGATAAGACACCTAAAGAACAATCAAACTCACTGAAAAGAGTTTTATAGCTTTAAGCCTGGAGGGATCTACCTAAAAACAAATTTTGGCTTCTCTAAGATATTTCTGTTTATAATCTACCACCTGCTAAAACTCAATGCTCAAAACTGAGTGCGCAAGTTTTCCCTGAAGTCCTTTCCTCTCTTTTATTAAATTAAGGAACAAAATTCAGAATCTTTCCTGCCAATCTTGGCTTTATCTTTGACTTCATCTCCTCTCATGACTCACACCTCCAGCCTGTGATTAAATCCTGATGCCATATCCTACAAAACTTCTCCAAATTTGACCTTTTCACTCTGCCCACATCTCCAAACCCTTGTCTAAGATCTAATCAAATTACAAACCCCAATCATTAAAAAAAAAAAACTGTTAGTTTCCAGCCTTGACACATCCAAACTACTGCCTTTCTAGTCTACTAAAAAAATCTCACTTGAGAGAACCTCTTGTAGGCCTATAATATAATTATATCCACTTGACAGCCTCAAAGGCTGGGATAAGGATTTAGCCTACATCCATATCACGGTTTTCTCCCATAGGACCCTATTTTTGTGGTATGTTTTTTTTCCCTTTTCCCCTAACAAGAACTAATTTGTTCCTGTTTATGACATATGTATTTATATACCATATAAAGAACACATATGTAGTACAGCTACATATACATGCCTATATATGTACTCCTAGATTATAAGCTCATAGGGAGAGGTATACTGATGTTCTTTAGAGCTTAGCTGTACAATTTTTATGGTACCTAGACCCATCTGTTAGTCAGTACTGCCAGAAAAATAGAAAGAATTAAACTATTTACCTTAAGGAAAAGCCTATTTATAGAGAATTGGAGGACATGAAGTAAGCATTATCCCAATTTTCCGAACGGGAAAAATGAGACCTCTTAGGAACAAGCTAAACAATCCTGGTAAGAGTCGTTGGGACTTTACACTCGATGCAACTGAGCAAGCATAAATGCCTAACCTACGTACTGGGAGCAGAAGAAACTCATTTCCGGAGGTTAGAGGGAAAAAAAACTCTTAGTTGTAAATCCTATGCTGGCTCGTCAGGGCACATTTCAATCCATTAGCTTTTTGTCACTGCCAACTCGTTACAGGAAGGAGTTTTACACTAAACCAAAGGCAAAAGCTGGGGATTTAAGACATACAGGGAGGAAGAGAAATGCTAAAAAGAAATCCAGCCTGAAGGAAAAATAAATTGAAATAAGAGTAATGCCATTTAAAGAAGTCTTTGATAAAAAGAGCCCAGAAATCCTTTCTTCCCCATCACTCTATCTTTAAGCAATGGAGGCTGCAGGTAACAGCTTAGCTAAGCGCAGACAGGATGAAAACTTTGGGTTTAAATAAAACAACGAATGAAATGTATCAGCAAGAGAGCTGATAGTAAAGCTAAAGAGCTTAGTAAAGAAAGCATAAAGTCGAATTCTCTCCGGACTGGAGGCCACTCTTGCCTTGAGCTTCATCCGTCAAGCGGCACCACTATTCCTGCCTCTTCCTCTGCTTTGAGTTGTTCACTTGGGCGGCCAAACCAGACCACTGCAAAAGCCATGGCCAAGTGTCAGTGTCCTTCTTCTACCACCAGTATTTATAGGACTGACGCAGTTTTACATAAATATGTGTAGTGTGGCAACTGGCGAGGTCTCTTTTCCAGGAGTTATTTGCTCCTGGGTTGCTCCAAACCAAGCAATACCAAGTTGTCTGAGCATCTCTGTATGGTGCAGGTCATGTACTTTGAGAACACATGTGTACATTAGCATGCATCGGTGAAGAAATGAAGACAGTTTATAGAGCGTGGAAAGCTGACAAAGTGGAAGCAAGCAGTCTTGAAAAGCTAACGTATTATTAATGTTACACTTATTTTGGGTGAACAGTCTTCCCTGAAGTCTTAATACAAAAACTGAGGGTTAATGTTAAGAGGTCCTGGTTGCCACCTCAGCCCCAGAAGCAGCTCTTCGGCAATGGTTTTTGTAGGGCTGCATTCTAATATACGCCCTGATTCGCCTACGTGATTCCTGCTGTCTGCTTGAGTATAGTCATCGAAGTGGGGATACAGGCTATGTCACATAATTTGTCATCCTTGTGTCCAAACTCATAAGGGTTTTATATAGCTTCATAATGTAAAATAGGAGAGTAAAGAATAATTTTGTCCCGATCATCTCTAAACTGCTCAAAAAATAAAAGACATTTTCAGTGCAAGGGAAACTTTCACTGGAAATTTTCTAGTCTAGCAAGACTTTGGCTATGCTCTTTCAGAAATATTTTGGAGGCAAGAACGCGAAGGCAAGCTTGTGACTTGCTTGGAAAGCCTATAAAGCAAACAGTGACAGGTATTAGTAACTAGTCCCCAGAGCACTGGTGTTTTCAGCAAGTACAACGCATTGGCAGTTAACCACTGTGTTCTGCAGGCTTTTTCCAGCATTAATTTGTGAAAAAGACTATCTTTCATCCACTTGCAAGCCAAACAAAAGAACAAATTAAAAGAACTAGGCACACAAACAATGCTGGGCAATACAGTGTCACTGCCAAATGCTGCTGGTAATTTATATTCACATTGTAGCATATGAACTGACCCAGAATTAACTACGGTTGTCTTCTCCTGGAAAATTCTTTGAAACAAAAGAAATTTGCTCTTACCCGTTTCCATCAGTGATGTTACCATGGTTAGTGGCAACAGGGGAAGAGCACGAATTGTGACAACGCAGAAGAACATGATGACTGAACAACACACTAAGAGGAAGCAAGTTTTAAAGACTATCAAGTGGCAATAAGACTGAAATATCTTTCAGGCCTCCATACTTGAGACATCACCTACAAGTATATCGCCGGTAAGGATTTGCTATAAAGGAATTTCTTGTTCAAGCCTACTCACCAGAAATCTCTTAACATCCTTTTTTGAGAAATGGCAAAGTGTAAGATGGTAATTTGGCCAATATGACTGACAAATCATTTTTTTTATTTTTGCTTCCACAAGATATCACTAAGATTCCTAAGTCATATCTAGCAGTAAGACCACATGTTTGCACTCTAATACCGTAGACTAATTATGAGATTTCATGACAGGGTTGGTCAATAAAATATCTCTGATCTTAAACACAAAACAAAAATCAGAGATAAGTTTTACAAAGAGCCGTCTTAGATGCTGCTTTCAATTTGCCTCAGTGAAAGGCAGCAGGGCTACAGTTGTCACGTAAGGAGTTCATCAGCAGCCCATCCAGATGTGGGATGTACCAAACTGTACAGTCAACCTTTCAGTATATAGGGAAGTTAAGCCCTCCCTCGAATAAAGATTCGACCAAGGTCTTCATGACTAAGTTGCAGCAGTGTTAATGACACTTTTGGGTGTCTTTGACAAGCAATATGTCCCCAGAATATTGACAAATTACAAAAAAGAAATGGAGAGTTTTTCTTGACACAGCAAAATCAATTCCAGTTGTCCTGAATTGTCCGAGTCATACAAAAACCCAACATCAGAATCTGTTCCCTTCTTTTCCCAAATTTACTTCTAGCACCATTTCTAAACTCCACTGCATGTCTGCCTTATGGAAGGCAGCTCTGTAACAGGAAAAGTCCATTCCTTCTTTTAGATGTGATTTATGTAAATATTGCTATTTTTCTCTAAAAGGTAAAGTAAAAAATAGAACTGTTAATTACGTGAAAAATCAGTCAGGACTGACCTACTCTTACTTAAATTAAATATTCATCCAAGAAAGCCAGTATCTGCTGCAGATTATTGCCTCCAACACTTATTATTAACAACAATCAAAAAATAAACTTTTTGAAAGTGGGCTGCTAGCTGCCATTGGGTAATTTCTCATATGAGAGAGGTATTACCAGTAAAGACTATCAGAAGATATACTAGCATTTATAATTTTATTTTACTTTTTAACATTTTGAACTCCTTCTTCAGAATGGACTGCCCTCTTTACCATCCCAAAGAACTTTGGTATGTCAAATAAGTACAAGCCTTTAAGGAAATAGAATTAAAAAGGTCCAGACATCAGTGTGGAAAAACTTCATACTCCAATAATCTCTTTCCAACCCAGGAATATGCCTATAGTTAAAAAATGTAAGCTGTATTTAACTCTCTAGAGAGTTAAGATCAAATAATTTGATCAATAATTCATAGGGACAATTTTGGACAAATTTCTCTACTGTCTGATAGTCGAGAAAGGAAGGATCTTCCAGCTTAATGACACACAAGGCATTGCAATTAATGTATGTGAACCTTACACTCCTGTATTGCTTTGGCATTTTGGGCCTTCTGCGCTTATTTTAAACTTGGATTTAGAACCATGCTGAACTCACAACATGCATCTTTAGCCTTTTCTATATCCACTGGGTTTATAGAGTGATGCGATGAGAATGTTTATAGAATGAACATGAGTGATTACTCACTCCAGGCTTACAGGTTCATAGAGAAGATGCTGCTAGCAAATAGTATAATTGATTAACTATCTATATAGCTACATAACACTTTCTGTGTCAGCTTCCTTCATCTATTGACACACCAATCTGAGAGCTGCTGGAGCATTTCAGACCTTAGGAAGTTTCAAATATCCCTTGTCCATTCCCCTCTATAGTTCACTAAGTAGAGAATTTCCTCCCAGGTTTCTCCTGCCCCAAAGGGCTTCCCTCCTGTCCCTCCTGTGACAGTAACAGCCTTTTTTTTTTTTTTTTTAATGCCTAAAAGTACTAGGGCTAGTTATACCTGGAATATTTCTGCTTGACGCAGAGATGGAAAAAAGCCCACATCTGCTCGGCCAGCCTTTCTGCTGCCAGTGTAGGAGTATTTCATGCACATATTTGCTTGTGCATTGTGAATCCATGGAATCACAAAAACAATAATAAATCTAAATATTTGAAAGACAGCATGGTAAAGTCACTTGGAAAATCCACCCGAAATCACTGTGAGGCTCATTTCCTTGCAATCCACTGAAACATTAAACAAATCCGAGCAACAGTTTACCTTATCATGCTATCAAAACAGTCATAAATACTTGAACATTGCATGAGAATATGTATTGTCTGGGTCTGGGAACCATAATCTCCTCTTGAATCATTTGCAAGCAGGGCTCTTTTATTGCTTGGCCACAGAATGAAGTGCCATCAAATCCAGCAAAAGGCATTTCCCTGACCGCTCACTTGCCAAGCCCTGGGTGGGAAAGTATATATATATATATATATGACACTGACTTTGAAAGCCTGGATAACCACCTGCCATCTTTGGCACTTGCAAATGAACAATTTCTGCTGGGAAGTCACATGGATGATGTTTCTATTGAGATTTCCGAGACAGAATGATAGAGCTGTTAATTAATAAATAGCTGAAGTTCGTCTGCAGGTGGATAACACTAGAGAGCAGAGCCAGCACTATGACTGCTGCTTTTCAAGTTACCAGGTCCCCTTGCAGAAAAAGAATGGTAGTAAAGATAATTGTGGTTGTATGAAATGAGTCCTAATAGTTCCAAAATGGTTATTTTTATACAAAGACCACCTGAGTTGGGGGAGATGAGGTCTCTTGTCCAAAGATTTTTAAAAAACTGCTTATTGTCTGTTTTTTATCCATATACTTCCCCCCATTACCTTCAAAGCAACCATGTCACAATTCAGTTGTCACCTCTTGAACTGGCAGCACTGAAACAGATGTTTCAGAAGTGGCCTCCCTACTTGAAGATGATTCTGCGCATCCATCATACTCAAAGCAGCAATCACCAAGCACACTAGCTTGTTAATAGGCTAAAAGAAAAGGCTTTAAAAGAGTTTAACTTAAGTGACAAAACATCCTGGCTTCATCTCTTGGGCCATCATTCTGAACATGCTACATTTGCTTTAGATCATCTCCCTGATTGCATATCGCCCACTGCAAAACCAGTTCCAGTTGCTATTTCTAATGGTCCCTTACAGCTGTGCCCCCATCTCCACTCATGAGAGCTTTTAAGAAATTCAGTCTTCTGCATTTTTTCATACAAAAATGTTATTAGCTATGATAGCAAGTAGTCTTACTAGCTCTGTGGGTAGCAAAGCAGAGAACATTCATCTCCTGAGCAGGTGAAGAGAGGAGAAAAATCAGAGTTCTAGTGACTTCCTGGCTTCTGTCAGAAAAGGTTATTTCAATGCATATTCAAATATAACATACCTTCTCTTCCAATGCCTTCTAGTCCCACTTAAGGGTCTGGATAAAGATGACAAATTTTAGATTGAAAAGAGAATTAATTTCGAACTATAAATCCAAGATTGCTCCATGTAAAGTTATTTTTCTAATTTATCCAGTCTAGCTGAAACTGTTCAAAGTGACAAGGCTTTCAACATTTCCTTTAGGAAATAACTCCACAGTCCAATAGATCTTTCTATAAAGGCTTCTTAAGTCTCTTTCTAAATGTTCCCTTCTTCATTTAATCCTATTACCCTTAATTATAGTCTATATTCCAGCCTCAGAATAATTCCAGTCCTACAGGGGGTTTGCAGCTTTCAGACATCTCCAGCCTCAATTACCACGGCACAGGAAGACATTACAAAAACATGCTAGAATAAATTGAAATTGTCAGAACAAAAAAATAAAAACAGTGAAAGCCATATAATTTAAAAAGTAGAAATATAACAGCTTAAAAAAGCAGAAGGCCTATTAGATTACTGAATGTGCCCCTGAATACAGGATGTCTTAGATTAATCTGATATCAAATGTGATCTAAACCAAAAGGTCAAGAATAATCTTGCATATATTCTTTAATTTAGAATTTCCTGGGGTTTATGCAGTATGTATCAAAAGGTTACCTGAAGGTGTGTTAGTTTTTGTTCTTCAAAAAAGAGAATAACTGATTTTCAAGTAAAATGACGGGATTTGCCCTACCTTAAACTTATCTCTGGCATTAAGATCAGACAGGACTTAAGTACCTGTCAAGCCTGTGCCACCTTCAAATCGAATACTGCTGTGGTCGTCTGCAGTGAGGGAGAACTGCTGCATCCAAACCTTCCGAGCTACAGCTTCAACAAAAACACACGGAATTGCAGTTGCAGTAGTGGAAGAAAATTTGATTGTGCTTGTTTACCAATAGTGTGGATGCCAAGCAGCTTTGTCTGGTTAAAAAAAAAGTTTAATTTTAGTAATACTCTAACTCTGATAAAAACTGTGTTACAGGAATACTATTTCAAGGCATCAGAAGAGAAACGGTGTAAATGAAATAACAGTACACCACAATCTCAAATAAACAACTTTCCCAAGACTTATGCAAGGGGAATATAAACTTAAATAACTATTCCACAAAGTGGAGTGTGTGATCACGAAGGCCACCACTTCAACTAATCTTGGTTTGGACTTTCTGTGTGGTTATATCTGCATTTGGTGAAGATGGAAGTTGTTTCATTTCTTCAACATAAGTCTCTGAAGAACAGAAAAGTTGTTCCAAAAGGTTTTAAAACCAATAAATCACAGTTAAACTTTGAAATATCTAACAGTCTGCAGTGTGTTACAGTCTGCACTTACTTTTAACCATTTGGCATGATGGCCAAAGATTTGCTTTGAAATTACCAACTGTCTCAGTCTAGAATGACCTCTTTCTTTGGATGATTCAAAAAAAAAATCTACATTTGGATCAACTGAAGGCCACTTTGCTTCAGTTTCCTTCAGTGGCATTTTCTGTCATTAAGATAGTAGACCACACTAACAGGTAGAGGCTGACTTTTCATGTCTTTATCTTCTTTTTTTGCTGTTTTCCAGGAGATGATTACCTTTGCAACATCCTTAATAAAATGACTAGTCATGTCCTCCCTGCGTGCAGCTCTGGCTCCACATAGTCATGTTTGCATGTTACATGAAGGCACTCCAAGTAATCTAAGCACCTAAGTAGGAAATGTCAGGCTGCAAGGAAGTACCTTCCTTGGGAGGTGCCCCTTTTCCCTTAAAATGACCCAGGAGTGCACAGCAGCTGGCAAAGGGAGGACTTGAACCCATATGGCATCTAAGAGGTCCATGATCATCTCTGGACAGACATCCCATTCATATCTTCTAAATATCTTCTTAACAGAAGTAGTGGGGCAAGGGATATATTCCCTCCCCTCTCCATGTTGTTAGATAAAGGGTAGCTCTGTCACCATTTCAGGCATCAGCCACCAGCATTAATCCTTCCGGTGGGGCATCCTCACTATTGATGACAAATTGCTCCTAAAAGCTGGCCACAACATTCACTTAATGAGAGTGAAAAAATGAAAGAAAACAGTACACTGAACATGTCCAGGACCTCTATATTGCTCATAAATTTCTCCAAATTAACATCTCAAACTACCTTCATCTGCCTCAACAAACCACCTAAGTTTTCAAGTCTTTACCTGAACCTCATCTATACAAAAGGTATTTCAGCTCAGTAAGCACAATTTACTACATGCAAAATAGGAATCTGATGAAATATGGTTCTCTAGATCTCCCTATTTTTGCCATATTTAAGGGACTAGAAGAAAATCCCATCACATTACTTCCAAGGCAGTTTTTTTTTTTTGCCATTATGCTTTAAACACCACTACTCCTAACCCTCAGGTGTCCTCAAAGAGCTGCTGTGAAAAACTCTGGTTGCTCAAACATGAGCTGTACAACTCAATTAGTGAGATCAGAAGGCAACTTGCATCCTTGGACAGCATCTCTGAGATCTCACCCTGAACGCTGCCTGATCTAATTAGGAAACACTCAGCATCTTTGTGGCAATTAGTAAGGAAAACAATTATGACGTGACCACTGTCTTCCTTCAGATGGAAAGGCAACAGAAAATGACAGGAAACATGACTTAGCCTGGAGTTAATAAAACAGCCTTTGGCAAGAGAAACATTGACTCCTGGAGAAGCTGGTACACTTCTCTTGACTGGAGAAAGAAATAGTAGTATGCTGCAAGCTAAAGACCTATGGAAAAAGAATGTTTCATCACCCTGTCATTAGCGGGCCATAGACCCTCCCTCCCAGTAAAGCACAGTTCATGCTTGTAAACAGCAAACAATTAGGGTTTATTTTAAGAAACAAACCTGTAATAGTGCCACATTACAGGTCATGCCTGACCTACCACCACATTTGCCCTCAGGAGATACCAACTAACCATGCATTAACAACACCACTCCGATTAATGGAGTGGAATTAAGTTTCTTTCAACATAGAAACTAATTTCAATCCCTGAAAATACTTTAAAGCACTGGAGTTAGCCCAGTGGCTTTAACAGACAACTAGAAAGTGATAGTCTAGTTCCACACCAACCTCACCACCAATTTGCTGCAAGGATTTAATAAGATGACTTAACCCTACCACCTTGATTTACTGATGTGCACAATATTGAAAACAACAGCTCTAGAGCAACGAAAATATGGCAGACACTTTACAAAACAATGAACGCGATCAGGATGGCACTTATGTAACACGGAGGTGCGAGCCTTAATTAATGTTTATAAAGTGCTTGAAGAACTTGAGAGAGCTGGTGCCGAGGGAATACAAAGTATCATCACATTTATTTTGCAAAGAGGCATGAATATGTGATTATAATATTATTACCCACGCAGATTTATACAGAGAGTTTGAGCACAAAAGAATTTCAACTTTTTGACAGTTTCTCTGCAGCACGGGTTCATTATCCGAGCAGTGGCTCAGACGTAAGGGATTTAATAAGTTGTTCTGAAGATCGACTACGAAATCACACCCCAAACTTCACCACTTTAAAGCAACATATAAACAAAAACCTATGCAGGGAAAACCGTTTTAAAAGTTAGGATGGTTATGTGGATTTTACAGCATTATACCATTTGAGTATTTTCAGAGCATTCATTTACAGCTCAATTTCCCCTCTATTTTGATTATCTTCACATTTTCTAATCATGAGAATTATAAATTTTAAAATGATATGGCAGGCTGCTAGGCTGTGAATTCACCCTCCTAGAGTCAAGTTACTTTTTTTTATTAAATGTTAAATTGCTTTTCACTAAAAGGAGAACGATATTTTGGTTAATACATTTATTTTATTTTTATTTATTTTGTGTGTGTGTGCTTTGAATGCTGCCACAGATTTCTCCTGATAGTACAGTGGTCTGAGTGACAGCAGAGATTTTCTGCTTCAATATTCCTGGATAAATATTGACCAAAGATGCCAGTTCTGTCTTTTACCATTGAGAAGAATCATTTAGTGCAAAATTATAGCAGCCTTTTTCAGTGTGACTTTTAGTATGAGTTAAAAGTTTAAAAAATTAAGACCAGCTTAAGACCAGTTGGAGAGATACATTTGTCTGAATGTAGGTATGATGTTTTAGCTGCTCAGCCCAAATTTCTGGAAATAGGCTTTGTAAAATTATGGTTGCATATTCTTAGTCAAGACTTTTTATCCAAATACCACCTACATTCTCTTTACAGAGTAGTTTGATTCCCAGAATCTGAAGAAAGATTTCATTATAAAAACAGTGTGAAGTCTATTGCAGCTGTGACTACTGAGGCCAGAGGAGCCTGTTGCCTCAGGACACCATCAGCTGCACTGAAGGTGATGTGAAGAGCTTCCAAATAAGAGTTAAACAGGATGGCTATTGACAAACATGGAGATCTTTCTGTGTAACCCAATTTGGAGAAGGAAGAGCAAAGAGAAGTTTCATATAATTTTGCCAGGGAAATTTCTTACCTTTGGCCAGTCCACAGTCCATTTGATCCTAACAGATATCCATTTTACTGGTAACCGAAAGGCTTATGCTAGAAATGCATTCTAGCAGCATTGCATTCAAGGCCATTACTTCCAAGATAAGGAATCCAAGGAAAGGAATTCATTTTTCAGTCTTCCTCCTTAGCCTTGTGGGTTGGAGGAATGCAATTGCACAGCTCATGCATTGGATGAGACCTTGCAGGACTTCTTGATTTTAACAAATACAATCTGAAAGACGAAACTCATCATCATCCAGGTAAAAGGATTTGTACCTTTTCAAATTACAAACGAGCTACAGCTTTGAATCCCTTAACAACTGTTTGCCGCACAAAACGGAATGTAACGACTATTACCCTAGCTGCACAGACATGAATTTATATTTGAAGCTCAGTTTAACCCTCAGAATGGTGTATTTGTGTTCACTGAAGGCCTTATTCTTTCTTTCTGCTCAAAAGACTAGCAAAGAAGATGTGAGGTGGATGACTAGGACTGATGTCTCCAACTTCTATTCAGAGGACAGCATTTGGGAAATCTGCAGTGAATATCAGCTGACAGCTTAAGCTAAGATTGACACACTGATTTCAATGCTGTGAGTCATGCATAGCAGGAAAAAAAAAGAAAAAGAAAAAAAACACACACACAGCTGAAATACTCTTCCTCAGCAGTCCTTCACTGGATTTCGGGTTTATTCAGGCTGACCTACAACCACTCTAGAAAATCAAGTTTTACTCATCCATATATGTGCCCAAGTATCTTCAAGAAGTAACCTGAGAATTCGATATTCTCATTGATAATTCTTCCTTGTTTGTGGCTCTTCTTCTGTTTGTGTCTCTTGTTCTTCCTGCCCACATTAGCAGTGACCAACCTTTTTGTTTAGCCACATACAGAATTTCTCTCAAAATACACCTATCTCAGAAAGTAAACAGAGAAGGAAAACAGACTGTCACTGCTGCATCTGTAGCAGAGCTGCTCTGAATCAATTCCCTACTATACTTAACCCACACTGAAAAGCTCTCATAGCAACAGCATTACAAGACCTTCAGAGGGACCAAGGGATGATGACCAAATGGCTATGGACACAAGATGCTCAAGGACAAATTACGTCTGCAGGAATCGGATCATACCATTCTGTACTGTAATACCAACACTGTGCCTTAGAGAAATAGAAGAACAGGACCATTTTTCCTTATTTTTGCTAAACATAGTGTCCTAGGAACAGAACCACATCCCTTGAAACCCACTGGAAGGCTTATGGCTCAGAAAGCTGGTACAACTCCAAGGCTGAGTTGCACTGCAGAAATAGCCTCCTCACTTTTAATTCTGCAAGGAGGAGAAGGTGGCTTAGAAATACATCCACTTATTTCTGTTCTTAGCAATTTAAAACGGTCTAAGCAGATAAGGGAGGATGTTGGGTAATACAAGTAATATCCTCTTATGCATATGAGCAACCAACAAAATAAAGCCCTAAGATGTACATCGGGCATCAAGCTAGTGTGCTTGGATTCTTTAGTTGTAACATTACAGGCATAATACTTAGTCCTGACTTTGAATGTGTAAATTTTACAGAAAGCGTGAAAGCATTTTACTATACGATAACTGCAAGGATAGCTTTGTAGTAAGACTTAAAGAGCCTTACAGGGAGGTTAGGATCATTAGCCCTACTTAAGGGTGAGAAACAGACACTGAGAAGAGAAAAATTCATTTTAGGCCAAGGATAGAGGTGGACATAGGCCTTCAATCTGTCCAGTGTGCTGCAGTCTCTAAACAATTCATTTCTAGCACACACAAGAAATAATTATTTCCCAGCTTCACAAAAGAAATTCTTTATTGCAACCAGGTAAAACAATTTCATTCGGTTTTCTACAGCAGAGTGTCACTTTTCCTGCTTTGTTTTCTCTCCATTCATTGTTTATTCCCTTTCAACAGCCTCATCCCTCCTTTGAAGCTGCTTTCTGTTGCTCACACCAGCATTAGGTGCACTGACGATTCCTCACCCCTCATCAGTGGGGAAAGGTGAGTTGTGGTAGAGCTGCTTGGCATTAGGTTTAGGACATTATTTGATATGTCTCTGCAAACAGCTGCCGTCTTGTAGTATACCCATTTTTATGGCTAACTTTCAAAGCAATACAATGATAAATAATAATGGATTTTCTAGGAATCAGCCAAGTGGAGAAAAGGAAATATATTCCCTGCAGAAGCCAGACTTCATGAAATAAGGCTGACAAGAAGAAAAAGCAAAAGAGATGAAATCTTGCAGTCAAGGTGACAAAAAAAGAGAAGAAAGGAGCAGAGGAGGCACAAAAGTAGAGACCCTGAAATTATCTTGCAAACGAAGGCCAAGGAGGTATGAACACAGACTAGAGGTAGAAGGTGATAAGCCCCTGCCAGTGACAAATTAGTGCCGGAATGAAAAATGAACAAGCAAGAAAGGAGACCTTGCCAGTCTTTGCTTCAACATGGGCCAGATCTTGCATGCTGGAGAAACGAGAGAGGGGAGAGAGGCTGGAGGATGAGTCACTGTTTACACAGGAGCAATTAGCACGCGGGCGCAGGAGGCACGAGGCACGGGCAGCCAACTGGCAGAAGGGTAAAGGCAGCGGCCAAAGCCCCAGGACCCAGTTCTGCATCACTTCTTCACTGGGAGTGATCCTGAGCCCCACGGGCGGAATGCGGGGACAGACCCCCTCTTTTGGCACAGTGCAAGAGACATGATCATATTTATATATAAGGCAACTCTACACCACCTGCTGTGGTATCTGCTGTAACAGCTGCCCCAGGCAACGCTTTGGCCATGTTATCTGCTACCCAATATGCTTCCATCCAACAGCAGATACACGGTGTGAGCTACTGAGAAAAAGGCTTCTGGGGATGTCTTCAATGTAAAAAGTTGCCTTTCTTCAGTTTGCCTCATAACTACTTGAGTTTCTTTGTCACCATTCCTGTTTTAACCAAAAAAATTCCCAACTTTTTTTCCTATGTTCTCTAAATGGTCAGTAGCTCTGTGCTCTAAGCCTACCTGTCTTAAGCTATGCTCAGTCATGTGCACTGTATTAGTTACTGCAACTAAACAATTAATAAGTGATGATTTCATGTGCTATTGAAATACATGAACTAGTTCTTTTATGCTGCTCTTATCTGCAGAACATAGCAATGAGCCATTCAAGGTTTCTGCAAAATATCACTTTTTACAGAGAAAACACCAGTTCTGACTACAAGCCTCCGAAATCTTCTCCTCCGTTCAGTTTGAGGTGAAATCCAGACATTTGCCATGCAACCATTGCCTGATCGTTATTATTGCGCTTTTCTTCCTCCACACTGCAAGGACATCACATCACTTGATCTCTACAAATTACACCAAAATCCTGTGTCCTAATTCCTCTTTGGAAGATTTCCAGCTCTTAAAAAAAGCAGATTGCAGTGTACTGCTATTTGGAGCTAAAGAGAGTACATGGCTCAAGTAACTGTTATTTATCCATCTGACATTTTTAAACATACAGTCAGGATACCTACAGAGCTTCCACAAAGCTTCAGTGAAGTCTAAACCTACACTTAGAAATTTCTGTTTCCTGTAATTTGCAGGTCAACCTTGTGATTTTCTTTATTGCGAATAATTAACCGATTCAAGGTGGATTATTTCACTCACAAAAGTTTATAGAGCTCTAAGCAAATAGGCTCCAGAAAAGCTGTGCTGCAAACCATTCCCACTTGTCTCTTCAAGCACATTGCAAGTCCATCACCAGAAATCAGGTTCCTTGTTTCACACTGCTGCGTGCTGCTTGGTCAATGGAAAGGAAAAGAAGGAAGGTGGCTTCTTACCAAAGAAGCATCAAGCAGCTGCTCTATTGCAGAGAGCTCCCAGCCCAGCATCCACAGCCAGGGTGCTGTCCCTCTTCTGACACTGCAGATCTGCAAAGGGAATAGGAGACAACCTCCTGGTGACAGGAGTCACAAGCTTCCCACCTTCACTAGCCTCTTGATTTCCCAAACCAACCAGCAAAGTCTTTGCTTTCCCCTCTTTCAGTAAAGTTGCGACTTCAGACTCTTGAAGGTCTTGGAGATGATCCAGTCAGACTCTTTTTTGCCATCACTGGTTCCATGCAATCTGCTGTCCTCCTCCTGCACCTCCTTTGCTTGGTGACACAAAAGCTCTACCAGCACCCACCTCCTGCAGGCACCCCAAGAAGCCCATGCCCACAGAGTGCCACCCTTGCAAGAAGTCACAGCTTCTTGTAGCTGTCCTTGCCTAGTAAGAGCCCAATGTTCCTCAAAGCATTTCCAGAATTCCTCTGAGAAAACCAGAAGCAGTTTCCAGAAGAAGTGGCAGCACTCTCTTTACCAGATTACTACAGTCCCAGTGAATGCCATGAACCTAGGTATCGCAAAACTTTATAGATTAACAATACGCGAGTTCCCAAGCAGAACTTCTTGGGTTGCAATAGGATACAGCTGCTAAATCCTAGCCCCTCTCTGACCCAAACAGTAGGGATTTAATGGAAAATATTGTAAATCTCAAAGTCTTTGTTTACAACATCCAGTCTCCTTGATGCTTTCATATTGCTTTGCAACCAACAGCCATTACAATACTTTATGGAAAAATAAAATGGAAACATTTTTATGATTTTTGAAAGGCAATGGGAAAAATACCAAAACAGTAAGTTTGCAGTTTTGATATTATTTAAAACCCAGCTCTAAAATGCAAACTAGCAAACATTAAGGGAACACTATGATAGAGCAACAAGGCATTAAATAAACTCGGTAAATGAGGAGACCGCCATAAAGAGGCACAGCAGCTACTTATTTAAATGCACATTATGGCTGCTATCAACCACTCCTAGAATAACAAAGTCCTGCTTCAAAACTCCACTAGAGAGGAGAGTGTCTCCACTTATCACAGAACACAAAATGCTGGCAGATAGACAATTGATTTTTGTTCTTTAATGCTGACATAAGGTAAGATACTTTATCATTTGTTTGGAGAGTAAGCACTCGTAGGTGTTCTTGTAGCAATAGCTGTTATTCTTCAAAGACTATAGAAAAAAATAAAAGTAGAGATCAATGTATTGCAGGTCTGCTGTTATAAATTTCTGTAAGAAGTGCAGAACATCTAATTCCCATCCCCATTTATAACAGAAAAAGTAATTCCAGCAGTACTGGAACTAATTGATCCTGGTTCCCTATGACTTCTTGTTCTGAACTGAACAAGCATCAGCTTCTCTAGTCTTGCAAAGAGGAAGCTAAGGAGAGATCTAACCACTACCTGAGGGGAAATCATAAAGACAATGGAGTCAAGTTCTTCTTACTCATGGCAGAGGAGGAACAAGGGTAAACGGCCACAAGTGGCTATCCTGGAGATTCAGACTAGACATTAGGAAAAGACTTCACTTGGAGACAAGTGCAGTGCTTTTGAATCTCCACCCCTGGAGGTTCTCAAGACTCAGACAGACCAAGCTGACCTGGTCTAGGGTCTTGGTTCTTTGAGCAAGCAGTTGGACTGGAGCCCCTTCCAATGGACACAGCTGAGTTCCGTGGTGTGGATTTGCTGGTGCCTAAAGAGGCCCATGCTCAAACTGCAGTCTGCTCGTTAGAGCTTTTCCCTCATTTAAAATCTCGCTCCTCTCCCCCATATTTCACAGATCCACAGGAATTTCATTAACACTCATCTCCCTACCTCTCTATCAAAATGGAAAAAAAAGAAAGGTAACAAATTCAGAAGACATTTGGGAGGTACTGGGAGAGAGGACAAACAGAGAAAACCACAAACAAACACACACTGCTTCTCTTGCTACAAAGACAGTAATCACACACTTTTTTCTTTTTAACGGGAAACTAGAGTAAAAAGTATTTTTGGTTTTGCTTCCACACCATTATGCCAAAAAACAGGACACCACAGGCCACTGCATGTGTGAAATCTTGTCCTTTTCGGTATGTTCTTAAACACTTAAGACACAAAGGCACAAAATTGCCATTTATCTTCCCAACACGCTTAGAGTCTTATTTTCCAGCATACTCCTGTTTTTTTGTCTCAGAGACACATGGTGCCAACGCTGCCAGACATAACTCCAGACGAAGCAGACAACTGTTCTGACCTCGTATTGTAATTCCTGCATTCTGGCTCTCGCATAACGTTTACGTCCATGACCTAATTTGCAAATCCAGCTGAGGATATAGGCCAGGACAGAGCAGATGGAACATCATGTTATGACCTCGGAGTGGTATTTCTCCTAATGTGTTGACTGAGTCAAGAAGACGAGTTACAATGTCGGGCCCGCCAAGGTGCCAAAGCAGAAATCAAAGCTCGCATATAAAACCGCCGAGTTAAAGATGTATTTTGCATGGCCAATACCAGCATTTCCAGGCATTGAGTTGAGGGGGAAAAATTTACTTACCCACGTTGGAAAGTTATTTAGGAGAGAATCTGAAAGTCTTTCTTAATGCTACACATATGTAAGTCCTTGCCACACTTACTAGCAAACACAATGTATAGCCATAGACCATGTGAACTGGTGTCTGAAATACCAGCTGTTATGTAAGGTGGGTTGAGAAAAGATAGTACTGACTTGCCTTGAAGAGATTAGCTCTCCATTTTAAACTCCTCGCCAGGGATTCTGGCCTACTGGGTAAGGAAAACAAGGCATCTGGGACTCACATGAGCGTTTTGAGCTCTGATCCCATCTATCACAAAAAGTGTTTTTATTTACCACCGCCCTTCACTACAAATACCCTTAGCCTCCCACATAAAAACAGTACCAAAAGTTCCTGGGGTTTCTTGACAGAAATCTCTGCCCAGATAAAAACTCAACATGAGAACTAGCTTTTAATTCGACATTTTATCCATTTGCTGTTTTCGCTGTTTTTCAGGTTTGCTATTTTTCAGGCATTTATTTATTTTTTCCTGCTTTTCCTGCAAAAGAAAGGGCAGCAGCACTGTGAATAAATACCAACCACATAATTCCTTTTTTGAAACTCGTGCTATGCCCATGGGTTGTCCCCTAGGCAGATCTCTTCTTTACTCTCAGCTGAGCTTGTCCAGAGCTTTTTGTTTTGCCTTGCTCCATGAATGAGCGTGCCTCATTTTCCTCCCTTCTCTCTATGCTGTCTCCTATTATCATTTACCTCAGTTTATCTTCTCTCACTTGTGAAATTCATTACTGTACACAACTGTAAGCACAGCACACCAGATAGATAGCGCAGAAAGAAAAGGAACGAAGAAGAGTGCACACAACGGACCCACATGGGACAACTAAAATGTGTTTCTAACAATAAATGCCAAAAGTTTATCACGTAACAAAGAGTTAATAGCAAAATACAGCTACACAAAGCAAAGCAATACAAAAGCACCTCCTTGACAATTAGCAACATGGAAAAAGATGAAGAGCAGCAATGAATACCTTGTGCCTGATAACTACGTTTGAAGAAACCACTCTGTTTGTTAGTTAAACACACTCCTATGTGCAATAAGAATAGGAATCCTTTTCTGCTGCCTTGCTCAAAACACTTTTTGTTTTAAGGTTCCTCACCGCATATCTGGAATTTTCATGTCATACATTGCTTTAAATCCATGCTCCAAACCCATAGAGCCCTGGAAAACCCACCACTAATTTCTATTTTCTCCTTTCAATTTTTTTTTTTGCTTAAATTTTACCTTAAAATCATCCAGCACACTACCCCTAGTTATTAAATTAGGAAATGGGAATGTAGGAAATCACACACACTTTGGTTCTGTTGGTTCCCCAGCTGTTTCAACATCCTTCTTGGGTTATACAGCATGGCAACCTACTTCAGTTCCTAAACCCAGGGCTATATTCAGAAGGATCTGCTCCCAGTAGCTAATTTAGGTATCACGACTGCTTCTCTCTCCTGACTGTGCAGACAGCCGGGTCTGGCAACACTGGGTTGTAGGTGGCCTGAATCACTGATCATTCTCTCAAATTCAGATGCTAAAGATAGGCTTCAGGAGGGGGGGAGAAAAAAAAATATGAATATGGAGTCACAGCACTGCCATTTTTTTTCCAATGATTCCTGTTTGACTGTCTCTGAACCTCTCAAAATCCCATCAAAGATGCCGCAGGAAATTCTTGGTGCTTTAGCCCCCAAAGCTGCCGCCCTGCAAAGCTTCACTTTCCTGGAACTGGGACCCGCATCTCTCTGCTTCACAGTCTTGATGCCTCTTTATGAGAATTTCTCCCTGTAATCCCTGTTTAGAAATCATTTGTGAATCCTGTTTGCATCCTGCTTAATACAATTTGCAGCTTACTGCAAACTCCCTACTTGCTGAAGACCTTTTTTTAGCTTCAGCCTTCCCTGCTTTAGATGAGTTCACCCTTAATTCATCTGTCTGCTTTCTATTTACCAGGCTTTGGCAACTGTCAAAGCAAACAGAGCCAGCTGACAGACATGCAACTCGGTCCGAAATCCAAAGTGCTGCGGGAATGTTAGGGCCTGATCCTGCAAAACTCCATTTCTAGAACTAATCCTGAGTTATAAGAAGGGTTACCTTGGCATAAGAGGCCTCAGGAGAAGTGGAGAAGAATCTGAACTGAACCTTTAATGGAACCTAATGGAACCTGGATGTCATATATCTGGACTTCAGCAAGGCTTTTGACACTGTCCCTCACAGCATTCTCCTGGGCATTTTCCAGTAATGTGGGTTAGATGAGTGGATGCTGAGGTGGATTAACTATTGGCTGGATGGCAGGGCCCAAAGGGTTGTGATCAGTGGCGCAGAGTCTAGTGGGAGGCCTGTCGCTAGCGGTGTCCCCCAGGGGTCAGTCCTTGGTCCAGTCCTGTTCAATTTATTCATCAATGACCTGGATGAAGGCACAGAGTGCTCCCTCAGCAAGTTTGCTGATGACACAAAACTGGGAGGAGTAGCTGACACCCCAGAGGGCTGCGCTGCCATCCAGAGGGACCTGGACACACTGGAGAACTGAGCAGTGAAAAACCTCATGAAATTCAACAAGGCCAAGTGCAAGGTCCTGCACCTGGGGAGGAATAACCCCAGACACCAGTACAGGTTGGGGACCGACCTTCTGGAGAGCAGCTCTGCAGAGAGGGACCTGGGTATCATGGTGGACAAGTTGACCATGAGGCAGCAGTGTGCCCTTGTGGCCAAGAAGGCCAATGGGATCCTGGGGTGCATTAAGAAGAGCGTCTCCAGCAGGTCGAGGGAGGTGATCCTGCCCTTCAGTCCTGGTGAAGCCACATCTGGAGTATTGTGCCCAGTTCTGGGCTCCACAGTACAAGAGGGATGTGGAGCTGCTGGAGAGAATCCAGTGCAGGGCTACAAGGATGATCAGGGGCCCGGAACATCTGCCCTATGAGGAGAGGCTGAGGGAGCTGAGCCTGTTCAGCCTGGAGAAGAGAAGGCTGAGAGGGGATCTAAGTGTCTATAAGTACCCGAAGGGAGGCAGTGAGGAGGATGGTGCTGGCCTCCTTTCAGTGGCGGCCACCGACAGAACTAGAGGAAATGGCCAGAAACTGAAGCATCAAAAGTTCCACAGGAACTTAAGGAAAAATTTCTTGATAGTGAGGGTGACAGAGCACTGGAACAGGCTGCCCAGAGAGGTTGTGGAGTCTCCTTCTCTGGAGATATTGAAAACCTGTGTGGATGCAATCCTGTGCCACATGCTCTAGGTGACCCTGCGTGTGCAGGGGGGTTGGACTAGATGATCTGTAAAGGTCCCTTCCAACCTTAAGGATTCCGTGATTCTGTGATTCTATGATTTAAAACCTAATGTTTTGCAGGTTACTTATAGAGAACCGAACAAGCAGACCATCAGATTTACACATCCACATCTGTCACTTGTCTGGAGACTCAGATAGATGATTACTAGGAAATGGAGTTTTATTAATATTGAGTACAGTCCTGCCTTACTGAAAATCAATGGAAAATTGTTATCAATTTTCATGGGATGGAAACATAACACATTCACACACCCAAACTCCCAAACATACTGAGCTATGCTGGCCATCAAGAAGCAAGCTGAATTTGGATAACACATTTCTAATAAATTTCAGCACTCCTGAAGAACACTGGTGGAAACACTCAACTTTGCATAATCTGTGTGGTATGAAATTTAAGAGAAAGCAAAGCAAATCCAAACGATTTAGGTTCACAGTATGGCGCTCCATGCTGAAACACTCACAGGGAAGGAGCTAGTGCTTGTGCCATCAACGTGATTTTCTCTTTTGCCTCATCAGACAAGAACACTGGATTATTTTACCAAGGTCAATTAAGACTCCAAAAGCTTTTGGGACGTGCATCCTTATTGCGCCTGGTCTTGCTGGTTGCGGTGACACAGTTTGACTCATTAAAGGCCAAAAAATGAGTCATCAAGGAAAAGGACCTCCCAAGTCCGAATCATCCATCTTCTGTGATAACCACCACCTAACCTCCCTTGCCTCCTTCATTAGTCAGCCTTGAGACCAGAATCACTTATCTGAAACACCAAACTATATTTGATGTTTGCTTTATATTTTGCATATTTGTTTTTTGCTGTGATTGCCTTCTAACATTTACCAGCCTCGCGTGCATGCTCATGCACTTAATTTTGACAGACACAAAATCCCTCTTAAATCTGCCCCAGTGTTTGTGCTGAGATGTATAAAAATGACTTGGCGAAACAAGAGGCTCAAAATAGAAAACGAGATTAAAAATATTTTGCACATGAAGACTTCTCCAGGTGCAGGGAGAAAGAGAATATTACAAACCTTATTCCATTCTTTTCCTGATTGCCTGAAGGGGCTCCTGCAGCAGAACTATTATCTTTAATCTTATGTTCTCTTTTCTGCGGGTATTTTATTTTCTTCTCCCAGCTAACAATACCCTGGCCTCTTAACAGCTCCTGAGTTCACCTCCTAAAAAGATATGCCAGGGTAAGATTTTTTTTTTGTATTAAATTTGCACAGGTTTTGAAGCTCTGTGCTAACAAATGCTTAGCTGGAAATGCCGTCTCCAAGAGAGTGGCACAGCAGTGATTTGGTCAGCACACGAGCCAGTTTGCTTAACAAGCATGAACCTCTCTGGCCTGCCAGCATTATACTGCAAAATGGAATCATTTTCCTAAATGATTTCATTAGAGGGATATTGTGAGGCTGAGCAGCATCCACTGACAGCAAATGGACAGAGGGGATTTTTTTTTTAGTCATGCCAAAGCAGTCTGGGGCATCAGTTAAGTGGGTTTCACGGAGGGAAAAAATATTATTCAGAGGTAACCGTGTTCATGATGAATTTCTGTGAATGAGGCTCTTCCACAACCACTGGGGATACATAATGCTTACCAACCATGCTCAAGGCCAGAATGAGTTATGGTGAGACAAGGCCAAGACTTACATTCGCTCCGGAAAATCACAATCATCACAGGTTGTTTCATACAAACCCCATCTCAATCGCCTCGCCAACTTATTCAGCCAACTTATTCAAAATATCAAGAAGGAAGAGTAAGCCACACAGAGCAACTGCAGATTTTCCTCCAAGGGGTGTCACACCAAGCAGCTTGGAAAGCAACAACAAATTCTGCATTTTTGACAGATACCAGGAAGAAGAGGGCCAGGAGGGCGCCGCGTGAAAGAGTTATTGCTATTTTCAACACACTGCAGAGCTGGAGCACAGAGTGAACCTCCCATCTTTGGGGATTTTTCAGCTTTTTCAGCAAGATGGGGTATGGACACGTAGTAGGATCTTCTGTGGAAACTACACCTACACAGTAATTTAACACAGGTCACAGGCACTGGGATTTTTCTTGCTGCTTTTTTGACATGAAGCCTGTGTTTGAATTTCTAGAGGACTGAGGCACATATCCCTAATGTCTTCAGGCTAGTAATAGTGTAGTTGAATGACACTTAATGGTCTGTGACAAAAAGAGTTGATGACCTGCTCTTAATTTCTAATGAATCTATGTGGAACAACGGAGTTCTTTCTTTAATCAGGTATAATATACTTCCTTATATCTGCTCCATAAAACAAGCACCATTAATGTGTAATGGACACATAAGGGGCTCCACACTAACACAAGCAATCCCATGAACAGGATTCTTATCCAACTGCAGTTGTGTAAAAACAAAATCCTCTCTAAGGTCACAGGGAAAAATAAACCTCCAGAGGTGTCTCCATTCCACCTCTCGGACTGTTTTTGTAGGATGGGAAGAATTGCTGCTCATTCCTCTGACTGCCTCAAGATGCCTCAAGATGGGGCTTGAGAGAACTAAAGTTAAGGGAGCTAGATATGACCTATAATATGCAAGACAGATAATTATGCAAAAAAAACTCCTACAACTTTGTGGTAATTCAGGGGAATGTCTTTTTATTGTTATCAATATTTTGAAGGCGCATTTGTAACACCAAATCCATTTTCGGAGAGCATAAAAACAGCTGAGAAGCATGTAGGTGTTGCAAATGTAGGTGGGGGTTTCTATAACTCATCTTATTTCAAATCCTCTGTAAAGATAAATATCAATGCATGGAGATACTCCAGTAGGTTGTTTACTTTGTCACTGACTTATGACTTAGTTGACTTAAGTAGCAATTAATGTAAAAATTTATGAGGAAAAGCAGATATAAACTTTATTAGTCGAAGGGCCTAGAGAAATGAATATTGAAGAATTGATGTTATGCACACGCTCCTTTAAGAAAGGATGGAAGATGGAGGAAAAGGCTGCCTTATTCTCCTGAACTTCTCCTTCCAACTTTCTCTGCATTACCGATCCACATGCATCTCTGTCAAGGCAGCCTGCTCTTTGCTTTGTGAGGCACTGTCCTCAATGCTGGGGCTTGAAACAAAACTGAGAGACCAATAAATCATGCTACAAAAAGCATCTCAAAGAGCGCATAGCAGGGGCACTTTTCTCTTTCCCCTTTTGATTTCCCAGCACTGCTTTTTTGCTTTACGTGATGCTTCTGGCAAAGGCATTTTGCAGATCAGAGAGGCTTGTAGACAAAGCCAATTAATTAAGTCTCATCATTGTTAGTGTGTCTCTTACCAAACAAATACATTTAAAATAATCTTTAAGAAATGGGTGTGGATCAAACCGTGAGATCAGGAACTCAGAAACTGATCAAGCAGTGAATTTTCCCGCTATTAAAATTTTCAAGATATGACCTCAAATATCTATTGATATTCATTCAGTACATTAAGCAAATCTTCAAATTCCTGCAATAAACACGACTTTCATGTAGGTTTGCATCTGACTGATATTATCATTATATATTTGTGCACCTACCTTACATTTGGGTAGGTCCTGAATTAACCGCGCTGAATCAGGCCATCCATTCTCTGTGCTGGGCTAACTAGAGGCCAGTATGGAAAACAGATGTGCTCAATATAGAATGGGTGGTAGATATTGGAGAAGATATGAGCTGCCAAGTGACTACAGCGTAGTCAGTGCTGTACGAAGGGCTGGTGCTCGGAAAGGCCTATGAGAAGGTAGTGTAGGAAGCTTTAGCTATGCATAGGGCATATTCATATGCTATAGAAACTCCAGTAAACATTCTATTCCTGCAGCATTTCTCCAGAGGTTGGGAGAAAAAGCATTTAATACTTTATTAAAATAAAAATTTGGGGTCTGTCCCACCCAACATTTCAAACATATTCTTAATAAAGATCAATGCTTAAAAAACAAACAAACAAACAAAAAAACCCAAGCCAACAGAAAAAAGCATTCTTTATAACTATATCAAAAGGTTTCTTGCTCCCTCCCTCCCATACAAATGATTTCAGTGCTGTCTCTTTGCTATAGTGCTGATCAAACCTATAGACACATTAAGTCTTCAGGGTTGCCAAGACAACATCCTTACCAAGACCAAATTTCTTACCATCACGGCAATGAAAAACTCACAAATTTATCTCAAGACAAAAATTTAGAGCTTTCTTGTGTAACTATTATTTTTCTGTATGTCGACTGAGCTGTTTTGCGAGACTGATTTGAATAGACAGTTACCTGCTCCTTATTCTAAGTCCTGCACTAGAGATAAAACTACCAAGGTCTGCACACTGGAAGGGAGAGGAAAGTTGGACAGAAAAATCCCAGTAAGAAACATAAGCAAAAGTGTGTGGCATTTGCAGAAAAAAAACCCCAGCAAATTGACAAAGACGTGGTTTTAAGGCAGTTCAATACACTGTGTTTTAGGATCTGGGGATCTCTATTGCACAACTGCAGCTGAACACCGTACATTCAGTTTGAACTACCCAATTTAGTTCAAATATCACGAGTGACCTTACTGCCTGTATCAGTGCCTTTCAGTATTGACTCATAAAAAGAAATGAGGATATTAGTGGGGTTTTTTAGTGTTAGTGTTAGATTTTTATTAGTGTTTTTTTTTTTTTTCCAAATGGCATCCATCTGGCTATTGCAAAAATACTAATGCAGTTGTCCACATCCAGTTCACAATTAATCTAAATTAGCCTTTTACATTGAGAAACCCCCTAGATTTCCCCTGTCTTTTTCTCCCTTCACATTATATCTGACTATCAGTGCCAATGGAAGTTTTAATCAGAACAGTGTCATGCACCAACAAATTAAACATGGGGAGAGCATATTAAATCACAAAAATATTAAACAGATTTTAGAAGAGATTTAAAAGGTTGCAGGCAAACTGGAGTGGAAGATAATTTTAAAAAGAAATAAGATTCATATATAAGATGCAAATCTGATTTAAAGACCAGCAGTCTTTGGAAAAAAATACGCAGAATCTAGCCTTTGCAGTATAGCAAAAAAAAAAAAAGTAACGTTTAGAATAAAAATAATATTTTCCATTTCAACTTGAGTAGACTTAAGCAATAACTTACTTAAGTTATTGCTTCAAGCTCTGTAGACCAACTCAGGCAGGGCTACAATATAGGGCTGAACCAGAGAATAATCACTGATATTCCCAGAGTTTCCTGCCTCCAGCTGGGATAGGACAAGAGTGATGACAGCCTTTTCCATGGCATTTCCTTATCTTTTTTTCCATTTGTGGCCTTACTCTTTATGAATTGCAAATGATTTAAAGAGAACTGAAAATCTCCATGGAAAAAGAGACCATTGATAATCCGGCGTCCTTTGCCCAAAACATTTCAGAGGCATCTCCTGTGAAGGTGAGTCCTCAGGTCTAGCAGGTATTTCCTCTGATTGTGTCAATTCTAGACAAAAAAGGAGAGAGGACGGAGCTGGCTGGCATGAGCATTAAGACATTCCATCTTCTACTTCTACCTATCTCTACCTACCTGAAGGTAAGCAGAAGATTCCCACTTCAGAGAAGATCTTTGAATATAGCTCTTTTATATATGCAAGTATTAAAAAGTTGGCTCTAAAATGTGCAGTGGCAACATGGAATCTGTAAGGTATTGTAAAATTGTAAAAGGACTGGGAAAGGCATCTTGCACAAAATCCACCCGACAAATGCAGCCTCAACACCAATACTAAAAAATAAAGAATGTAGAAGGTAATAAAAAGCTGTAGTGAAAAACCCTAGCTGAAGGCTGGTGGCTGCAACAGCAAATATTATTCAGTGCTCTATAGAGCCAGACCACCATCCACAGCAGAAAATTCATTTGGGGGTTTTGTAACAAGCCAGATCCTCAGAGCAGAGGGCTCGGAGAATCAGTTGCTCTTTTGTATGATTTGTCTTAGGGGAAACATGGCAAAATGCTGACTGAACCTCAGGAAAAGACCAAGCATGCTGGCTGGACTCTCCTATTCCATCTCTCCCAAATAGACAGGGTGAAAAGACATTATCAATGAAATGAAAAGATAAAAATAGAGGGGATAAGGCAGCAATACCTCTGCTCTAATTCGATTAATCTGGGGCACTGCCTGCTGAAATTCTTCCATCAGGGTTGATTTTCACGGGAATAGTGTGCATTATACGCTTTTTTTTCCCCCACCTCTACTATGCACACTTAGCTTTGGCTGTCGCTGGACATAAATATGAGCTGGAGCCTGAAAAACTTTGATAACATTTGCATTCAATATAGAAACTTAAAAAAAAAAAGAGGTATACATATAAATAAGAGCTATTTGTGACAGCAAAGGTTTGCTGGCTGAAGCAGGTGGATTTGCCAGCAGCCTGTGCTGAGGTGCTAACTCAGATGCTCAACCAGGTTTTACTGATGTACTGTATGTGGCAGGCAGGGTAGGGGGTGGAAATGCCAAATTTCATTACTGCTCTCCCGCAGCCACAGTAAAAAGGAATTAGCATGAGAAGCAGAGCACAAAGCTAGCGGAAGAGCACTGCACAAGTGAATAGAAATTGGAGAAAAATGAGCTCCTTGTGAAATACTGCAATCACTCCTTAAGCAATAAAGAGATGGTTTGTTAAATAATAGACTAGAACAACTCCAATAAAATAAAAGCTGTCAAAGTGCCCACTTTTAAAGTTGCTACACAATCTTCCAATTTTGCTTTCATTATCAAACAGCAACAGATGATCAGATTTTATCATCATCTTGTCTGGACAATATCTTACCAGCATTTGAATACATTAAAAAAAAAGAAAAAAAAAAAAGAAAGAAAAGGAAAACTACCGGAAAAAGAAAATTTAATATAATTACCACTCTCTGAAAATAGCTTGTGCATAACGTTCACTTAATATAGCTCAAATAAAGTGAGAAAGAACTCAAGGATGGAGAAACGGCTTCCTAATTATGGCCAGCTACAAACAGCTTGTCCTAAGCTTTGGCACTCGCATCCTTTCCTTGCACGTGGACCCAAGTCAACAAAAATACCAATGCCAAAAGACACCACGTGTTATTATCTCTACTTTAATTAGCCCAAGGATGATTTACTTCACGAGCTACAACTCTTGCTGTAGGCAGACTCCTCGTGAACACTTTTTCCTTTAGGGAGAGAGATTGTGAAAGAAAGTGGAAGGATGGAAAGAGCAAAATGTATATAAAACTTGCCACAGCGCCACACTTGCATGGACAGTAGTTTTCCCAGTGAGCAACAGAAGAGAAAAGGCCCAATTATCTGCCAAATTTGTGGGCTCATAGGCCCATGTCCCATGTGATCACCCCATCTCCAAGCCTGCTTCTTATGACCCACTTTGTGGCCAGAAATCATCTCTGAATCATTGACACCTTTGCTGCCTTGCAGGATGTAACTACTTCTGAGATGTCCATCCTGGTTGCGATATTGTTGAAATTGGCCAACGTGTTGAAAAGCTTCAGACTAACAGATGGACAGAGTTCATCAGAAAGCCAATTTTCTTAGGAAAAGCAGCTAAAACCTCGCTTCCTGCTCCAATTTCTGCCCAAAGCGCCCCCTTCCCAATGCCACAGGGCTTATAATTCCAGATGCTTCAACCCCAGCTCTCCAGCACGACCTACAGCGATCTGGACATACGCCCGAGCTAAAAGAACTAACCAGGGCCTTGACTGCAGCAATCCTTTACACGACAAGGGCTGATACCAGAAATGAACAACAATTATCCGAGTGTCATTAGGACCATAAATATCCTTTGATGAGTTCCCAATCAGCAAAGAAACAAGTCACAGTTGAGAGGAAATGTCCACTATACTGGGACAGAGACACAACTTTCTCCAAGCCTATTCCCACCGAATCCATAAAAGATTCGTGCCCATGCTCAGCCCATGCCTTTGTTTCTCCGTCTACAAAGCAGGGAGGACGACCCCGACGTCCTCTGCTCACCACTTGAAGATCTACTGCTGAAAAACGTCCTACTGAAGTGCCACTATTTTTAACCCAGGAAACTACTTCACCAGTTAATTGTAAATCTTCAGTGTGAAAAAATAACACACTGCCATTTCTCAAAAATAATAGGCTCACTGTAGCAGGTATCTGCTTTAAAAATGAAATACCTTAGTCAAGCGAAGGCAAAACCCTTTGAAATAAGAACAAAAGGCACACTTTTTCGACTGTCGAACTCTTTCAATGCTTTTCTTTTACTCCTCTGCTGAAATGCGGAATTAAAAAAAAAAAAAGACTAAATTATGTATCTCCAGTTTTATCAATGAGCGCTTCAGATTTTTGTTTGAAAGGCTGCTTCCTTGCCACCCCCTTCTCCAAAGAAAATACAGAAGCCTTCAGCTGCATTGATAATCTACCTGTCAATTGCTAGAAATGAATTTGGGAGGTTAGATGGGACATAACTTATGAGGAACCACTCTGCAGGATTACAGGCGAGGTTGCTGAAATGTCCTTTAAACCGGAAAAATAATACATCCATTCACCACGAGCCAATCCTGTCAGGTTAACTCATTTTCATCAGCCCTTTTATGATATGATATTCATGTGGAAATAGGGATAAAAGTACCCCCTGCCAGGAGGACTGAAGCCATACAATTGAAAACTTTATTTTGCATATTTTCACATCATGCTTTATCCTAAAATAATGGGGCACATTAATTGAGCTTCACATGGGGAAGAAAGACCATGAAAGCACAGGAGGGAAGGAGGAGAAAGAGCAGGTGCTGTCACATCTATCAATGATTAGCCAGCTAAGCTGGCATGATATTCCATGCTCCTCAGACACAGAATACTGCCTTCATCAGCATTATTTAGCACCTTCTATTGTATCAGGAGAAGAAAATAAAAATGTTTTTGTTTGGATGCACAACTGCCCAGCAGCACCCACACAAATACAAGCTGCCAAGTCACTCCATGATTTGGCTTCCAGGTGGGCAAGTAGGCAGAGATGCTACATGTACCTTCTCTGAGAAGAGAATGTTGCTCTCCAGGAATGGACGAGAGAAAGAGGATTTCCTCTACCTGTGGTCCTCAACAGTAAAATTGTCAGCTATTGATGGAGGTGTGTTCAGGCAGAAGAAAGAGAAGTCTTGGGCTTACCTGTGTAGACACGTGTAACATGACCTAAGGCTTTTGCAGAGGACACCATGCATGGTCCCAGCATGCTGCCGTTTCCCCCCATGCATCTTCATCTTTTCCCTCAGTCCAGCCTCATCATCAGCATGGAGGAGTCCAGCAGCCAAAGCGTCAGGACACCTCACCCATGAAGGAATGGGAAAACAGCGCAATCTTTTGCTGTTATATCGGCTATGCCATTCGGACAGTAATGAAAATTTGTATCTGTCCGTTTATTAAATTGCGTTAACTGAAACGAATCGCAGGAGACCAAGGCTGTAATAAAAGAGGCCAGCTCTTCAGTCCACATATTGAAGCTGTTCCCTTTGTTTCCCCCAAACCTTGAACTAAGTTCACATAACCTTTCAGCAAGCAAACTCATAGGAGGTTTGGGAAACTCATCTTCTACAGAAGCAGGGATACCTCAGTACTGCACAGACCACGACTGTTACTGGCATTTCCATGCCACAAGTTACGTTAACTACGCAAGATTTAAGTTGGTTTTCAAAAAGGCATTTTATCTTAAAACCTGCAGCAGTGCTTTTGGCGATCTGCAGCTGAACTGAAATAAATGAGGGGGCAAAAGTAAGCCTATTAGGACAAAATTTAATATCATGTTGCAGACAAAAATAACATAAGAATGATTTTTTCCTGCTCTTTAAATGTAATAATTCTGTTCTACTCTGTTTCCATAAAAAACTACCAAAAACATTCAAAGAAAACTGACATTAAGAATTGAATTTTTCCATTTCAAAGAAAAGAGAGCCCTCACTTACTATAACCACTCTCCTTTTTCAAGGGCAAAAAGAAATGATTTGATCATAACCAAAAAGAGTTGCTACTGAGTTTGAACTTTGCACAACTGTTTACCTACAATATTTCTAGGGATCGACACTGGAGTTGATACTAGCATCTTCACCAGTGACCTAGACGATGGGATGGGGCTCACATTCAACAAGTTCACAGATTACTCCAAAGTGGGGAGGAAGATCTATGAATATGCTAAGGGGTTGCCATTCAGTGGCACATCAGCAAACTGGAGAAACAGGCTGCCAAAACCCCCAGATCTGTTGCTCATTGGTGAAGCGATCAGGTGGCCTCCTGGTTCTTTCGGTTTTCAGTGAAAGCATGTCTTTTGCTTCCATGAAGCCAGGGGACCTCAACATGACCAAAAGTAGGAGATCTATAGTGGCTCTGCTCCTGGTCTTCCCTTTGGGAATCACAGAATTGCAGAACGGTTCAGGTTGGAAGGGACCGCCAGAGATCACCTAGTCTTACCCCGCTGCTCAAGCAGAGACACCTAGAAGCTGAGAAAGTAAATATAGAGCGAAATATTTCAGAAGATTGTGCCAAGTGTATGAAGGATTATAGACTCTCTGTTCCTTGAAGCAGTAATTATACATCTATTTCACTGTATCATGCTAAATCACAGGGAATAGTACCCCTTCCATGCATGCTGTTGCACAGCATAACCTCATCTTGCAGAAGTATCAGTTTACTAAGCAAATATCTTTAGAAAATCACTCCAACTTTTCAAGGTGAAAAAAAAGATAGATGAAAGGACATATTTTAGGTAAGAGTAAAAAATTACACGATATGATGAGTGATAGATAGCTTTATAAGACAATACAGACACAGATCTGATCATAGGTACAAAGCCGCATGGCGGTTTTATTAAATTATTCCAGATAATTTCACTACAGGCTAGGCTGAGGAAAATCAGTCTACCAGTACTTCAGGTTGAGCAATCACTTCCTATACCGCACTTCCATATTTTAGTAATATAGCTTCAGCATGAGAAAAAGCTTTGCTGAGCCAACAACCTTTTGACAAAGAGAAAAGATTTACTCTGATAGTAATAGAGCATAAAAAGGAAAAATGTTCTTGTGGAACCATCACATTTGCAATAATATATGTTTTGTCTTAATGACCTCAACGAAGTCTTAACAGAGTTTTTACACCTAGCAAAAGCATAAAGTTTTCCTAAATTCAGATAAACTGGAATCATAATAAGTCCTTTAAAACTTTAGAAACAACAGCAAAACAAACGGGGAAATAATCACGGATAATGTAGGGGAAAGGAGTGCTCTCTGGCTAGCAGGAAGACAGAATAGCAAAGGAAAGGTAGTTCTTTGTGTTATTTGAGCTCTTTCTTCTAGCATTACTAAATTAAATGGTTACTTGGGTCACAAAAATAGAATGAAATTTCCTTCTTTTTGCCATATAGCCACTGAAATACCACAAGAATAGTACTTCTCAATTTTTATTTTGGACTTGTAAGAAGGTCCTGAAGCACTAAGGCTATCCGCAAAATAGAAAATAAAAAAAAGAAAAAATCATTTTTTTACCTTGCAATATCCATCCTCAGATGAGAACAATGTAAAAAAGTGACTGAATTAATTTGTAGTACTTTTTTCACACTGGGATCATGGAACATATCTCATTTTTATGAACAGTGGTCCCTTAGAAAAATTGCAGACTTAAATGTGTTAATTGCTGAAACCAAAGGTAACAGCTGGAGCCTTGCAGAATTTTAACGATAAAGCAGCATATATACAGGGTTTCCCTGTAAGGATCTCTAGTAAAAAATCTACCACAAATGTCAGTCTGAAAACAGCAATAAGGGAACAATCACAACTTCTTTGTAAAAACAGTGCACCTGAATAGCACCCTAAGGAATCTTATTTCTTTACAAGTAGCAGAAAATTGGAAGAAAGAAATCACAGTATCAAAATGAAATGAAAAGATTCTGCTTTTTTATTTCATTGTATTGTGCGCATGCAATCTATCATCGCTCCTCTTCTAATTTTAACTGGTGAGTCAGAAAAGTGTCATTGCTGTATTGACTAATCTGGTCTGACCATCGTAACAACTTTCTTTCTGTTATTTACTCATATTTGGTAAGGGATGACTTAACGATGGTGTTGTAATCCATGACTCCACTATTTTTTTTTAAGGTACCCAAGGACCTAAAGCTTTCATTTAGACCAGAGACATTTTTTTATTTATTCATCTGTCAAGACTTTTTTCCGATAAAACACCTCCCTAACAGGACACAGTAATATCAAAGTGAGCTGGAAATTCAGAAAGAAAGAGAACCTGAGTGTTTTCAGTGACCTCTTCTACAACTCTGAGGCTCAAATTAGACACGTGGTTCTATATAACAGATGCTGTAGCGCCTATAATGTTTCAGAGCTTCATTGCTTCAGAGAACCAGAGCAATGAATAAAGAAAGAAAATGCAGGTGCAATTCTTACATTTACGATTTTTTCCCTTGTATTAATATGTAATGAAGTAGGATGCATTTTATTTATGTTGAATGGTTAATGACATGATGAACCAAGTGTTTGCCATGAAGCAAACACTTCGCTCCTTTGTGAAGGAAAGCAGCCATCCTCAATCTTTAAATCTCCTTCTGACCCTCATTTTGCATGCTGTCCTCTTAGCATCCCTTTGGTTCAGAGGTAGAAGGACTTACTGACACCTCCTCGTGCAGCCATGCAGCATAGTTTATGTCAATGCTATAAAAAGTAATGACATTTGAAAAAAAGAGAAGCCTGTTAATTTTTCCAAGAGCTAAAATAGGTCTTTGAAGCACTACCCAAGGAAGCACAAATTTACTCTGCAGTGCCCCCGACCCCTACAACATATCCACAATATTAAGGAGAGTCCCATAACACTGCAGCATTGGCTAGCCCTGCACAGGAAAACCTGGCAATGTTGGGTTCAAAAAGGAAATAAAATAAAAGGGAGGTGGGAGAAAACCTCTTAGGGAATTTTAGAAAACATTTTTTTTTTCCTTCTGCCAGGTTTCCTGCAGAATTAGCTCCTCAAAGGCCATCTTGCTCTTTGGGTGGCCTTTCTGCCACTACATTTCACTGCCTGCCCCCAAGGACATCTTTTTAATATCTCGCTAAATGGGAAAGGAAACGAGCAATGAGCAAAAGCACGCTAAAATGGAGGCACTTCTGCTTCAGTAAATACTTTGAGGATACATAAACCGCAGAAAAAGGGTCTCTCATATCCAAAGGCCAAAGATATTTATAGAGCGCTTTTCCATCAGTGCTCCAGGAAACCGGTTCTTGCACGGTAAAAGCAAACACGGCTACTGAGGATTTCATTGACTACTGCATGCTTTGTCAAAGAGAAAATCGTTATTAATGTAAGAAATACCGTTGTTTTAAAAGCAGCCAGCCCCATCCCTTCAACCTGACATTTCATTTGGACTTCTGGAATACGAGATGAGATCTCCCATGATCAAATACTGCACTAGATGATCAGCTGAGAACATCCTCAAATATAGTTATGAAAGCATATGCTGATCCATCCACCTATGATGAGGGAGAAAACAGCTCTTTAGAAAAAATGTAGAAGAAATGGTGGTATTTTTTTCCTTATCCTCATTTTTGCTGCAGTAAGAATTCGGATATATTTTTGCTCACTCAACACTTTCTCTCAATTCCTCCCCTTCCATGAGATGCAGCAAACCTGAAGGCCTCATTTGCCTAAACATTTTATACTATATTTGCTGCAAAAGACATCAAATGAGCTGTATTCAATTATATGGGTTGCCTTGGGTATCTTTTCTTTTGAAGAAGACCCTAGCAAAGATTAAAAACACCTTTAAAAATAGTAGCGCCTCTTCTGCTTGCCTGTTAAAGGAGAACATCAAGCTCCGACACAAGAGCTTGTCAGAAACTTTATTTAAAAAGATATATCAACCAAAGTGGAAAAAATACCAAGAAAGTAATGCAAAACCCCAATGTCTTTGATGCACAAGATTTCTAACTCCCCACTCATCTTCTCTGGATGTGCTGGGTAGCAGCGAGTGGCTTGGGTGGTCCCCTCTGCTCAAGCATGTGCTTGGAAGGAAGACTGTCAAGTTCAAAATGGCTTTTTTTTTTTTTTTTAAAAAGAGAACTTCAAAATAATTAGTTCCTACAAATCACTGGGACAGCCATGGAAGAGAGGAAACAGTGAGAATTTACTGCCCGGTGTGCTCATAAAACGGATGCTCAGACCAGCCCAACAGTAAATTTCTCTAATTTCTCAGAGGAGGAGGTTGCCCAGCCTATGCTCCTCTTCAACCTGCCAGTGACAGCACTCCTATCCAAGACTTGTCTTCCTCTGCTTTGTGCTCTTTCACACTTACTAAACTCTGAATTTTACTGGCAAGACTTTTTTTGTTGTTGTTTTAAATTACCTTTCCTCTCCCCCCCCCTTTTAAATACATCCCTCAAGCAGGGTTTTATATTCCACCTGATGCCTTCGTACACTTGGACATGATCACTTTTACTTTTAGCTCTCAACCTTTTGGCTGTGCTGCAAAATAAACTTGTAAAAGATTATTTGGGGCTCTTTTAAATCAGCTTATGATAATAGAGAGCCAGGTTCCCGCAGCTTCCACAAGGAATTGTCCACAACAGCTGGGCAAATAATTGAACATGCATAGAATGGCAATAACCCAAGAAGTCACTTATTAACTTGCTCGATTAACATTAGTTTATACATCTATTAGTAACTACTCAACTACTCCTGAATGCAGCTGTGAAGAGTTTATTGGGGAAAAAAATAACATACTATTGATGAGATAAATGATTTCCATTACTTCTAGTCCATCTTGTACTAGAGATATGCAAGGATCTGCACCATGAAGCCAGCTAGTCTAGACTTTAATAATAAATGTAGCACTTTTAGAGCACTTTGGTGCAAGGGCTACACATCATGTGCTTGAATAAGCGTGCCAGAGCAAAATTAGCCAATGTGCTGGTATTTTTGTCAGAATTCTCTGACATTAGCCATGATGCCATTTCAATGCGAATGTGCAAACATGGGTTTCAAATGCAGAAATGCATAAAATCACGCGAAATCAAACTAAAAGCAGTAAATGATAAATGCCTGTGGTTAAAAGCACTATTTTCCCCACAAAAATGAAGTCATCTTCCAGAGAGGCTAGAAGTGCTGTTTTACTCTTCGCACTCTCTCTGAAAAGGCTGCCTAGGAACACAAGTTAGCCCCATGCACGAAAGTAATTTCACTTATAAAAAAATAAAAATAACCCTAATTTGGAAATTTTGAAACCTTTATAATGTTGGACTGAAGATTTGGGGCCAGGGGACCTTTCAATCATTCAGTGCAAGACATGGCTCTGCGTTAAGAGCATGTGTAAAAGTATGTTTACAATCTCTCTCCTTATATCACATTATTCAAATTAAAGAGACAAAACAATGATGAGAAAAGAAGCACATTTGCTCTGATTTTTATGCTAAATAGTATTTATGTATTTGCTTGTTCTTTAAGATCTTTATGAGTAGTCCCCAGTAGCAGAGATTAAGACCTCACCTCTACTGACCAGTGCAAACTCTTCCAAGCCCAAAACAATAATGTTGACTTAAGTTGCTTCATGTATATCTGATCAGATGCAGAAAAGCTGAGATCACATTAAAAAAAAAAGCTATATTCCTGTGGCTTGTTTGAATCACATCTTCATGCTAAGGCTGTTGCAGCACCAGTTTATTATTATTATTATTATTAGTGGTCAAGTTATAGCTCTCTGGTTTGATAAACAACTTCCTGTAGTTTGAACTTACGCTACAAATTTTAGGGTTTTAAATGTATGACCTGACATGCAATTAATAAAATCTACATTCTTCCTCCTATCTTTGTTTCAAGCACACATTGTACTTAAACCACCTATGTACCAGCCAAGCAACAGACAGATTTTTAGCACCTACACACCGAAACTACTAGTATAAAGAGATATTTGCTTGCTTTAAAAAATGATCTGATGTAAACTAAGCAGCTTTTGAAGACAGATCTAGCCTTCCAGCGAAACATAAGGCTTTCTGTGACAGAAGTGCTGCTCTGTTAGATTTTGCTGTTCTATTAGATTTTAGAGGGAATGTCACCCTGCCTTCACAATGTGAATTATACGACCTACAGTGCTGGCTTGTGATCATGCATCTTGGTTACATTCTGGTTGATGGACAGATGTTTTCTGCTCCAGCGTCCTGGTGCACCTTGGCCTCCTCTCCCTTTGCAAGTTAACTGATTCCTGATGAACTTCCCCTAAAATTCCAGAACAATCACGAGATTTTTCACTTTTTACAGGCAAGGAGTATTTTAAAAGGTGGCATTTCAAGCCTCCTTATAAAATAGGAGCATCAAAAATGTAAACACAGATGACCATGTTAACAGGGTTTCTCTTCATACTTGGCTCCCAAGGTAGGAAAGAAGTCAGGGAAAGTGCCCCCCTCTTCTCAGGCTGCCGTAGGATCAGAAATTGCTTGCCGTGTGTTTAGATTGCACTTCTTCACAGCTCATATCTTTAAAGCCCCATCTGAACAGTTTATTTTATCTTCTTTTTTAGTGCAGGATAAAACACAGTAAAAAGCATTCCCCATTATGGGGACCCCAAGGAAGCAACACGAAAGGACTGTGGATAACAAGACTTAGTGTTCAGACTATTGAGGAAGGACAAGAATGGGTAACCATAAAAGTGATACACGAGATTAAGTCTGCAAAACACTAAGCACTCTGTCAGAAAAGCAGGCCTTCCTCATGTATTATTTTAATACATATAATACCTTTTTTTTTTTAAAAAAAAGATTATCCTCTTGAGTAACACAAATTCTGCTAAACCCCAACTGATCTGGAAGGACAATGGGATGATTGCGCATAATTTCTGTTCGTCGTACAGCTATTGAAAGAGCAGAGCCTATGCAATCCTTCCAAGTCTCATTTTTAGTCTGGCTTTCCTTCCCATCAAACATACATAGCTCCCACAGAAATATGCCTCACTATGTACCTCTTTCTACCTGAGGATAATTTAGTTAAATTAATGGACTTATGTGCAAAAAGCAAGAACACAATGGAGTTTGCAGACCCCAGTTCAGAAATGTGTGAGGAAGGTGGCTTCAAAACCTCAATAATATCCTAAGGTTTATAAAGGGTCTTTCTCCTTGGCTAGTCATGGTCATGGTATTTTCTTTCTTCTGACTTTAATAGATTTTTCTGTACTCCATTTTCCATTATTTTGCTCAATGACATATTCTTAAAGCAAATTCATATTCTGGTCATATTCTGGCAAAAACTGACCATCATCAAAAAGAAAGAAGCCTGTGTTTATTCCATAGATCCATCTCGATTCCACACGAGATGATAAACTTGTCCTGACAGTGTCATTATCAAACTGATGCTCAGTGAGACAGAGGTCAGGTCTGATTATGGGATGTCACGGGACGATTTTAATTAGCCTACTGGGAAGTCTATTCTCAAGTGGTTACAGAAAAGTGGAAAGATAATAAATAAAAGACAGTGAGGACAGATGTTAACAGCCGTTTATGAAATTCACTCATATTTCAGTTCCTCCTGGAATTAAAGCAAGAGATTCTTGCAGATCCTCACTATGACAGCTGTCCCTGTTCACAGCAGTGTTTGCAGAGCAAAGATCCTGCTTATCTTTATCATCTCCCCTCTGCTATTCATTGTAGTTAACTAGAGTCTCTCTTTGGTATTTAGAAGATAAACTCATTGAATCTTCGCAGTATCCACATGTTCACAATGTTAACTACAATGAGGCTGGAAGCTCTACAATAATAATAAGACTAGATAAACTTATTAGAATGGGACAGCTTGATTAAGACTTATGCTACACATTGCACTAGAGCCCATGATTAATGCCATATACAGGCATTATACAGGCAGGACTTGCCATATACAGAAGCAACTTTATGCACTGAGGCAGTTGGTTATCATCGTTATCTACAATAAATAGATGTTTATTATGTAGATATTCTTCCATTACACATTACAAGAATATTAGATAGAACTGTATGCAAAGTAAGTACTCACATCACTGAATCCATTTAGGAAAGAGATGTATTCACAGAACAGTGGCCAGAAGTCAGTGCATTGCCCAGCTGAATGGGCGGGTGATTTCAGTTTCCTTGCCTGTATGTAATAACTACCCTGTTTTGCCACCAAAATTTCTATTAATGTTCTATTTGAACTTCTATTAAAATTCAACCAGTCATGACATCAAACGCTACTGTTTGAATTTGTACAGATGCCAAAAGGAGCAGATAAAGGCTAAAAGGGCTTATTTTCTCTACCACTAGACAACAGCATTGTGTCAGAGACAGTTCACGAGTTTATCTCATGAAAGGTCTGTCTCCTTGGAAAGGTCAGTTTGCTACGGAGCTAAGGGAAAAAAAAGTCCAAAATCTTTGCTCAAGAAATCATCTAGAGACGAAAGGAAGAAGGATTCTTCTTGTTCCCTCCACTGAATAAGCAATGGCTTAACGAAATATCGTGACAAATAACCAACTCTTCCCGTAAGAGGAATTTTTCCAGGTTAGACGTGAAAGGGCAGAATAAACAACAGTCTACCATGGTTCATCACATTACACACATTCTGCATCTCCTCCTTCACAACTTCTCTGCGTCTTACATGATGTGAAAATAAAACTGTAGGCCTACTGGAGATCCAAGAAGTTCATTCTCCACCAAGACTTTGTTCCTCCCACTCATCCACCACCCCAATGTCTGGCTGCTCTCTACATGACACGTTCACTGCTACCATTTCTTGTGGAAGGTCTTGATAAAGACAGAAGTTTAACAGAAGGCACAGCTGTAGCAAATATGGTGAGACTGGGGAAAAAGTCTGCTCTTCTCAGTCATTCAGAATATTTTTACACCACAGATTTGAGCCCAGTGGATTTTGCTGTACAAGGAGAGCTTACTATATATTTGTAGAACGACACAGATTTCTGATTACCAGGGAAAGAAACACAAGGAAAAAATGCTGTCCTAAGTCCAAATGCTGAGTGACAGTGATGAAGACCTGGCCTCCAAACATGCTGAAACACAGAGCAGCTTGCTCAAAGTTCCTCTCTTGGAAATGTGCAACCATCAAATCTGAGCCATTGAGGAGCAGGACCTATGGTTTCCCTTAAAACTGCCTTTGAAAGACATTGTTCCCATAAGCACAGAAGAGCTGCTGGGTTGGGAGAAATCAGGTTCCTGCAGCTTTCAGACTTTAAGTCCAGAAATTATTTTCTTTTAATCTCAGTCTCTGCATTTCATAGAATCATAGAATCATAGAATCATAGAATGCTTAGGGTTGGAAGGGACCTCTAGAGATCATCTAGTCCAACCCCCCTGCATACGCAGGGACACCTAGAGCACGTGGCACAGGACTGCATCCAAGCGGGTTTTGAAGATCTCCAGAGAAGGAGACTCCACAACCTCTCTGGGCAGCCTGTTCCAGTGCTCTGTCACCCTCACTGTTAAGAAATTTTTCCTTAAGTTCCTATGGAATTTTTGATGTTTCAGTTTCTGGCCATTTCCTCTAGTCCTATCAGTGGCCACCACTGAAAAGAGACCATCCCCGTCCTCTGCACTCCCTCCCTTGAGGTATTTATATACACTGATTAGATCCCCTCTCAGCCTTCTCTTCTCCAGGCTGAACAATATGGAAGTTCTCATATGGAAGTTTGCAGTCAAAAGCTACAGTGATGGTCACGGACTTCAGTGAGCAGGAGAGGGGCAAGACAGTTTCACAGGCAGAGCTGCTGTTCAAACAGATGTCTGGAGAATACAACTGAGACCTGGATCCAAACACAGAACTAAAGACTTGGAAGGAACCTGCTGCTGGAAGGATCCACTGCCCCAACTACCACAGAAAACTATATCATATTGTGAAGTCACACCGAAACTAAAAGGATGAATTCTCTGAAGTTGTTGTAATCCAAGGAGAACAGGAAGAATTAGAACACTGAAGCTGTCTGAGAAATATGTCAACTAAAGATAACATCTTAGTCTGCTGTAGATACAAAAGGCGGGTAAGAATAAAGCTTTCAAAGTGCCCTTTTTATCAACTATCCTTGTACATCTTTCAAAGTGTAGACTACAAGGATGGTGACAGAATTAGAGAGGCTGTATAAGGAATATGTGGAAAGGTAGTTTTGTTATGCAAAGCCAAAAGTTGATGCTCTGTCAGAAGTCCTGGAGTGAAAAGGGAAGGAGTCCTCTACCTTGGACATCTTCCAGTGTCCAAGGCAGCATCTAAAGGCAGATCACGTGCGTACAGAGCCCAATTTGTTGTCACTCAGCTAGATTGGTGGCCTCTTCTCCGATCGAGCCAACTGGCTGTGATGGAAGAAGCTTGATTGCAAACGAGCAGAGCAGGACCAGCTTGCTGGTACGGACTCTCGATATGACGGATTATTCGATCTCCTCCTGTTTGCTTTCTATCTCAGCACTTGGTAATTCTCATTTGTAATGTGATGATTTTTTTCTTAGGGTACCCTAAAGTGTTCTACAAAATTAAAAATTACAGCTCGCTCCTGGAGAGCAATGAAATACTGAAACCTATTCTAAGTAGCGCCAATGAGCCACCAATTGCTGTACAAAATCTATTTATTTAATATGTCAGAGTTAATTGTGGCAATCTACCCCAAAAGATATTTATACACACAACAAATAATTAACCGCTGAATTTAGGAGCATGAGGTAACCAAATTCTCTGCTGCTTATGAAATGCATGTGAAATGTTTAAAGAATATATTGGTGTTATTTCAAGAGAGGGGAGGCTTGGCTTAAAAGAGTGTGCTATTTCTGAGAGTATGAGTCTACCTCTCTGTGACAGGAGAGGAAAAAGATGAAGAAAGAATAATCTAACATTTACTTTCAGCCCCAAACAATAGAAATTCAGACACAGAGCTTAAACAGCAGGGAACCTTTTTCTTATTTTCTCCTCACCATGGTTAAACAGAAGCTAGGGACCTAAGAAAGAGGTCAGAACACAAATATGAGTTCCTGTTTTATACGGATAAGTATTTAGTTGCATCAGTTGATGAACAGACACTTAAAACAGACCCTGTCTGATCCTGTTCAGAGGACAATTTATACTATGGATAGTTAACCAAGAGTTTCATTCTCACAGCATCTATTTTTGCTGTGGAGTATCACTTTCACAGCTCTCTTCTCACTCACAATTTGGCTTATGATTTTGGATCAACCAGTGTTTTTTTCAGCAATTCAACTCCTTTTAAAGAGGTAAGTGTCACTCAATTTTGCAGAAAAGGGAGATTGCTGCAAAAAATTCTCAAAATCACAACAAAAGTCATTACTTGGGACAGGAAGGCAACGCTTATGGTATGCTGATAACAGAGATAACATCGTCACTTGAGAAAATAAACACTGTTTAAGGCAACCAGGGAAAAGAAGGCTGACAATCAACATGACTAATTTTTAAGAACACCTAAAACGATAGCTGAACTATTTTAACTTTTTTTTGTATTATTCACTTCTATATAGAAACTGTGGTCATTACCAGTCAGGCCACTGCCTCTTCAAAATTGGGAAAAAAAGGTTTCTTTCCAAATCCTTTCTCTAGAGTACTTAGCTAATTTCCAATGAAAACAGGTTTAACATTACAGCTTGAGCACTTTTAAGTGACCAGGGCTACACAGTGACACATTATTCCCTACTGTCCTCAGTTTCATCGATTTTTTTTCTGTTGTAGCAGAATATAGAACTGAACTAACCTAATTTTCACTTTAAAAATCTCTTTTAGGACTATGAAATACTGTCAGCTGGTTTCTTTTAAATTATCTCCAACAATTTTTTTTAAAGACATTTATGCGATGCTGTTGGCTTAGAAGACCAAGCATATGGAAGAGGCTACTCATTCAGTGGCTTGGTTTTGTGCCAGGGCATGATGCACACAAGAAAGGAGAAGATTTGCATTTTTTGTCAGTAAGGAGCTCATACCCAATATTCTCCATGCAATTTGCACAGATTCAGGCTACTGACCAGCTGCTCTTATTATGCAAAGGTAAATGTTTCCTGTTTTATAAGGACAAGAAGCTATTATATGTATGCAAAAGAGCAATTGGGTTAAGTTCACTTGAAGTCTTATGGAGTCATATAAAAAGCCTCCTATTCAGCTTCCCTAAAAGAGAATTAAGGGTTTGTTGTTGTTGTTTGTTTGTTTGTTTTTGTAAGTCTTAAGTAGAACAACCTTTTTCACTAAAGGATCTCATCACAAAAAATCATAAACAGATTGATGTTGTTTAACAAATCCTGCTTAAGCATCCAAGGTTGCAACCTGGAATTAATTAGGTATCATCATATGTTGCTAGTGAGCTGTGGTTTCTACTAACCTGTTTGGGAGAGAAAAATATATATATATATGTATATGTCTAAACTCATACTTTTAGAAAAAGAGATCACAAAGAAAAGAAACACATTACATCATAGAAATAATGTTACACTTCCTTTATTTCCTAGCGGGCACACAGTGATAAATTATGAGGACTACAAACTGTTGAGCACCATGTAAACCACTTGGAAAGCTAGGCTCATTTATTTTGATCAAAACCCATAAAAATGAATACATGTGTATGTATTCAAGGAAAAAAAAAGGCCATTCTTACAGTGGTGGAGAGCTGCCATAAAAATGAGTAGTTCTGAACTTAGTGCAGGAGGGTTATGACACAGATCTATAAAACCAGGAGTGACCTGGATTAGCTGCACAGGGACCAACTGTTCACAGTCTCCTCGAGCAGACGTTGTCGAGGAAGTCAAACAAAAGTGGCAGATGGCACAGCAAAAACAGAGCGTGTACCTCACCACCTGATCCATAGTCCAGCTGCAGAGTCTCTTACCAAGATACGTTATCAACCTAAAAGGTTTCCCAGAGTTCAAAAAAAAAAAAAAAGGCAATTGGACAAATTGAGGGAAGAGAAACTCATCAAGATCTATTAAGTAAAGCACCACTACTTTGTGAGTGGCCTATAAATTGCTACAGAAAAGTTCGACTAGGCTTTCTTTGGTCTTACATTCTTCCCCAGGATCCCTTTTGGCTGCTGCTGGGGACAGGATCATGGACTAGACTGTCCCACCTGGTCCAGTGAGACCAATCTCATGTTCTTGCATGTGAGAGACAGGCAAGAAACTTTAGCTTCTACATATTGTGTCACGTTAAAGAAATTTGCAACCACAACATGTAAAAAGCAGAAGGGAAATAATTTACTTTTTTATTTTCTAAGACTAACCCTATAAGCAGAATGCAGTTTGGATGCCCCTGCTTTGGGAAGAATGCAGAACATCAGGGATGTAGGAAAGAAGGAAAAAAATAACGGGAGACTGAACTGGAGAAAATATTATTTAGTGACAGACTTAAAAAGCTTAATTGTTTAGCTTATCAAAAAGATTGAAAAATGACTTGATTAGCTTGTAAGTACCTCTATGGGAAGAAAATGAAGAGTCATAAAGTGTTCTTTAATTAGCAAATAAAGACATTACTAAAAGTAATGTTGGAGACAGAGAAGTTCAAATCAGCAATGGAGCCTGTGGTTTTACCCAGAGGGATAGCTTCAGGATTGCCAAAAAGCAGGCAGGGAAAAGCGGAATTACCCCTATCCTGACCTCTTCATTTAAGACCAGTGTGTCTCTGTAACTAAACCCAAGCTGTGGTGCTCACAATATTAGGAAGGAGCAAAAGGTTCCCAAAAGGTGCAGGAGCTCAGACTGGATGCTATATTTTCATTATAAATTTGTAAATCCCATGGAGTCAAGGCCGTAACTTGCGGTGGTCAATGGAGAGATGGGAAGAACAGGAGTGAGCCGGAGATTCCCATGGGGTAAGGTTGACGGGAGGGTCCCCGTTAGATCTGAAGCTTGAAGGTTAAATAACTCCAACCATTCAAAAGCAAACTCTAGTGATCCAAGCTGGTGGAACGGGAAGAGGAACCAGCTCCCCAACTTGAGATGTGATTCAATCCTTTGCGCTTTTCTTGCTCCTCAGTCACCTTCCAAAGACAAACAGTGGGTGCAGAGAGGATTCAAGGAGTGCATACTCATAAAGATGTCCAAGGAAGACAAAGACAAAATACTAAGCCAAAGACAAGAACAGAATTTATGGCTTTTCTAGATAGCATAGATGTAAAATAGATGACAAATGAGTTGTTTTGGAAAAGCTGGAAGTCTCTGGCAGTGATCTAATTTTATAGGGTCAAAATAGCCACTGTTTGTCTGCAGGAATGTAGATCATTTTCCAATCAGAGGTTTGCAAGAACTAGGAGTTTTTCCATCTTCCTGGACTCAAGGCTTTTATAAAACTGATTCACTGCTCAGCAGCTCAAATATTTACTCATTTGCCAGACTAGTTTCCCCAAAAGGCTATTTCAATTCAACAATGCCTGTACAGCAGAGACAAAAGCCAGTAAACAGGGGACGATGGATGTTCAGTAATATAATACAGTGAAAGAGTGGAATGGCAAACACCTCGTCTAGAGTTCTCCAAAGCAACTGAAAAACAAATGGGATTAAAGAAAGCCAGGAGGGCAGTGTGAAGACAGAGGCGTGATGTGCAGGCAGAGCTGTTGCAGATTCTGGGATGGGTATGTCTTCTCTGAGCATATGTTAATCCCTTGTTTATATGGAAGACAAAAGTAGAAAACAGCCTGTGGCTCTTGAAAGGCAAGGCTAGGCACCCTCGCTTGAAGGCACTGTTGTGGTCACAGTGAAGAGAAACCTAAATTTCACCCTCCTATTATTGTGTTTTGTTTCCTATATGGTATTGCATCATTTTAAATACTGACATGCAGTGGACCTCCCAGCAGCTCTCTCAGCAAGCTGGTTGATGAACCAAGAGATTTCCCTAACAATCATTTCCTCCTTCTTCCTTTCCTAAATGTATTCATATTGCTCAAAGTTATCGTTCTCCATGCAGCTTTAAGGAATTTCTGGTGACAGCTCAGCAGTGGGAGGGGGCAAACTGGGTATCATAAAAGACCTTTGCTAAATTTCTTCCTTGACATTGATCATCCCCGAGAACATAAACAGTGAAGGAGAAGACCATTAGACTTCCCTACATTTGCTGTGTGAACTGGAGCTAGGCAATCTCAGAATCACAGACTGGATGGATTGGAAGGGACTTCTGGAGATCATCTCGTCTAATGCCTTTGCTCATAGTAGGGCCAGCTAGAGCCAGCTGCCCAGATCCAATCAGGTTATGAGTATCTCCAAGAATGTAGACTCAGCAACTAGCTCCCATGTTCAATCAGCCTCACAGAGACAAAAGGTTTTTCTTATACCTACGTGGAATGTCCTGCATGACCGTGTGCATCTCTTGCTTCTTTGCCTGTCAATCAGCACCACTGAGTAGACTCCTACTCTGTCTTCTTCTTTCTTGCCCCCATCAGGTATTTATACATATTGATAAGATCCCGCCTGGCCCTTCTCTTCCCAGTTCTCTCAGTCTCTCCTCACGTAACAGGTGCTCCCACACCTTGACCAGCTTCATGACCCTGTTCTGGATTTGCTTCAGCAGGTCCATGTCTCTCTCGTACTGTGCAGCCCAGCCCCGTACGTGGCACTCCGGATGTGCCCTGCTCTACTGTCCGCCCTGCCCATATGGGATGGTTAAAGTTCTCTAGGAGGACCAAGGACTGCAACCGTGAGGCTTTCTGCTGTTCTCTGAAGACCTCATCTACAACTTCTTCTTGACTACTAGCGCAGATGTCTCAAAGGCATGAACCCTTGCATGGGGAGGCAGGATGGCAGGAGAGCCATCTCCAGTGACGCTTTTGGGTTCCGACAACCCTCTTAGGTTTGCACCTTCTGTCTAAACATCTTGCACTGCTTATGGGGTTGTTTTATGTTTAGGATTAAAGCCAGATAGTGACAGTGTTCTGGTTTATCTTCCCTATTTAGGTGCACTCTTCTGTTTGACTGCCCTTAACAGGACGGTGCTGTTACCTACCTCAATTTCAGAAAGTGGGGTTGAAAGAAAGAGAAGAAAAAAGATAAATTAAGGAAATATTTATTAAGGAATCGTTAACTGGAAATGTTTCTGGCCATTGATATCTTTTAGGGCCTCCCTGATCTTACCTGAGGCCCTCCTTTCTCCCAGGACCGCACACAGTGAAATCAGCACGTTTCACATTTGCATTTCTCTAGCTGAAAGGGTGTTTATGAATTTTGGTATTTTCCAATAGTACAAGAGGTTCTGCAAATAAAATGTTGCTTTAACAGTTTGCATGAAAACATAACAGTGACTAAGATCCATTACCCTCCATTTCCAGCCCAAGCATCTAGAGGATTAGCTAAATGAGCACAATTTACCTCCCACACAAACGAAGATTATGGTTAACTCTGTTGAAGTCAATGGAGTTAAGTCGGTGTAAGGTAAAACAAACTGCAGGCAAGCAGAAAACATTCATTTAAAAAGTAGGTAATGTTAAAAATAGCTGTAAACAGACAATGGGCTTTATGCAGGAGAGTGTTAAGCAGCACCTAGCTGAAGAAAAGTAAAGTAGGTGGGCATTGATTGTTAGTAACATAAACAAGATCTATTCTAAAATAAGCAAAGTTTTATATATCAAAATTTACATATCGACTGTCTATACCAGACGGCTACATAGTTTTAATTACATCATTGAAAATTCAGATTTAGCAGATGCCATCCCCTTGATAAATCTTCTGCTTCCAGGAAATAGAACTTTAATATTATAGAATTTAATGTTTCCTTTAAGGGTAGAATTTTCATAGTTGATGTAAAAGTTGCCTTAAAACAAAGCACACCTTTACCTGAAGCAAGGGATAAATGGACTTTGCCTGTTTTTTTTTATTGTACTTTCACCTTAACAAGGTAAACTGAGCAAAACAAAGAAGCTATTTCTTTCTTTCTTCTTTTCTCTTTTCTTTTCTTTTCTTTTCTTTTCTTTTCTTTTCTTTTCTTTTCTTTTCTTTTCTTTTCTTTTCTTTTCTTTTCTTTTCTTTCCTCTTTTCTTTTCTTTTCTTTCCTCTTTTCTTTTCTTTTCTTTTCTTTTCTTTTCTTTTCTTTTCTTTTCTTTTCTTTTCTTTTCTTTTCTTTCCTCTTTTCTTTTCTTTTCTTTTCTTTTCTTTTCTTTTCTTTTCTTTTCTTTTCTTTTCTTTTCTTTTCTTTTCTTTTCTTTTTTCTTTTCTTTTCTTCCTTTTTTTTTTTTTTTCCCCTAAAATAAGCATGCACGAAAAGGGCCAGGACGAGCTCAGGAAATCTCATGCTGCCAGGAAGTACTAGAAAGCACCGAATGGGAAGCAGGGAAGACCTGGGAGTAATGGATGTGCTTGGAGAGCAACAGTTGGATTGCGTGGTACTGGGAATAGTATAAGGTGACAAGACTCACCTGTGACCAGCAGCAATTAAAAGAGCTGAAAAAGCTGCCAGTTAAAAAATAATTGGGCATTCATTTTGGAAGACTGCAAAGTGAAGGCTCTGTGAGCTATGAAAGAAACTGTGGCTGTGGTTAATAGAAAACACTTCAAATCTTATTAAGCAGAGAGTCTAAACAGGCTTTTCTCTTGTTTTGTACCTAAGCACCTGACAATCGTTGCTTTATTAGCGTGCAGAAAGGCAGTCACTCAACATCCCAGTCTTATCCATGGGGGGAAAAGAAAACCTGTTGAAGAAGACAATTTACAAAATTGACCAAAGCCACTGACTGTAATTGGAAAGAAAGGACGGTTTGGGCTGAAAGATGTGAGCCCAGGGAAGCCAGCCGCACCGTTCGATGGGGATTATAAAGCTAAAGAAAGAGCAGCATTAGTCAGATGGAGCTTGGGTTTTCCAAAGTCGAGCTCTGGCTCGGTTGAGAGTGCTGGCTGCAGTGGTTCTCCCCAGCCGCGGACTGCAGCTAAGGCCTTGGGAGACCTTGGCTACGCAGCCAGATTACACAGCACGAGAAACTGGAGGTCGCTCTTTAATTCCAGCACATGCACTCCTTGAGGGCAGCCCAGGCATGTTCACTGAATCCAGCAGATCCACTGTTATCAAAGGAAAAATTAGCTGAGAAGCAGTCTAGGAGTTCAGAGTTTCATTCCCAAACAAGCCTGACTTAGAGCAGCAGAAATAGGAAGGCACTAGGGTGCAAACAAAACTGTGATGCTTCCATGCAGTTTTGGCATGACAATTCACATTGTTTTCTAAAGCAGAAATCAATTTACCACTTAAGAGCAATGCAAGGTATATCAGTACTTTATCCTTAAAGCAAACCATGATTGCCACGAAATGGAATGCAAGATCACACGCTTAGATTAAGTTTTCTAAGCCATCGATAAATCATAACCAGCCTGCTGTTATCCACTGCTGAAGAACAGCCACAGCAACTGGACATCAACATCAAAGACCACCCGGTTAAACACTTTTCTAGGTTCACTGCACTGATGAAATTTAATATCTTGAGCTACACGCCAGCTGTAAAACTCTCAGAGAGCTTTGCGTCCACCGTTTGCTGCTGATAGGCCAGTCAGGTTTTTAACCTTTTGTAGTCAAAAAGAAAAAAAGAAAAACACCACCAGCAACAAAATTGAATTTATCTTCTCAATATTTGGGGAGTTTCTTGACTATTTTCTGTGTAATAGTAAATGTTCACTGCCAGGGTGGTTGCTTTGACGGCCTCATAAACTGAATCCAGAATCCTCCAGCAGCGTCTAACAGAACCATATCACAATTTTACATAGCATTTATAATGCAATATTTCCTGTTGACTACCAAAGGTGCCGGCCTAAACACAGGCTGTAACATTTTGCATCATTTGCAGCAGGGTTTTCCCTCAAAGGCACTGGTACAAGTGCTAAAGTCAAAAGTGCTCCAGTTACAACGCCACATGGTTGGCACTGGCTACAGAATAATTTTGCACTGTCAGAAGATGGCACAATGCTTCATTTAGAATGTAACTAATTTAAGCATAAAACATCCTTATCTACATACAAAACAGAAGAAAAAGGCCAAACTAGAGTTCCCCTCCAAAAACATCCTTCTCTCCAAACAAAAATCCCGTATTCTTAGTTGAGAAAAGATTTGTTGTTGCTGTTGTTTCTAATTTTACTCCAAGTTCCTCTCAATTTTCATCACCCTCCCTTTGACGACATTATACTAATTGTGACTGATATCACGTTAGAGGCTTCCTGCCAGCTCTGGTGACTTACTGACATGCATGAGAAGTTCTCCATACCACTAGCATCACAGATGCTTGAATATGATTATTACTCTATTTGAAAGGAGGCATGTGTGGTGAACTGAGCAGCAAAAGCTGTCTGTGGACTGCACAGCAAAATTCACAGCATAATATCATCCTATGGAAAGCACTGAAGTCTTTATTTATTTATTTATTTATTTATGATTTCTGTAATGTTGCAAGACTGTATGATTTCTATATGTTGTAAGAAAGAGGCTGATTTCTCCTCTACTGTTCCAATCTAGTCATTTAAGCAACAGGTCCTTCCATCAATAAAAAAAGATCTGAATCATCTATTTGAATATCTGTATACTCAGCATCCTCACAAAAGAGATTTTGCAAAGACCCAGTTCTCTACTCGTAAATAGCAAATGTTGCTTTTCTAAGAATTAATTCCTGAGACAATAATGACACTTATGAAACAACATATAACCATTTATCTTTGGCTAAATGGGAAACCTTTTTGTACACTCTATAAAGAAATACATCTCCCAATCAAGTACAATAGTAGCATGAAAATACTAATAATGATAATGGGAAAAAATTCACACAGAAATCTCTAAAATTATGAGTCTTCTTCCAGCTTTCATAGGTGTTTTTCCTATGCCTACGCTGCATTTTTAATTGTACTTATTTTCCTTGCAGTTATAGTAATTATTTTTAAGGTGGGAGGATTTATTTTCCTTTAAGACGCATCACGAAGTAGAGGAAATGCTGGATCAGAAAAAGTACCATGTTTATACATGCACTAAGGAAAACAAACCAACAAAAAACAAAACTAAACAAAATAGGTTCCTATCACTAGCAAGAGAAAGTTTCAGTTCACTCACCAACACTGTCCATTTGCCTGATCTCCTTGCCATTCTGACCTTCCTATGAACTTTGACATCATAAAAAGGTCGTTCAGAAAAAATGCGAGATTGAAGAGATGTAATGATGGTTTACAATGCTTATTTCCATTTTTTGGATTCCCACAGTTCTTGGTTTTGCACTTCAGATGTGTAGCCTACATTTAACCCTAGACTAGCCTGAAACATAAGACAATATATTCTCATGAAATCACATCAAGCTGTAAAATTCTTCATCGGAAGTTGAAGAAAAACATTCTAGCACTGAATCCAAGTAACTCACTCAACTGTCCCATTAGTGCATCCTCAGGCAAGACCGTGTGTCATTTAAACACAACTTTTATCACCCACAACTGAATTTCTATGAGTACCATGCCTGAAGTCAACCCTTTCAGCCACTCATTGGAAGTGATTCTCCAGGACACATTTCAACTTCCATCCCATGCTGCACACAAATCAGCCACACTGTTCAGTAATTCCAACTCTACACGTGAGAAAGCAAAAAAAGGTATGGAAATCCTAAACAAAACACATCCTGACACGTATAGCTTATTGTGGAGGTGACAAAACATGCAGGATGCAAAGCCATGGCATTGCTGAGCTCTCTATCCAATGACCTCCATGACTCCAGTTTCTAAGGGATTCTGAAGTTGTAAAATAATAGGAACCAGAACGAAGCTGTGACAGGTCCCACATCTAAACTCTGAGTCAGCTCACTGAATTACTGGGGCCTCCTGAAAAGCCTGAATGTCCATCAAATCAGAGAAGGAGCCTTCATTTTTACACCTCCTAGCTTCCTGAAGGCTTGACTTTATGGCTTAGTCTCAATGTCCTTGGCATTGCATTCTTCCAGGGTCATTTTCAGAAATGATGCAACTACATGTTGACCAAAACAGTAGATGGGCTTTTGTGTCCCATCATATTTTGACAGAGCATCAAAGAAAAGCTGACTGAGAGCCTTCTAGTTGAAATTTACAGCTCCACAAATCATGACCTCACCGTCAAAGTGTCTTGAGTGTAAGAAATTCAACCTTCCTCTACCCGCAAGAACAGAGGTGGTTGTGTTAAAGATGGGGATCCAGTGTATTGCACCAGAGAATAAATAATTCTTATCTGAGCTTAAGTAAAATACCCTATTAGACTGCTGTGATGTATTTAAAGACCAATAAAAGGTGTGGAAGGGAGTTCATAAGCAGCAACACAATTTAGTAGAACAATATGCGCTCGCCACTGAATTAGGTCAGAGTCAAATATAAAATTCAACAAACAGCAGACACAGATACACACTTAAGCAAAACAGCAATCAGAGGAGAAAGCAATCATCTTGAATGATCTAATGCATTTGGGAAGAGTCTGACGTGCCATACAAAAGCAGAGGTTTCAGCCTCACTTTTTTTGGTGGAAGTGGGAACAGAAGACAATGACATTTATATGACACCTACTGGTATTTTACAACAGCTATGGACTTGGTTTTTTTGAGGACCTTGCCCTGAAACCCAAGCATTTTTGTGAAATCCAGGTTTAAGGGAAGACTTTTTCCAACTTTCTGTCTATTTGGTGTGGAGGTGAAGTTGTATTTGAGTTATATTCTCTTGTACACAAGAGAAGTACAAGGTTGTTAAAGGCTGAACAAAGCTGTGTAAATTTTGGTAAGAGATCCCCGGAGTTCTTGCTAGAGGTTGTCCTCTTCAGCACCTACTTGCAGTAAGTGCTGCTGTTCTCAAAGCTCTGACATTTCTAAGATAGGAGTCCACACTTTTTAATACTTTATGCCCCTTCTTGACTGGTGGAGTGATTTAAACCTTTCTTAACTGCTATCTAATTAAATCAGGATGATATTTTTCCTACATTTGCTCCGATTTAAATATTTGGTTACATACTTTTTAATTAAGCCAGGATATTATTCATATGAGAAGTCAAGATCCTTCATTAATCATGCATAGCAGAGAGCTGCAATCTTCTTTCCTAAGGAATGGTCTCGGATCACAAGATTTTCAACATTCTAAGCTAAAATCTGAAAGTCTGAGGTTTGTTCCCTCTCTGTTGACCTTAATGAATAAAACCTGCAAATTAATTTTAACATTTGGTGTCTGGGATGAAGAGGAGTCTTTCTTCTTCGAAATACCAGCACTAAAGATTACTTTTTTTTTTCTTTTTCATATGGAAAATCTGAAAGAATTTCTGAAGCAATGATATATTAATTTTCTAGCAATCAAGCTGGACTGGAAATAGCAGCAAAATTGACATTTCACAACAGTATCAGCACTACATTAGTTAGTGCTGATTTTACAACAAGTAATATCTTTTGCTGCCGCAGCGTGCAGTGCCTTGCAGTGCATCTATATTCCAGGAATTTTTCAAGCTCCCTATGCACTCAAAATGCTAATCAAATTAAACATTTCCTGAGCACATTCTGATTTAATGTTTGCTTCAATTTTAATACCTGCAAGCTCCACAGTTGGTTATTAAAGTCAAACTCCAAAGTACCACACCGTATTGAAGGGTAGGAAGACCACAGAAGGCTAGAAGAATCCCAGAAAGATCTGCTAAGTGTGGCAAGGGTCTAGGAATCAGCTCATTTTGACCCAAGTTAAACCAAAATCCTAGAAGTAGAGTTGAGTTTTAGCCCACAGAGACACAGTTGGACTTAACCAGTTCCCAGATTAAATAAAAAAGTTCTTGGATAACTTTTTCTCTCTTTTTTTTCTTTCTCTGAACAAAGTCAGCCTCTAATTGCTGCATATGCCCATTAATATGGTACATTAATATGCAGTGTAATAGTTTTTCACATTTTTGGAAACTCTGGGGGAGGCAGGTGGTAAGTATTTAATTTGGGAGGTGGCATCATGGAGAAAGGGATGGCAATGTGCTTTAGACCACTTAGTAAGACAGAAGCATCTATTAAGCCAATTGCTTCAACCTGGGAATCTTAAAATTCATGTTTTCCAACACAAACTCAAAGTCTCAGCCAAAACGTAGCAGGAAAACAGCATGGCCAGCCCTAGCACCCAAGAAAACATTGCAAACTGTGTCCTGATTACGTGCGAGCCAAGATTTCTGAAAACTGAGAGTGATCAATGATGCTTTTTGAGGCAAAGAACCACTTTTCTGCAGACTTTCTCAGGAGACAACCGCCAGAATGGGCACCGCCATCATGAGCTAGGAGCACCTTCTCTATAGCAATTCGCCGATGAAACGCGGTGTGGTGCAAGCACGGCTCTTCGGGGCTTGAGAAATAACGCCCAGCTTTTACTCGGGGCTGTTCATTTACTCTCAGTGTGCTCCCATGCTCCCCAAAAGTGGGTGTGAGAGGAGCCCTACAAAGAGTCACAGTGAAACTCACCCTGAATCTGAGGCAAGAGGAGCTGAATTTGCATCTGATCTCAGCATCCTTGTTCCCCCCTCCATCAACAGACCCGTAGAGAAAACAGACACTGAAGACAAGTGTGTCTTGCATTAACAGTGTTTCAACTGTTTCTTAAGAAGGTTTCAAATAGGAAAAATGAATGAAACACATTTTCACAAATTGCAAACCAGAGGCTCAGTTTTGAACTGTGCTTTCATGACAACCATTTTTTTTCCCCCGGGTATTTCCAGGATACATTAGCTCAGCAGTATCTGTGGTTTACAGTAGCAATTAGCATCCTGGGGAGTCAGCCACAGCCACAAATAACAAATCCATAAACTAAGTAGAATTAATCAAGTGTAAAATGAAAACTAAGGTGGAGATTACATAATCTTAGAATGACAGAACAGCTAAAAGAAGCCCTAGCTTCAGGCAAGGATCACTCTGTCAAAATCAGAGTCAAATATATAACTACACTTCTTTTTCCTTAATGGTTTAAGAAATTAATGAAAGTTAATTATATAATTAAATAATGATAATGGTACAGCCAGTCTAGCAATTACACTAGAACCATAATTATCTCACTAAATTTCAAGATGTCCTTGCGAGCTTTTCATTGCAGTAGGAGGAGAGAGACACTCTTTAACCACATTTCATGTTTGGACAAAACAGTGGACAACAATATATGATTTCTGGTAACAAAATCCCAACGCACAGTTGGGATTTCTTTAAATGTAAAGGCATGGTAGGAAGGTCTTCTGTTATTAAATTATTAAATCAACTGCAAGCACACAATCAGCCTATGCACTATTTCATACATCCAAGATGGAAAGGGGCTGGATGTGATCTTCGATTAGCTGCAATCTTGTCCTTTGTTTGCTGAAACCTGAAGTTACCTAAATGAAAAACTAGGATATCTTTATTTCCCATGATTTTTTCTAAACACTTCCCCAGTGTTGCACCTATTATCATGTGCCAGATATCAGGCTGCAGTCAATGAACCAAGTCCCATGAGGATTTTGAACTGCAGTGGGAAAGAGGATGGACAGAGATGGGAGCCTGAGCTACAGCATTTCTGTCCAACCAATTGAGTATCAGACTGGCTTCTCCAAGGAGACCAGGCTAACAGACAGTCTTCTACAGGATGGAAAACAGGAGGATTTATATTTTTTAGGAAGCTTCCCCATAGCTGAAGTAACTAAGTATATATTTAAGGAGAAAACCACTTGGGAGAAGAGTTCATGAAGTTTCCTGGGAGACTTACTGTGGTGAGTCCAATTTACTATGAAGTATTGAAATACTGTCGAAGGGAGAAACTCAAGCAAAGAAAAAAGAAAGAAAGAAAATCTCGATGAGACAGAATCACCTAAGCTTGTCAAAAAGGTAGGTAACAATGTCTTGAAAACTCTTCTGTTCAAGCAGTCCTAGCAACTTTACCAGAAAAGTTAAAAGTGCAAAGCTACTCGCATCCTTCACCAGTGGCAGGATGGGGCCGTTATTGAAGCGCCACGATTTGCTTTGCATTTCTATCTAAAATCATTTCCTTTCAGAGCTTCCTCCTGAAAGGAATGAAGGACTGTGAAGCATCATTTACTTTGCACTTGGAGGAGAAACCTTAGCGCCTATAGCTGGCCAGGAATCTGGGTGTTTTGAGATAGCAAAACCCTGTTAGATTACCTGCCTCATCCCTGAAAGCACCAAGAACAGTTCCATAATAAGTAGATTTAGTCAAAAATGTTGTTAGAAGAAAAAAATCAAAGCAGTGCTTGTGCAGCAAATTCTTTTTTTCCCCACAAAAAACAAAGAAACCACTAATTAGACTTCATAATACTCCTCCCAGCTAAGTAACAACCACTACTGCCATTTTACAGGTTGCTAATTGGGGAGATTTTCCTTCATTATCAGAGGCAAGAGGATCTCTATCAGACCCCACAGCAGCTCTGGAAATGAAAGGAATCTATCAGGTCATAAGGCAATATTAATCATGCATTTTCTCTGATCAAACTCTAATTTTATGTCAGATTATCCCTCTGTGGTTCATCGTGCTGGTACCTTTCCTCTCCATTACCTAGCAAAATTGCAGTGAAACAAAAGCAATTTTCTACAGTGCAAACGCTAAACACTGCTCTTCAAGTGTCAGGTCTTCTGCTGTCACGCAATCATCTGTGCCACCTTCTTATTCTGGGGTCCCCGTTTCGTTGGTTGTAAGATGAGGAACAGATCCGTGCAGGAAAAGAAGACAACTCACGCCTTTTTACACAGGAATGTAGATGAGCGCTGCATTATCCTCAATGCTCACAATGAGCCTAAAGCTAGGACTTGATAACTGAAATGCTATTTCCAAAGTGCTTTCATAAATTCCCATAAGGGGCATTTCAAATGCACAAAATAAGGGATTGATATTCCAAGATAAGAGAGATTTAAAAACTTTTTGCATGTGGCTCAATTTCAATTCAACCTCCTCAAACTCTATCCATTCCCCCTGTCCTTCAGCAGCATACAGTAATCAAATGGAGCTGTAATTTCTCTAAATATTTACCATATTTTGTTATTTTTTCAACTGTTTTGCAAGATAAGTAGGTTAATAAGGGTACTTAAAGGATATTTAGAAGCTGAAACAGAACTGATGGAGAACTACAAATCCACAGCAGTTATGAAGAGGTATTTTAATTTCCCAAAGACTTCGACTGATCAGGTCTGACTTGCCAGGAAAAGGCTTTAATACTTGTCTGCAAAAAATAACTTGTTTCAAAAGCAAAAGAATTTGTTAGGGGAGGAGCTGTTTTTTTTGTCCCTTCCCATGTGCCATCAGCCTGGCCTTCATCTCCGCAACATGTTGCTCTCATTTTGCTCTCTGGAAACCCATCTTCCACCTCCTCCCTTTTCCTTTGGTCTCTGTCCTTTGAAATCTCTGCTGACAGTCAAATCCAAAGATTAAAAGATTCAGGAATACTGTCTCAAGAAAGTGTAACTCCCTACCATATACTGTTGCAATAACTTTTTGGCCCAGATTGTGCACGTCCTCTCAGAGCACCTTTTGGGGCATCACCCAAAAAGCCCCTTTGGACAATGTCAGCCATGTCCAGGGCACAGATTCTCACTTCCATTTCTAGTATCTCAGCTTCAGTCTGTCATATTCTGGCCAAGACTGCAATATTCTCATTAACTATCTACAAAGAGACAGATTATCAGCTCACTTGATATACTATAGAGATGGAAATGACATACATGGAAACATGTTTTTTTTTTTTTTTAACCCCTCTCGGTGACATTTCTTAATTTCTCTACCTTCCCTCCATCATATGGGTTTTTTCTTTCTATTTATTCTCTTCCATATGTTTCTATATAATAGAAGAAGTACAAAGGACAAAAGAGATATCTCTATATAGTCATACATTTTGTTGTGTGATGCTTTCATTCTGGTGAACATTTGGGAAAACAGATTTTATGAACAGGTTCCATTAACAGTAATGGGACAAGTTTCAAAAGTAATACAAGCTTCCGAAGTGCAAAGGCTTCAATTACTGGCTCCAGGCATTTTTCTTTGCTCTGCAGTAACTAAACCCACTAATCTAAACGGAAAAATCTGCAGCCTTCCAGCTTGCTTCCAAGGGTAATATAGCGGCCCTTTCCTTCTCAAGTGACAAGTCCCTGCACTGTAAATCTATGCCCAGGCACACTGGTGACACAATGCTGAGGGAAAGAAAGATATGCTGAAAGTGCTGCCCAAGCAGTGTCATTATTTTTTGTCTCTAATGACACTAGTTCATTACTCACGCGTTGTGCTCACTCAAGTGCTCCAAGTAGAACTACCCAAGTTAACCAACATCAAAACAGCACGTTTCATTTGGTTTAACATTAGCCATCTCCATGTTAAGAAACAACAGATTGCCAATAACAGCTTTCAGCTTGCATTTCATTGGCAAGTTCTTTCAGATCCCACAGATGCCTGGACAAAGAAGACATGGGCACCTATGGGTAAGGCCATTCCTTTAGCTGCTGGTAAATCTGCTTCTAGTCCTCAGATCTGAGGGACACTCTGAGCAGCTCCTCAGTGCATCACTCATGCTACGCAATGACAAGCCAAAATGTAATGTCAGGGTCTTGACTGAAACGAGGAGGTTTGCAGAAGTTCTCTCCATCACACTGTCCAACAGGAAAAAGAAATTAATACAGATTTGAGCTAACAGAATATTAAAAAATCATTCCAATCCCAATTTGAAGTACAGGAGGATTAGCAGGTAGCATTTTCATTTGAGACCAAGCATCTTATTTTTGCTGGATTGTCCCTGTTTGAAAGTAAAATGAAGGGAACTGAAGGCTGCAACCAGACCACTGAAGGGCCTGATGAATCCTCACAAACCTGGGCCTTGGCAAATGGTCTCACAGGCACATTTCTTGTCCAACTGTTGCCCCTAGCATGGAAGATCAATGAGGAGGACAAGGTTATCATTATTCAGTATCTGTTTGCACGAAGGAAGGGAAGAGAGAACAAAATTGTGCTGGGTGAGAACAAGCCAACCTATTTCAAATGAACTAGATACTTCAAAGCCTCTTCTCTGTCAGGCAGCCATGTGAAATTCAGTGTGCTACTCTTTGCCTCCAACTCACTCTGAAATATGAGATTGGATTTGTCTTTCCATGCTGCTACAGACCTGACAGACTACAGAAAAGCAAGCGCTGATCAAAGGCATCTTTACTGCACTCAGCTGCATTCTTTGTAACCCTGCTTGCTCCAAGTGAGCTCTCTGTGTTTTCTGTGTGGTTCAAAGCACCGAAGTGGAGAAGCATCTGGGGGGCTCTTCCCCATTACTGCAGGGTGTCAATGTAGATCTCCATTTCCCAGCCCAATCCTCAAAATCAATCCAAAGTGGCCATCATGGCCTAAATACTCCCAACAGTTGGCCAAGAGCTGTAACTGTGCTCTTCAGACACAATCCCTTTATTCCACCTCATTTCATCTTTTCTTTATCTAATAGGCAGTGCTGTAGCGCATGGCACATATTTAATGAGCACCTACCTCCCTTTTGACTCACCATTTCCAGTATTTTTTCTCTCAGGCCTATCACACTGACGATACATATCTTACAAGAATTTGCAACCAGGCTCTATTTTAAGTCTGGAGAGTACTAGTAAACACTTTTGATAAATTAGCTAGACATTTACTTCTTTTCAACTAATCAGGGCACATAAATCTACCAAATTCTGCCATAGTTGGTATACTCTACGTCACTCTATATGAACATATACACCTCCAATGCTCCCCCCTCTCCCACCCACTAGTTCTTAAAATAGTAAATATATGAAATTGGAAGGAGCTGATTTGCCTTAATGGTTAAGACTTATTCAAGAGCCTCAAATACATTGTGACTGTAGTGAACAAGCCTGGCAGAACAGCACTAGCAACAAGCATCACTGTAGGCATCCCTCTCTCAGCAGATGTATGGAAGTATTCAGCATATGCCATCAACGACATAGAAATTACTTTTGAAAAGCAAAACTTTTGCTTAAGTCTGCTCAGTAAACTTCAGAAATGTGAACATTAAAAACTAAAACCGAATTTTGGGTGTTTGGGCTCTATACTCTACTTAAAATGTTTTTAAATATACCAGTCTGATTTAAGCACAAGTTCTAAATTCCTACTTATGGATGTTCTTGTATGATTGCCAAGACTGCCTTCAAACTAATCTCTCCTCCTTTCCCTTCCACTCCTGTATTTATCATTACTACCCTTATTAATTTTTAAAAATTGCATTTCTTTGCAAGGGCTAAATAGGAAGAATTTGAAATGCTGAACTATGGCAGATAATACAAGTTTGGCAAACAATTCCTTTTCCCATCCATACCTGCTAAAACTCAGAATACACCCCTCTTTCTGATTTCATGAGCTATTAGTAATTTATAAAGAGTGAAGTAGCAATTCACTGGCTAGCATTTTAAGAAGCATGAGCAATGGCACATTGGGATGGACGTATCTTTTTGGTAGCAATTGCTAGACATCTGGGCTAGCCAAATGCACTTTTTCTTCCTTCTGCCGAAATCTCCTTGCTGGCCCCTGCTCTGCAGACCGAAGCAATGCAAATCCAGGAGAATTCTGTAACTTCCAAGCATTTTGTCACTTTTGAGCACCTTCCAGTGATGAAAACCTGATGCAGAGCTGTTCCTTAGCTGTTTGCTATCAGAAATCTCAGCTGCTCCTCTGAGCTGAATACTTGTCCCAGTTCTCTCTTGCTTCTGTAACAGTATTGTTGCACTTCTTTTAATGACGTTTAACAAGAAGTCCTACATCGAGCCCAACTTTCTTCTTCATGGTCTTCAAAGGTGGCAGTTTAATACAGGTATAACAGGCTGAACAACCTCAGCTCAACAGTTCATACCAGAAAGCTTTAATTGCCTGATTTGACGAAGAATTCAACATAATCAGAAAGCCACTTGGCCAAGGGCAGCGTAGGGCTGAACAAGAAAGCAATAAAAAATGCTGGTTTTGGCCATGGGGAAAAATTATTTCCTCTTGGTGTCTTCTAATGCACAAACATCCATCACGACGAAACATTATATAGAGTAATAATTTCCCAGTGGAAAGGATACTCACGCTGGAGCACAAATTTTTATGTCACACAATGCATTTTCCTGACCTCTGCATCGGAGAAAGCATGGAGCAGGTCAGCAGAACCTGATACGCCTTTGTACAGAGAGGAATCACAGGCTGCTTTCTACAAATCAAAACCTGTGTTGTGGGGTAGAAAGCTCATGGTGCTGTTATTTTGCATTAACCAGCCACCAAACCTCTGAATATTCAAGCCCAAAACCTCCTCCTTCAGAGGGAGCCACATGCTAAATAAGTTGACAGGATAAGGAAACTTATACCCACAAATAGCCATCCACAAGCTTTCTCCAGGGGAGAAGTTCTTAAACTAAGAACCTAACGTAAGACCAGACTCAAAATCTGCTTAACCCTTTAAAGGTTGAATTATCCCATAAAGACTTCCACAGTATTCAAGCTGTAGGTACACTATGCAATCACGGATGTAACTTGAGCTGCAGGATTTATTTGCTTTTGCTTAGTTAATAATAAGAAAAAATGATATTTCAGTCTCCCTTTCTATTCAAACTTAAATATGTACATACATATATATCTATATATATAGACACACACATATATATGTATAAATCTTTCAGGCAACTCAGATGGGAAAAGAAAAACTCCTTGGAGGTAAAATTCAGAAAGTTTTAATACAGCAACCAGAGACTTAGAACAGGAACACTCATGCAACCCGAAATGTGGAGACTGTTACAACACCTTTTGTAATCAATGTGGATGTACTTAGGTAAAATCTAATTTTCCAGGGAAATCTTAAATGCCTCATTTTCATAAGAAGCCCGAGGGAGCCTATACATACCAGAGATAACACAGGGATTATATCAGCTGTCAAAGACAATGTAATTGGATATAAATAAGAGGGAAATACAGATGCAATTTCATCAAATACCACCTCCCCAGACTACGAACGGGGCTTGTCTAGTTCTTACAATATGCCAAGCATCTTTCCAGAGGGCTATCATTACAGCAGAGCTCAGAACTGTCTTGAGTGGCATGTTTTAAAACATGGTTCTTGCCTGCAAGGTGGTAAAGTGCTTTCTCTGGCCAGGCTTGAGGATTGCTATAAAACTGCTTTGCAGAAGAGTACATTGCGCTCATGGGTTATAAAGTGCTTTACAACACAGCTTTGTAACCACAGTTTATAGCTCAGTTCATTTTGGTAGTTGCCAGGCAGTGCGTGGTCAGGAAGAACCATGTGTTCCTACAGCCTGCTCTAATGAGGTTGCATTTCTCTCAAGGAGGACCAAGACAGACCCATGCCGTAACTGAATGGACGTCACCAAATGAGGTCTGGTGCAAAGATTGCACAAATTGCATGAGAAATACAAATATTCCCCTGTTTTAGGAACTCTAAATTGAGCAGTCACTAATTGAGCACAAGTGCAGATACTTGATCCATCATCAATATTCTCCATTATTTCCAGTGATATACAGATATTTGGCTCACTCTACTCTTTCATAGAGCCTAGGTGCTTTAAAAAAAAAAAGTTCTCCCTTTTTGCTTCTTCAGAACTGCTATAATTGCCTTTGAAACTTTTAGCTATAACTTGAATTAAAGGCATCAAGGAGGAGGAAAGTTAAGAGCACTGTTTCAAACCCTGGGAAGCATATCCAGCAAATAACAGAGCTGGAACACCAGCTGAGGAAGCAGTAGAAATCCCATTGTGAAGATCTCAAGAGTACATGAAAAATAAATACTAAGAAAAGCACTAAAGTTCTCAACAGAGGGGCTGGAATAAGACTTTTTTTTTTGCTGTTGTTTCTGAGTCTGAAAAGTTCAGTTCTTAAAAATCGGTAGAACTCCAAATTTAATTATCGACCTTCACCTCCACTCTTTGCCCACGCACAGCTGGGATTTCAATTGCAGTCTCCCACTTACCATGAGACTGTTGGCCACTTATCTACCGGGGGCTCTGAAACAAATCTCTCTCATATTCTCCTTACTGCAGCTGCTTCATGTTGCACACCTCACTTGGTATCCCCAGGCAAGCAGATACCAAGGGAAGGGATACTAGCGCCAGTCGAGGAAATTCATGTTTAATTCCACCTTCCTCTGAATACTTCTCTAGCACAGGACTGTGTTCACCTTGGCAACATTTCACTTCGATCTTTTGAGGAACATGCAAACTGGAACTTATATTTTCCTCCTTTTTCCCTCTGGGTGGAAGTTAAAAGAGATTTTATTTAGTTTGATTCAAATAAAACTTTTCCTCTTGAAAAAACAGCTATTATTAATGGTTCTCAAGCCTTCATGTTGAGATGTCAAGTTCTTCCCACCTTTCTCGCTCTTCTAGAAGCCATTCAATAGACTTAAGAAAGTACAAAAATAAGTCAAAACACAAAGGATTAAAGTCCTCTTTTGGCCTCTCCCAAGAGGGAGAAGGCTGCTAAGGAGATCCAGTCATAGTGGCAGCAGATCACAGTATTCTCTGGCACATTTAGAAAGGACGGTGATAGAAAAGGTGAAGACCAAGTTTGGGTGTTAAACAGAAACAAACTTTGCAATCATCAACAGACACTGAAGCTTGAAAAAAAGAAAATGATGCTAAGAGAACAGAATTATCTTTTAATTTTAGCCCCTGCAAGTACATATCTAGAGACAAAGATGCATAATCACAACAGCTTATAGTAACGGTTCCTAAACATTTCCGATCACTAATTCACTTCTGTGCTCTACAAACTGACTATCATTGACACTGCCAGCCTCTTTCCCCAGGGTAACAAATATGTGACAGCATAACCCCATCACACTCAAAACTCATCTACACATCGCTATTGCACCTACAGGATCCCACTCGGCGTATGACAGTTTCTCTCAGCTTGACCTCATCTCTTCTCTAGGGGTTGAAGGGCAAACATGCGACTAAAATCAAATTACTCAGAAACTGATGGAAGGTCTGGACTCAGAGAAACCATCAGCTGAAACTGTGTGTGTGTGGGAGGGGAGCAGAAGTAGTAATCTGTGCTGAGTTTCCTTTTCTTTGGAGTTTTTCATGGGCGTTGTCTTCCCAATCTCACCCTTGACATTCGAGTTAGTCTGATTTTAGGACAGTACAGCCCATTTGAAAATAAACACATGAGTCATTTGTTGGGTAATGGTAAAACAATTAAAACAAGACCAACCAGAGATATCATTATACAATTGCCTCTGCCTTCCCTGTAGCCATTTAATAACTGTGTCGGATTTCAAAAGGAAACGGTCCATTCCAAATGCAAATTTTACACACATGAAAACACCCAAATTTGAAAGCAATTAGATGACTTGTCGTTTAGATGCAATAAAATAAGAAGACAACAACTTAATTTAAATATTTTTAAAATTCAGTTTTCCAAAGTGTAAGTGAGGCCAATGGCTCAGCAAGACCTGAAATGACCTTTCCCCACCAAACCAAGAGACTCCTAACGATGCTGATGAAGAAGACATGGAAGAGAGATGCATTTTTGAGGGGCAGTTGAGACTCTGGGAGGGCTATGAAGAAATTCTGCCAATTGGCAGCTATTTCCAGAGATACCTCCTCTCATGTACATTCATCTATGCCTAAACTTCTACAAAGCCTGATTCTGGAAAAGTGGGTTGGGATGGACCAGGAGCATGAGCTGGTGAAAGAGCTGCTACGTTCCTGTCCTGTGTTCATCGACAAGCAAGTAGGTCTGCTAACGAGAAGACAGAACAAGCTAGAGGAGACAACAACCAATTTTAAGGCAAGTTTATTGCCTAATTACTTTTGAGTTTTGTACAAACAGCAAATCCTGCAATGGGGCTTGTTTCTTTATGGAGAGGGTAGTGTACATGGTTTGGCACTGCGGTAAATTGAGAGACTCCAAAGCGATAAATCAGGAAGACTCCGTAGAAACTAAAATTAAAACAAAGCCACACTAAATCTTAAAAGTAGAATACATAAACACTTTGATGCATAGTTTCTATTGTTGCTTATAGATAACAGAGTTATCTATTTTCTAGAGCTATGAAGTGCTTTCTGCATTAAAGTCTACTGCCATCATAAAACATGTGTGAAAATTAACACACAACTTCTGCCTTGTTCATTTATTTCTACATGAACTTTTTTTTTGGCCACACAGTTTTCAAAACATCCTCTCTCCTGCAATATTTAATTTTCTGAGGAAAGCAATTTTTGATCAAGTTACCCAGATCAGCAAGCATATAACCTCCAGAAAAGCACTTCTCATTGTGGATTACTAGACACAAAATGAGAAATTAATACCATTTTCTATTTATAAACCAAAATTGGCCAAAGAGCTGATAAGAAGTGGTAATGGCAGTAGGTGGATACTAACTGCAACTGTCAGGTGAATTCTGGCCCTGGATTTATTTGAAATGAAATGGTTTCACATATGCCTTCAGAGTGGGTAACAGTAATACTGTGTAGAGGAACGCACAAGTTCAAAATGAGCAGAATTACAGCAAGTATTCACATGAGAGAGGGGGCATAAACTCAAATATAGATGTTCCAGAGGAGGGAAAAGTCTTGAAAGAAGCAACCGGAGAGCCCTGGTGTAACAACAGACCAACCCAGGCAGCAGCTCACAATTGATCAAGGCAGCAAGGTGCTTTGGCCACTTTCAGAATATTTGCATTAGCATGATCCAGGCATGCTAGTTTTTCCTGTATGGCATGTAGGATTTCACATGAAAACCAGTTCATACACTTTGACATATCTCAGCGCTGGAGAGGTTTAATGAGATTTGTAGAGCATGGTCAACATGAATCATTCAAGAGCTGCAGTGCCTGATTTAGGATGAAAGATACTGGCCAAATAGTAATTAGATGACTACTAAAAAAAGGAAAAAAAAAAAAAGTTGAGGAACAGTTTTGTTTGAGGAGGTCCTTCAGGATCCAGCAAAAGTCCTCCCAGCTACTCAATTCTTCTGTTGAGCGTTGCAGTACTGCCAAGAGGAGGGATTAAAAACACCACCATTTTTTTTTCTCTCAGGCCTACTCCAGGAAACATTTATAAACAGCAGTAAATTGCTGCCTGTACATGTCCTAATTAAGGTTTCTGTATAAAGGCTTTCACAGTCCTGACTCTGATCTCTCCATCTCTGCTGAAAACATATAAGTGCTATATAAAGCCGTTCATAAAACTCGGGCTGAAAGCCTTTACCTCACTTGCCCAGCAAGAGCAATGATGAAACGATGCTTCATGATTTAAATTAGTTTTTGCTGTTCAATCCCTTGCCTTGATTCAAATATTCAAACCTCTGTTACATTGCTCTAATTTCCTTTCTACTTTAAACTGACATCAGATATGCCAGATAAAACTTTTTGCACTAAATTACACTGGCAAAAACCTTTAAGAAAGAAAAAGGAAAAAGATATCAGCTTTCTAATATTTATATCTATAAAGCACTTCTCATGTACTTGATACTATGCTTCTAAAAAATTAAAATATATGAACAACGAAATAATTTCCTTATTAGGCTTGAATTCAACTTTTTAAACATATTATCACCATGATGAGCCTCTATTTATCTTTGCCTGTGGTAGTACTTTATAATGATTACATGAAGCAGTCTATTTTTGGAAGGATATATCTTTGATCTCTTTTCATATACATAGAAATGATTTGCAACTGACAGATCTATTACACTTGCACATGATATTCCTCATCTGCAAATAAACCACTATATAAACAACTTAGGGAATCATTTTGTTTCCTTTAGAAAAGTGCATTCCTGCTTCCCTCAGCACATATAAATTGAATCCATACTGTGAAAATCAAAGAGGGTATTGATTCCTTGAGCAAGCATGTAGAATTCATCACACCATAATTTTGTTATTCGGATTAAAAGAGGAAAAAAAAATCAACTGCCACAAAAATGCATCTGTTTATAAAGTCTGCTTGTAAAAAGACCAAGCATTTGTCAGGCTGGTTTAGTTTGTGCAAAGTTTCCAGAAAGAAGAGCAAGTGAGAAAGATGGAAAAGGTTTTCTGGCTTGCCTTAAGGAATGAACATGCCACCATGCTCTTGAGGGAAGTACAGAGGGAGATCAGTTCAGCTGGAACCTACTTTGCATCCACCTCTCAACCATGTTCTGCCTTCCTTCTCTCTGCAACCATGTCTACAGAATTGACCAGGATATTTCCAGAGGAAACAAAAGGGGGCAAGACAAGTGAGGAAAGGGGTAAACAGAAGAGAAAAGAAGAAGAAATGAGGAAAAGATATTTCACAATGAGAAATATATTTCTGCAAGGGAACTACACACAACACCAAGTCTAGCATCAGCTGGGGATGCTAATCTCAATTTTATGATTACCAAAGATAAACCTGTATTGTGGCTTCTAATGCTTCCGAAGAGAGCCCTTGCTCTTCTCTGGTGAACACATTGCCCCAAGCATGACAGAGTAAGAACTGATCCATGACTAAGCTGACCCTACAGCTTTCTCACAGTTTCTAACCCAGCAAGAAATGGAAGCTTCAGAAATGTCATGCTCTTCTGATTTCACCCATACCAAACAAGTCCTCTGATATAATCAACATTTCATGGTCAGGTGCTGCGTAAACTGTGGAGAATTAGGACAGCCTTGGCTCATGTTACTTGGTCTTTGATCCCAGTGATCTGGAAGCAGTTTGCCATGGACAAGCTGTGACCTAATGGGCCATACTAGAGAGACAGAACAACAGTGGGAGGACTTACTTATGTACAACACCCCACGGCCTTGTACTGGTCTCCAATACAAGGTCTATACTCAAGAGATCAGTTCTGCCCCCCACTTAGGTATGCTCTCTCCACTGATGTTTAACTCTATCTACTCAACTGACTAGTTGCACTCACTAGATTTAATAGTGTTCTTTATTAATGTTATGGAACTGCATTAATATCCTCAGGCAAAAGTCTCCGCACAAATGAAAAGGAGTATTGTTTCTATTGTGATACAATAAAACTCTGTAGCCGACCACCTACATAATGACAAGTATTTCCATTCACCCTGGCTATTCGACAGCAAGCATTGAAACCACCTTCAAGTTTAAAATAAAGTAGCACGAAAACAGACAACTTTTGAAGTTAAGCACTTCAGCAAATTCAGGATTGCAGTTGAAGTACCATCCTAATTTATAGACCAATTAGTAGTAGACATCTTTCTGACAATTTTCAAGAAAGAGTATTTCAAGAGCACACAGAAGGTTTTGGGCATCCAGCAAACCACATGGATTGTATGGATTTTGGAGAAGACACCCTTTAATATACCAAACTCTTAACGCCCCATTGACTGAAAGCAGCACAAAATCAAAGCAATGGAAAGACTGGTGTAAAAAAATACATGAGCGTGGCACCTTGGAAGCACAAAGAGTCAAATAAGCAGACACAGTTCATTCTGGATGTTTTCTGTGCTGACTATCAGAAACAGAGACCTCTGAGCTCGTTCACAGGAAATGTAAACCTATCAGCTACCTTACTGAAACACTGGCGGGCTGAAATAGATTTTCTGGAGAGGCATCTCTGCCATGTTATATATTGCCATGGGATAGATGGGCATCTTGCTTAGAAGGTTCAAGGAGATATCTTCATACCTCTTTTGATTATACATTTATATTTCAAATAAATACAGCAAATGTAGATTCCCTCATTATTTCTTCAACTAGAAATAGAAAAGTTTTTCTGTAAAACAAGGACATAGTAAGAGGCTGAGGTGTTTCATACTATCATGAACAAGATTCCTGTGCTTTCCAAAAGTTTTAATGTCATAGGGGCAGTACAAAATGGCCATAAAACCACTCAAGCTGTCAGGATCCCAAATGGCACATATAAACCTGAAAACTGCCAGGAATTACACTGATCCTTACATAAAAACACTCCATGTATTTAAATTCCCAGCAAAATTAGAAAGCTTTATCACTGTCACTGAGTGGGAATCTTCATATGTAAGGCCAGCGCTCAGGTGACATTTTACAAGCCAGGAAATCCACCTGACTGACACCTTCATTAAGTGGCTCTTAACTTGCTGGGCAATAAATGCATTTCTAAGATTACTAACAACAGCTAAATAATGGAGTGAATCCATTAAAATGACGTATCTGAAGACGCTGCAAGTCTGTTTGGAGCATTTTAGTGCTCTGATTTTTGATGCTCCGCTACAGATGACGTGCTTGGGAAAACATATGTGCGTAGACAGAGCACGGCATTGCCTTGGCGGCAGGGACATTGCTGTTCTTTTCAGAAAAAGGAAGGTGGGGAAAGGGAAGAAATCAACTAAAAGGCAAAAAATAAAATAAAATAAAATAAAATAAAATAAAATAAAATAAAATAAAATAAAATAAAATAAAATAAAATAAAATAAAATAAAAAGGATCCCAAGAGCAGAGAGAAGGGGAGGGGAAGGGTATTCCTGCAGCTATCTCTTAAGCACACAGTTCTGTATTGTTCTTCATTTCTTTGTTCTACTCAAAGCTGCTAAGCTCAGAGCTGACTTGAATATGTATAAATATACAAAAGGTATTGCTGCTTTGTTCGTGTCTTTTTGTAGAATACTTCTTTTTAGAGCATGGCTTGGAGCACATGCGGCTGTTCTGGGTGGTCCCCGTCTGGCCCGGCTGCCCCCCAGCTCTTGGGCTTTGTCTATACTCACTTCTCATCAGGTCCCCCAAATTGCCCCAGAACATACTGAAAAACAAAAAAAGTCCAGTTCAAGGCATGCAGGTCAGGATGGTGAGGTGACCCAGCCTAAGCCTGTTATTACTTGATTTTTTATTCTTACTAAGGGTAGCTCAGTGGTAATATGGAAACAAGCACACACTCCTCCGGGTGCTCTGGTTGGGCTGTGAGGTAGAGGACACAACTTCCTTAAACCAGGATGTCTGTGAAGACATCTGCAGTCATAAAATTCAGAGATGATGCAAATGCAAAAGATTTTTTCATATTCTAACAGATTTTCATTTTAATCTTTTAATTATCTAACAAATTTAGAAGCAAAGTTCTGCTCTGTGAAGACCTGCACATTTTTTTTTGCTACTGACGTGGTTGTTTCTAACCAGGCCTAGCTAGTATTGCTGGGAAAAAGCAGCATAAAAGCGGGAATGTTTTGCCTACATGCACAAAATTACTAAAAACATTAAGGAAGGAGCACCACCAGGGACAGATGTTAACAATCATCAGGAGACAAGATTAGTCCATAGAGCAGTTCTTTATATTTTATATGGCATATTTTGTTGTAACCGTTCACCTTTAATTCCCCATCATATTTTGAGTTGCAAAGGGTGTCTCAATGATGACTGTGATCCCACATGCTCCATTTGGCTTCCCTTTCAAGTACAAGCTTCCCCTGCAACCATCATGGCAGCGGATCCTCACAACCATTTGTCCACATACACAAACAGCAACATTCAGACACATCTCCGGGATGAGATCATAGAATCCTCAAGGTTGGACGGGACCTCCAGGGATCATCTAGTCCAAGACTTTAAACCCATAAATTTCTTTGAAAATGAGATTCCTTATTCAAAGGCTAATTCATAAACACCTTACGGAATAATAATCCAACACCACACATGGGGAATTAAGCAGCACAGCTCTGCTCTTGTGTCTTTGTTTGTGGCAATCTTGTGGTGCAGAGAGATGAACAGCACATGGGTTTAACTAAGTGGGCTAATATTTATGTTAGTCCACGCAGCTGCTCTGAGGACACAGAAAAATGTAACTCAAGCTTTGGTGAAAATGGCAATTAGAAACTGAATTAAAATCCAATTAATTCTTGCCCTATTCCACTGTAATGCTTAAATTGTAATGATGAAATCCTTAACAGGAAAGGCTTAAATAAGGAATAAATTGCACCTATAGCAGAGCAAAGGGGGTAGAAGCTGCAGGAGAAATGCCATACTGAACCATGTAGGTGCTTTGCTGGAGATTGGAGCTGATTATTTGCACTAGAGTCATTTAGACTCATCGACCTGAGAAAAAATGAGCAGTTTTACAACCAACTTGGCAAATTCTGATTGAATTAGACTCCATTTTGGGAAAAAGGCCATTTCCATACACAAATGTTGACATGGCATGGATTTAAGGGCTATTCGGAGACTACCGTGTGCATTAAAGTTCTTTGGGACAGAGGTTTCTTTGCAGACCTCCTAGCAACAGAATTTCTGCCTAAATCTGCAGGAAGCCACACACTTTCCGACAGACTCCCAGAAGGCTGTGAGCAACTGTAGGTGCAATATTCCCCTTCTGGCCTGCATTTTAGCTTCTGAATTTCTGGACTTGCAAGAAATGGTGGAGAGATCACAGACCATGATGGGTTAGACATGAGCAGGAACAGCCAAGGTGATCAAGTCCTTGAGAAGAGGGAATGTGGAACTGAATTTGGAGTTGAGACACTAACTTCAAATAACTGAATCTCCCATATGTTTCAAGGTTTTGGACACCCCATTCCTCCAAACCATGAGTATATGTGCTCTTTGTAATTAGAAAAGGGAAGAGCAGTAGAAACATTGCTGGGGGACGGCAATATCTTCCTTCGTTTGCCAAAGGAGCAGTAAAAAATAAAAAGCCAAGCCAATCTGCTGCAATCTGGTACACACGTTTTCTTGAGTTCAGAATAAAAGATAATGGAAATGCAGCAGAAATAGTGCTAGGAAACTTTAACTCTGATTCCTTCTCGCACCTTTAGCAGACTGCAACATATCCTGAACCTGAAGACATGAATTCAGCATGGAGGGAAGATGTGGCATCATCCCGTACAGGGAAAAGCACAGGATTAATGCTGGGTACAGTTTTATTGTAGCAGTGAACATGCTAAATTGCTGCTTTGGGGTTTATTTGTTAATTTTCCCTTTTCTCCCCCCTTGAAGTTAACTAAATTCTTGCAGCTTCTCAGCATCGGTGTCTCACATAAGCAGATTCTGGGCACACCTAAGCTAAAAACATAGCCTGCCGTTTACTCACTAACAGACAAGCAATTTCCCCAGGATCAAAGGACCCATTTCAAATTCATTGAACGGGAATTTATCAGCAATTATTCTTCATTCACTGACATATTGTCAGGATCCATTAAGGTCTTAACCATGCCCAGGATATGTAAAAGCCTGTAAGTACAAAAGGCTACAACCACCATGGGGTAGGCTTCCTTCAAAATCTTAAATTGAATACAAGGAAATGTATTAGTGACGTAGGGAGTATCCAGGATACTCAACGTTTGAAGCTTTGAGGAAAACTCACCAGTTCTTCCCACTGGTGAGACCGCAGTGATTTCAAGCATTGTCAGCAAAAAGTCAAAACACAAATTGTTGGAGACAGGGCAGATACAAACTAAACAGCTTCACCTTGCAGCATTTGTCCAGCTAAGTTTTCCTTACTCCCTTACACACCCATTTACTTTCAGTAGAGCCAGTTCAGCTGTCATGTTCCAGCTCAGATATTTTGCGTGCTGTTTTTGGGTATATTAATGGGCATATACAGAGTTTTTTTTTGACATGGATTTGCCTGCCTACTTTTATTACCGTGGGTTTTTTTTGCCATATATTCATTATGACATGGATCATAATTTTTCAGTGGTGAATCTACTACTCTGTAGTTTGCGGAGGTCCTTTTGTATCCTCTGTCACCAGCAAACTGCAACGCTCCCGACTTCAGAAACGCAAAACTCTTCACCAAATTCTGCAATAAGATTTTGGATTTATGGTACTTCATGCCTTTTAATCACAACACCCATGACAAACGTATTAATCTGCTGAATGCTGCCTGAGTCCACAACACAGCGGTATTTCATCTTAGACTTCTAACATGGTAACATTTACTAAGCTAGAGGAATTTATCCATTTCTGGCCACTTACCTTGTAGTCACCTACATCCAATAGGTCTCTCTCCACTAATGCATCACCTATACTTTATTTATTTATTTATTTATGTAGCTTAAAAACAACTTTTAGTGAAGCTCTGTTTAGCTAATTTACCACTGGGAAAAGAAAGCAATCAGGAATGGCGCATTCTTGACTGCTGCATCCCTTCAGGGATCAGGTTAATAAGAACACGAATTAAATGGAACAAAGAAATGAAAATCCATCTGCTGTTGAAAAAAAAAAAATCAAGCCTCCTAGCCTCGAATCCCCAGAAAGAAACTGTAAAATTTTCCGTTTGCCGTATTAACATCACAGGTTGCAGGAAAAGCGACACACACAGACTCAAATGAGGATGTGTCATTGATTTCACTGAGGTATTTACCTCGTCAACTTTCTGGAGAGAAAAAGTTGGGATTTCACCTGCGGAACAGCAACGTGTATGGCAGGCTTCAACCATCAATGCCTCTCCAAGGGGAGCCTGACACTTAGGACATTAAATCAAGCTGGATGTTAACTTAGTTTTGATTGCTTATAGAAAAACATACCAAATAACATTGATTTAATGTACTCCTAATATCAGCTACAATTATCTGGATGGTTAAATTCAGCTTACTGGCAAACATGTCTAAAAAATCATTCAAATTTATTCAGTACTGCATACATCACAGTATTCTGTTCCAAAACGTTCATCCCCGATCTCATTTTGCTGAAGATTAAACCAAGGCAGAGTTCAAATGCTAAGGCAGAAAAGACATCAGAGAGAAAGTCCCCATGTACCTTCCACTGCTGGACAACAGGTCTCTACAGTGAAAGAGCTCAGTAAAGTGCTGTTTATTTTCTTCTTTTTTTTTTCTGTGTTTACTTTTTCTCACTTAAAATTGAATTATTTCCTCTGTGACAATGGATAGGAACCGAATGGACTTAAAACACCAACAATACAAAGTCTTGCCTCTTTCAGACAGACACATAAAAAAATGAATTCTCCCTCCACTTGCAACTGTTCAACTTCAGAAAGTATCTTAGATACAGTTTATATGCAAGACTTTATATAAAATAGCACTTTTATTTAAATTAATGCTGTAAAATGTCCCACTCAGTTTAAATACCCAGCAATCCCGAAGCGTCTATAAAAGTTCTTTAGCCTAAGTAAGGACGCAGTTATTATTTCAGCTTGACTTCAATTAGCACTTTGCCCGAAATTCACAAGTAAAAAGAATCAGAGGAGGTTGCATTCTTCTCCAAAATTGGTGTTTTAAATGTCTTCTCTTGAACCAGCTAAAATATTTCTTCAGGCCAGATAAGTACTATAAACACATTTATAGAGAAGTTCCAGGGACACGATGGGTTGTATATAATGTAATAGCCTTTTCAATTCATGAAGGTGATTCATATCTACATAGAACAGAAGCAAAATTAATTTGATGGCCTCGGCCTAGACCTAATGGTCCTAATTAATATTCCAACCCTCCATCAGAAACACTACTTCAGTAATTTCTTAAATGAGAACCAAAAACTAAATAACACTGTAAAGCCCTAGATGACCAAGTGCAAAGCGGACAATCATTTTGGTGCAGGATTAGGTCTTCTCTAGTGGAGGAAACAGGAAAGCATATTAATGAGGAGCAAGATTTGCGGAGAGAATTAATGAAAGAGATGACCTCTTCTTACAAACTTTAGCTTTTTTATATCCTCTGATATGGCTATGACGAGGTTGCTACCGTTAATAAACAGTTTTATTTTGTGTAAGTAGATGCAGTCAAATATGGAGATTTTTTTCATCAAATCTAGCTATGGAATTTAGGATTTGGCAACTAATTGTAAGTGTTGCCTTTAAAAATGCTTTTGCAAATAATCTTTCATGTCAGACAGTCTTCATGCCACTGCCTCCTAATAGAAAGTCATGTGAATTCGAAATGTGTTGGGACACCCATTATGTTGTGTTGGACTGTTTGCTCCAGGTTTTCACCTTCTACTTCAAGGAACAAAACGAAACTAGAGAAATTCCATTTTTTGCTTTATCTTAGTGTTTTGCGAGATCCATATTTTACCAGAACTAAGTAATGCATGGTTGGAAACCGAGTAGTATTATAAATAATAATAAAGCAGAAGTATTACAAATATTGCCCAACAGGAGTTCCAAGCTACACGTGAAGTTACAGGCAGAAGTAAGATACCTCACCTTCTACTGAGAGGACTGCAGAAACACCATGGAAAACCCAGTAGTAGACATACTTGCTCCTCAGGCACCATTTCTTCAGGTATTTCTGGCCAAGATTTGGCTGCCTTGCATACCTGACTTCTAGCCATGCTCCAGTGTTAGCGAGTTCCCCATGGTTAACACTGGGACATTTTCATCGCTTTGGTCTGATGTTCGATATAGTGTGATGATTTTAGAAGTATGTGGTTTTTTAAAACAACCATGAGTGAAAAAAAAATGCTAAAAATGAAGAATGTGTTTTTATTTTTCTTGCCAGACCCAGCACTAGGACAGCCAGCATGCACTGAGGCATAAAAATAATCCAGCTCACCAATATTGTTAGCTTATTTATAGATAAACAGCAATACACTGTTACCGAGAGCACCTCCCTGGTCAACTGAGTGAAATGCTAGAAAGGGCATCTCCTTCCCTGTGCTCCATCTTCTTATTTACAAGATGATGCTAATGCCACTTGCCTTTTGAGCACTAGAGATGAAGAAGGCTCCAAGAGTTTCATAGCTTCATGTTACGATGTTCTGCATCACTTGCGCAAATTTTAATCAAAAGAAAATATTAAATTGGGAAGATCATTTCCCCTGTTATAGGCTAAGGGGAATTGTGGTCTAAGGGAGAAAGACTTAATGAATGTGAAATTTCTTAGGGAAAAAAAAAAAAAAAAGAAAGAAACAAATCTAAACAAATTCTGTGTTAATAGCCCTTCTCCTCACGGGACAGCACTGGATCCCGTGCCTGACTCCCCTTCCAGTTCATGCAACATTCAAAAGGACATTGAAGAAATTTTACTTGTGTAACTTCGATACCAGCCAATGCAATGAACAGATCGAGTGACAGCTCCTCAGTGCCCGAGCAAAGCAGGGGGATGATCTTGTCCCATACTCTGACCCTTATGCACATGCACAGGACAAGATCCCCCCTTCCATCTTCTCATACAGAATAGAGCAGAACCAGAGATTGCTCCATTCTTTAAAAATATTTCATTTCCTGCCTCACTGTTCCTTGCAGGATACATTAAAACCCAGCAGAAAGACCATAACGTTCTTTGCTATTGCAAAACAAGCAGTAGGGAGCTTCCTAGTTTTGTAACGTTCAACAGCAACAAATCTATTTTAGTACAACAGACCAAAGACAAGCTCTTAATAAAGTGACACTCTCTCAGTGCAATGTCGTTTTCAGCTCTGTTTTCTATTATTTTAAGTTTCACTGAATCAAAATACATTATTTAGGGAATTTGGCTACAAAAAGCGTGGTAACAAGCTGGTCCCTAGAGTATCAACAAGGGCCTTTTCATGGGCTCTCTCTACTGAAGAGAACAGGAGTACCTGTGAAGGCAGCATGAGCACTCACTGTGTTACAGAGCCTTGCTGTGATACCCGTATCTCAGCTACTTTAAAGTCCCAGCAAGTCTTTGTCTGAGAAAACAAGTAAATAGCTCCTTTTATTTCACCTTTATTGGAATAATTGATGTTTCTACCTAGAACACAGCCATAAATTTGATCATCATACTGACAGAAACAAACAAACAAAAATCTCTCTAAAGAACAGTCTGAGTGCACGTAAAATAATGTAGCGGATAAATTTAAACCAACCACAACTGCAGAACAAATTATGATGGATATTAAGAACGTACAGATCTAAGTCTATACATTCAAATAGGAACATCATTGTACCTTTGCTCAAAATCAGTTCCAAATATGAAGTGAAAGCTGTTCCCACATGTCAAACACTTCAAACACAGACTTTGGCCAGTTTGTACTTTTGTAGAAGAAATTTACCCCGAAGACCTGAGGTTCCCATTAGATCTTAGACTTCCTGAACTGAGACGGCAGCCAAATGGCCCTGTGGCCATAGTACCAGGAGGGATTCTGGGGTAGTGCAAAATGACCTTCACCACATTTCCACAGATGTTTGTTATTCAGCCATTTCTGCTTTTTGTTGTCATTACTGGGCTGCTAGTGACTGTGTGCTGGTTCTTAAAGAGCTCTTTTGTCAGTCAATCAGACTTTTGTCAGACAATCTAACAATACCACTCCAAATATGACTCAAAAACTGAAAGCCTCACTTACCCCTACATCTTCTACCTGGAGTCATTTCAGTATGTGAGCACATGCTGATATTGCCAACACGCTAGCGAGCCTTGAAGCTGGTCATCACTTGCCAACCTTTCTTCTCTGGAGTACAGTTGAGATTTTTTTTAAATGCTCTTTGATAACCATTTATCCCCAGTGTGGGCTTTGAAGGTAGAAATATTGCTGTATTTTTTAAAAACTATTTTTAGTAAAAGCCAACATTTGAGTTTTCTACAGAGTGATCTCTGAGGTATTCTTAGAATAGACAAGGTATGGAAAACAATATTTCAAGTACCACTGACTAGCAGAGTAGTAATATACGCTTGAGTAAGTTTCGTTGGCCAACAGCAACATCCCCATTGTAGAGTGTATTTTTAAACATTAAATACATACACAGACACCTGCAAATACGGATATATTTGCATGTGTGTGACATTGCTACAGGTTCTCGCTTGCAAAATAGAGATCTCATATGTGAAACAGAAGTTCTGTTTCTCAAAGCACAAACACCACTTTTATTCATATTAAAAGCTCTCACATACACAGATGTCTACCAAAAAGAATCTATGAGCTTTTCATATCCGAAAGGCACATTTCTGATTTTGATCAGTAGTCCACTTGCAACAAAAGAAAACTGTGAATTAAATTCCCACCACTTCCTCTTAAATATTTAACATCCAATTTTATTCATCCCAATCACTGAATTCTTTTCAGTCACTCACACGAATTCTGAGCAACAGCAAAGTTTTAAGCAAACCAGCTCCAAGTTAATATGGGAAAAATCAATGAGCTGCCCAAAACTGTCAACTGAAATTTCTTCATTTCCTTCCATGCAAGTGAGAAAAGGCCTAAGTGGTCACTGAAGAGACCAGCTGCTGCACTGAGGCCTGCCCACCTCAGCATGAACCATGCCACCAAAATTGAAAAACCTCTGGCAGCTACAAAGTAAATAAAAATGATAAGAATCAGATAATTATTCCACATATCCTATATAGTGTTAAATGTATTTAATTAATTCCTGGCTTTATTTGGGGACTGCTTTTCTGGGAACAAGGCCTGTGGTACTGCCTCCTTGTTTCAGCATATTTAGTAACATAAAGACCAGGTGTTGATCCAATTTGATTTTCACAGTACAAGTTCAAGAAAATTCTGCATTAAACTGTTTTGACTATTTTAATTCTCTCCTGATCTGCTTTGCAAGCAAGATATGGCAAATAAATCTTTAAAAGGTGCAAACAAAAAACCAACGAACCAAACAAAAAAAGATTTGGGAACAACTATGAGACTCCATTAGCTTAAGGAAAGCTGGCATTTCTGTAACATACAAAATTTGCAGGATTTGCATCTTCCATTGAGAGTCTGAATTCTTATAATGAGCTTCCAATACTGTATTAATTCCAGTGGGATACAAATGAAAAGCTTTCAAATGACTCCTACCACCTTCTCCTTCATCACAACAAAACTGCATAAGAGATATCTTTTAAAAAAATATACCAAACAAACTGAATGAACAAAACAAGTATTTATTTATAAAGGGTATTCAGGTGGGCACAGCTCTCACCATCAGCAAGAAAAGGCTTTTTTAACCCCCTTGGGAAAACTGTGACTTTGGTATCAAGCTTGCATTGAAATAAAGTGTGAACCGTGGCATGGTTATTTTCAATCAAAGACGCAAAATGGGATGAATTGTGTGCAAGAGAGCAGAGTAGGAAGGTTCATCACTTCGAAAAATCATTACCTAGATATGCTGCTTACAATCATTTTATTTCTTAGTAATACACAGGGTGAACAAGAACACACATTTCACCATTAACTTAAAATTCTTCTTCATCTCATGAGGTCTGCAGGCCTTGGCAGGCTCTCTATTACATGCAATGGATGCAAGGAAGGATTATTTGCCAAACATCTAAATTCATGGACAGCAATCACAACCCAGAGGAGACTCAACACCAGATCAAACACTTACACTCGACAGATCCCACTGTCACATCTTCAAGTCATGGCATCCATGTCCAACAACCAATGTTAGGGGTAATTTGGAGAGCAAACGGGTCTTCTCAGACCTTGCTGGGATGACCTACATGACTTAGGCCACTGGATTTCCCCTGTTTAATCTGTGTTTGCACTGGAATGACTTTCAGAGAAACGTGGGCTGCTGAGCAATGGCGAATCCAACACCAGTCCTACAACACCAATTTACTTCTCCTGTTCAGAAACGGCACCTTATTTAAGCCTATATGTATCCAGCTACACTCTCTAGTTATTTGATCTTTCTTTGCACAGCTGAAAACCCTTCCATTACGTTTTTTTTGGTTCCTCAAATAAATATGCAGAGATTGTGATCAACGTCTCATAACCTCGTCTTCTTATATTAAATGCATTGAGCTCCCAAGCATTTCTTTATAATGCATTTTTCTAGTCATTTGAGCATTTCTGAATTTAATCTGATTTTTCCAAACCATAGCGATCTTTCTTTATAACAGCTGCGCTGTTGTTACCATGATGGTCTAGAGATATAAGCACATATCAGCCTGTTCATACGTCTGGAACCTGACCTTACAAAATATTTTAGTGTCTTTATTGTAAAAGGATTGCTTTACAAAAAAGAATACATAAAAATAACTGTCATCCCAAAATGTGTAAAGGACGTATATAATATGTAATTTCTATTATCATATTCAGATTTATCAGGATTTCCATACTGCTATTATGAGAGCTAGAAAATGACTGAATTTAATGCACTGTAGATGATGAGTGCTGCCTTTGAACAAGGAAATTTTGCTACTTAATGTTTTCCCAAAGGCTTCTTTGTAATGAACCTGGGCCAGCTCAGAAAAGAGATATGAGAGACCATGACAATTTTATTATTGCTGCCATCTAAACAATTAGAAGAACTAAAGTAAAATTGAGCTAATTGTGAAATGTAATTATCTCTGAGAGGAGTAAACCAGCACTAATTTTGCTAACCCTCTAAAGGGGTTTCTCAGACATTCTCTAAGTAGAAAAGTAAGAGCGAAAACTGGAATATTAAAATCAAGACGACAACGTCACAAATCAACCCCACAAAGAAGCAAAAATTTCTTTAGGGAAACGTTAACAATCTTCACATCACAAACCTTATTAGTTCTGTTCTCGTTTTTTGATTAATGCCACATAGGATGGTACAAGTGCTCAACTTCGCTTCTCCAAGAGATACGTTGAGCTTAACTGAGGCATTTTATCTTTCCTGATATTACTGCAAACAGAGCTAGTAACTCACTGGTCTAGTTTTTTTTTGACGTGCATACACAGAGCAATGGTACAGCCAGGCACTGTGCATGACTGCATAAGGTATGGACATGGACAACCTCAGCCTAAACACATACGCTGCATCGGAAACCTTAATTCAAAGAAACACAAATTTCCACAATTTACCATTACTAAATCTTGTTTTGGGCTGGCATGGAATAGCTGATTAATAGGTATCATCAAAGGGATGCATCTGACATAAATACATGCCATGCTATTTGTATTCTCACAGCCTATAAAAACTGCTTCTTTTCTTAATATGAATTTCTTCTAAATAGGAAACATTTCCGATAGATATTTCTCCTGTCTTGCTGTTGGTTGCAAGTGATTTCATGTGTAATTTCATGGCACAGGAAGTAAAGAAGAAATCAATTTGGATATTACTAAGCTTATGCTTTGCAGAAGTCACCCACATCAATTAATTCTAGCCATCAGTGTCATAAGTACCTCGAAGTTCACCAATATCATAAAAATGCTGAAGATGATCAACAAGCCAAGCAAAATATTTCTGCTTTATTGAATTAGTAATGCAGTTGCTGCTAGATTTGAAGAGAAGCATTTGGCTTCTGTGAAATGAAAGAGGCAATTGGAAACCAATTAGCTAAGCTGTGGCATAAATGGAAATATTTCCAGCCTCAGATCTGCAATCTGCTACCAGAATCGCATCAGTGTTCTTATTTTAACCTACACACTGAAAGAAATGGGCTTCGTCTGCTGAACAGCTACAAATGTTGCCTAGTTTGGGAGAATTTGAGCATTTCAACATTTATTATCAACGGCAACAACAAAAACAGCACCAAGATTCTCGTTTATCTGTGATCCTAAATGTATGCTTTGGCAGATTTTTTTTTGACATTTTTTTTTGTCTATCTAGAGATAGGAAATTCAGACCAGAAGGTTTAGCCCAGGTCTGGTGGACACCACTAAATCCTGTTCAGATGGAACAGGTTAATTTAGTGCACCTAACACAATGCTATAGAACATTATTGGACACAGAAAGTCTTTCCATTTTCAGACTGTGCAGCAAAGTTTTGGAAAGGGGATGGAGGCAGTCAGCAAAGTTGCATCAAGTCCAGCCTCATGGTTTGCATTAAGGAACATAACAGACACAGTTTGGTTTTGAAGTTAAAGAGATCTGTTAACATGTCAGTGGCAATTTGTCCTGCTTGCTTTCACTTAAGAAACAAGCTTTCCTGAAGGAGCTTTTGATCACACATGAAAAAAGAAATATTTAACACAATTAGAAAGAAAACCCATGTCATAAATGAGTTTAGCTGCATCCGGTGGAACAGCCTGTATTTCGAGTATAGTAGTTAAAAGCTCTTATATCTATACCTTCATACATCCATATCTAAGATACATATGAAGGGACAGCTGACAATTTCATGCTGCGGAATCCTCCAAATTCCCAGAAATAACTGTAAACTTGGAGACAGAAGATCTTTACCTGAAAGAACTGCCTGGGCATCACTCGGAGTAGTAATGAGAAGAGAGTTAACAAGATATTAATTGGCTACTGGGTGAATTTTATTCTCTGAACACATTCTCTCCACAGACATCTGGGGTTGCAGTGTGGCATATACAAGCACATGTGGTACCCTTAAAAGATTATCACACGGCAAGGCCAAGGCAGAAATATTCCCTGTGGTGTTGCTATTGTGCCTGTAAAAAGGCTTTAATGAATTCTGACATCACACCACCACATAAGAAGTGCAGTAACAGCACAGAAATCCAATGTCCATCACATTTGGTTGCTTGCAATCTTTTCCATGGTGTGTCCTCCCTTGTATTGCCCTCGTTCTGTGCTGGACGGTTGAGCTCCCCTCTAGCATCTATCAACATCTGTCAGCATCTGATTTTCAATCAAGCCTTTTTCATGCTGTTGCTTGTGTTGCTTCCAAGGAGCAGTAGTGCTTCTTGGAAGAGCTATGCTGCTCTGCTCCTCAACAAGCTTCCTTGGTGTGATGCCCACAAATACTTCATGACCGTGATGCTGTTCACATGTTAGAGATCACTGGCTACTGTGGTGAACTGGAGTATCTCACCATTTCCTAATATCCTCCTCAGCTCCTTCCGTTACTTTCCCTCATTTTCTGCACAGACAGCTGCTTTCTGGACAAAGTCTCCTCTTTTTGCCCCAGGGCTTGCATCAGTATTAGTCAATCAGCAGAATTAGCAAGATTTATGGGTTTTGTGGCAATATAAAAGACAGAAAACCATTAACTTATTAAGAGTGCAGGAAAATAAGTCTTTGCCATGTGTAATAGACTGTATTTTCTCATTTACTTCTCCGTACCAGGACTTACTAGCTATACTGCTTCAAAAATCAGATACAAACTTTAGGTTTCTCCTCATTCCTACAGTTCTCCTTCTTTCTTTTTATCTAACATACGACTTTCTTAATATCATTACAGAAACTATTTCTATACATTAAGATATATATCCAGAAATACAATCTAGCTTGAAGATACAGATTTTTATAGTCAAATAGGAATGTATTTATACCCATGCCTAATGGCTGGCTTTTCAAAATCCTCACCAGGATCCATAGACATGGTCAGAAAAAGCAGTGCTATTTTTGGTTGCTGGAAGGAGACCGTTATTTGCAATGAGCAGTTTCTCTACAATTGGTAGAAGCCACAGGGGCTGTTGACCACATGAACCTTTAAAGGAGAGCAATTTTAAGCACAGTAAAACACGGACACCTGCTAACTCCTGAGAGAGGAGAAGAAAAAGGTCTTAGGAATAAAGGATAGAAAATCTCTACTGAAAGTCATCCACTTCTTGCTCAACTAATGCTAGACCCTACAGCAAGAACATGGGGAATTCCTCAGAGGGGGAGCCTCAGCACTGGAGACGTGCAGCTCATTTGGATGGTGCTAACTAATCTGTGCAAATTTAATGGAAGCTTCTCAAAAATGGAAATTATTCTGAAATCAAAGTAATTCCTTATCTCAGGTATGCTTTCTCTATGCTCTTTAATTAATTTAATTGAAACACTTTCCTCGTGAGACTTACTCTGATCTCATGTGGATTTACCACTTTATCAGTGTTAATTGCATGGAAGAGAAGGGTTTGGGGTTGTTGGGACCTTTTTAACCAGTTTCTGAATCCACAATTTCATACAATATGTTACCTGAATTAAATAATGACCAAAAATGTCTTGTAAAATATTCTGACTAGTAAGAGAGATTAAAGAAGAGTTCCAGACTGAGGCATGAACGAGAAACAAGAGTAGAAAGCTGTGAGTCTGAGACAGGTTTAGCTGAATATTTCATTTCAGGGTAGAAAGCAGGCTGAGGGGATCCAGAACATGAAACAGAAAAGGGTTGGTCCATTTTTCCAGTGTTTTTCCCTAAATAGTCGCAAGGGCTCTGTAGTGATAGGACATCCACCACTCCTTCAGGAAGGTCTACCATCAATGAACCTTACTGAGACACTGCTCCTGATAGCTTGTATTTTCCTTTTGATCACACCTCCATATCCCATAAAAGAAATGTCAACAAGAAAAATTTTAATACAGAAAAGGCAGCATTACAGAGGAACTGAAAGGAAAAAATATTTACTGTATTTATACAAATTAAATGTCATACATTGCATTCAAAGCAGGGCAGCTTTGCAAGGTTCTGGAAAGTGCCCTACTCAGCTATCAACAGACTTCCATCGAGAAGACTTCCTTTCCGCTTTTGTAAAGCATCTCTTTCTCTCTCAGTTGCCTCCAGTTCCTAGGCTACAGCTTAAAATAGACTCTAACAAAGAAAATTACCCAACTTCCAACCTGGAATAACTCTTAACACCTTGAAAATGAAACCTCAAGGCAGTAACGAAAAGCAAACAAACATCAAAAATTTAGCAGCCTGTTTCATTTACTTGCCCATTTTCAGCAAACAAATTAGTGTTTTAACATTCCCTGGGCAAACTACAGTAATTGTGCCGAGAGAGTTCAAGATGGAGCAGAAAACTTCTCCTTTCAATCTTACATATTAAACAACCCATCTTATCTGCATCTCATTCAATATAACTAACCTGTGCTGGTATTGCGTACATGCCAATGACTGTCACTGGGATGTAAAGCCACATTTGAATTGCGATTTACTGCAAACTTTGCAATAAATAAAAACCTGTTTACCTTAATAACTTTAAGAATTTTATCACTGTATCAAAGCACACTATACGGTTGGTGATACTCCATCTTGTATTCCATAACTCATGGACTTAAGAAGAGGTTAGTTCCTTACTAAGGAAATGAATAGGGCAGAATTCATCTGGGGAAATGTAGATGTTTTTCACCTGTGTTTTGGCATGCTATGCTCCCTTCATAGTCACCGGAGAGAAATCATAATTCCTCGAACGTGACTCAGACATCAATATAGGCCAAACCCTGTAAGTACCTATTAATATCCTTTCAGCATATAGGCTGCCTAAGACAACAAGATTAGATGCAGACATCCACATCAGGTGACATGAATCCTGTGCTTAATGTTTCTGTTTGAAGGTACCTTCCCTTTGTGGAATACTACCTGATATGGTTTTTAAACTCTGATTATTTGTGGATGCTTATACATACAAATTAGGAGGATCTCAAATGAATTCAAAGCTTATGATTCACTCTCTTCTTAGCTCTTCAAAGTATTGTTTTAAATGAAATAAATTTGTTCCCGCAATAATGACATGCCTTTCATCGAAGAGTTCCCCTTTTGGACCTCGTTGATTTTAAATGGTGGATTGGGCTGGAGGGGGATTTGCTTTTTTGCCGTGTTGTTGTTGTTGTTGGGTGGAGGGGGACGGGGAAAAAATAGCCTGTTATAAGGTAAAGTCAACACAGGGTGCAATGGTTGGTTAACCAGTCCCAAAAGCCCTAGCTGGGTCAGGAAGTAACAAATGTATCCGTGGTCTCACTTGTTTTGTGGTTTTTATACAGTCACAGAGATCACTGGGAAAATATCAGGCAGAAATATTCATCATTTTTGCAAAGATAATCCATCAGCTGACATTTCAGATTCCTATATATCAAGCTGAGAGAGGTTACTTTGCTGCTGTTAGCAATGCAAGGGGGTCAACCACCAACCCATCACTTTGACTGAAAAATAAATTGAGCAGGGGAACTTGCTCAGAATTATTAATGTCTCCTTTGGGAGCTTGTCCCTGATTCATAGGCAACCAACAGGGAATATTATATCTTCTTCCCTGACCTCTCATATTCACCAGGACATATAACTTCACTCATTTCTCCCTCATCCACTTCAGTAAGTTGTATTTGGCTGCGATGCAACCTGCTGGGACAGGGGCTAGAGGCAAGGTTTATAGTCTTTGCTTTCCAGGAGGCCACACAGGAGCCTTTCCTGGAAGGTGATGGAGATTCAGTTGGCAAAAGGAGTCATGAAGGACTCACATGCTAACGTAGCACTTACTACAAACAGTTCCTGGCCACTCACAGACTGTGCTGGAGGGACATCTTTGATATTGGCCTTTTGAGAGTCTTTTCAAGGAGACAGCCGAGGGAGGATAGAAGAGGAGTTTTAGTTCTCACATTTGTCTCTTAGCAGACAAGGTGCTACAGCGACTCATTACAGCACAGTGTCATCACTGGGACAGAGATCAATGGCTTTGATTTTCTGGCTTTCCTTCCTGAAATATCTGCTGGTAAAAACACTTTTCTGAGAGAGCATGTCGAAAGGACTGTTTCTCCCCAAAAATCAGTACAAACGAACCTGGACAAAACACATTATTGAAAAAACAGTTATCCAGAAATGGTCATTAAGAACTTTGAAATGTAGATTGGAACCTCCCTCCGAAAGAGAAAAAAACTGTGGGCAGTAGAACTAGCAAAGCCAAAGGTGAACTGTAGAACTCTGCTTCTGTCATGCAACAGAACCAGGCTCTGCTATTTCTCTAGAAAAGCTGAATTTTCCTTTTAGATGGCCTATGTGCTGGAGGTCAAAGCAGAGGAATAGGAAATAAGTTATTTGTTATAGTTTATTGCATGAATAATAAATCACAATCCCAACAGTGTGGGAAACTATGTGGCAAACCTTCCAATATCCCAATTAGTTCAGAGAAGAAAGACTGTGTTCTGACCTCTTCTATAGGGAAGTCTCATGCATGGGAAGTAAAAGTCCAAAATACAGAGTCTGCGATGTGAACATCTATTCAGAAACTCCTTGGGAAGAAGAGAAGGAAGAGGAGGAGGAGGAGGAAAAAAAGGAGGAGGAAGGGCGGGGGGAGAGAAGCTAGAATCACTACCTCTGCAGTGATTATTTCTTACTTATCTTCCTTCAGTCCTAATGTTCTTTCTATGCAGTTGTTTGCATTTATTAAATTATAATTTATTTCAGATATCTCAGAAGGAAAATAAACATTGGAATGTCTTGCCCTGATGAAAGTGGAAACCAGTATGACAGCAGAAATTGCTAATATGATAAAATATGCCTATCTAGCCAAGGCAGAATATCAATCCTATTCTTTCTGGCTCATTCAGTCTGGTGGATAAAGCTGTGGCCTTGAGCTGTGTTGGGAGACTATTTCTGCCACCAGAAGCACTGCACAAGAAAGCAAAGGAGAGTAAAAGGAGAGCTCTAGCTCCACCAAAGATGAGTGATTCCGCAGTCACTTCTACAATTTAACATGACGGGCTTGACTTGAGATGTTTGCAGCCATTTACAAGCACAGTTGCATGTACAACCCGAGTCCTGCTCTTCCTTCTCCTGGGCTGCTAAGCAATATGTACAGTACTTCCCAGGCTGATTATGGTACATGATGCTCTATAATAAATTCAATTATTAAACAACACCATATGCCACTTCCCTCCAGCTGAAAACGCAGCATACGCTTACGTTGGTGGAGAATCAAAACACGTTGGAGAAACAGGTATTACATGTCCCTACAGTATGGAGTTTAATAAGAAGTTTGGGGAAATTTTAACCTCCTTCCCTCCAAGCACTCATTCAATGTCTCCCCTGACCACCCCACACGGATCATCTTGCCCTGATCACCTCCCATCTCAACTGCTGTCTTTTCTTCCTACCTGGAATTCAGGTCCCATGCACTTGCTTCCCAGCCTGTCTGAGTGGTAGCTGATCTTCCTACTCAGTCCACTTTAGGCTTGTACCTTGTACCATGTTACTTAGGCTGCTTGCTCCTTCTTTCCTCCATCAAAGCCACAGCCTATTTTACCTCCTCACTTTGTTCTCCTATGTTCTTCTGCTACCCTCCCTAGATCACTCATAGTGGGCATGGCAAAGAGCATCAGGTAGTCCTCATCCCAAGATTATTTATTAAATGGTTTTTCATAGCCAAAATTACTGGCCAAATCTGTGTTATATAAAACAAACAGGAACACTTACCACAACACCATCTCTAAAACAACTGTTTTATAAAAATGACAGATGTTTGCTTCTAAAAGCAAAACAAAACAAAAAGATTTACTTAGAATCATAGAATCATAGAATGCTTAAGGTTGGAAGGGACCTCTAGAGATCATCTAGTCCAACCCCCCTGCACACGCAGGGTCACCTAGAGCACATGGCACAGGGTGGCATCCAAGCGGGTTTTGAAGATCTCCAGAGAAGGAGACTCCACAACCTCTCCGGGCAGTCTGTCCCAGGGCTCTGTCATCCTCGCTGTCAAGAAATTTTGTGAAATTCATTTTCTGGGTAGTTTTCTAGTATTTCCTTAGGTTATGGGCACTGGGGATTGATAGGAAGGAACACTGGCAACTTGACTTGAGAATTAAAAAGCAAGTAAGTCGAGATACTACCAAACTTGCAAAGTACTCTTCAGAATTCATCTCTTCCACCTTCATAGTAACACTAAACACTAAGAGTATCCAAATAACTTTAAAATTTCTGGATTTACCTTTACGCTAAACTTGCAAAAAAAAATGCAAAAAGGAAAAGAAGCACTAGGAGATAGGGAATCTACAGCTTGAAGGGCAAGAGTTCAAAATGTTCCAGTAAATCACATCACTCTTTGGATTTTTAGCTCCCTAACATTACTCCCTTGGCTAGGAAACAGTCAGTTTAGGACAGAGAACAATTAGAAATTCTCTTTCCCCAAAAATATATTCCCAGGGAGGCCACATCTCTGGATACCACATGGGATTTGGAGAATCACAGCTGGCCGCTCAAGTGAGAAAGCGAATATACAGGAGAGAAAAGGAGAGATATTGAACAGCCCTCGCAAGGAGCAAAATCCCCAGGGAGTTAGGCCTCAAAATCCTCCCTCCAAAGCATCCAAGAGTCAGAGTGAATGGAAGCACATTTAAAGGAAAATAAAAATCCATCACTAAGACAAGATGAAGAAAAACATGGAAGTATCACTTAACAACTGTAAGGCTTCCAGAAGAGACATCCCGTTAAATATTAAAGCGAGCCCTTGATTCTTTTCTACAACTGGAAGGAAATACATGGAACACTGTAGACACAAAATCACCCATTAACTTAGGGTGAAGAGGCTGTAAAAAAATATATTTGTAGGCATTCAAAACACCTTTACTTTGTGCCCTTTAAAAAGATAGGGAACATGCAGACAAAAACTACCACAGGATACCAGCTGTGATGAAAAGTGCCCTTAATTGACAGTGCTTCCAATCCTATAAACCAAGCATTGAATAGTATATCTAAAACATTCTAAAGGAAATAGTGAAGTCAGAGAGAAACGGATCTCTTGAACAGCAAAAGTGAATGCAGAAAAAATAACAGGATGTTAAACTTCAGGAAAAAAAAAAAAAAAAAGGTAATGAGGCCAGCCCATTCATTAGGAATAGGAAGAAATACCTGATAACTAGTTCAGAATATATAGCAAAAGTTTTCGGACAGGTTGTATTACAGGGTTATCTGAAACAGATACACCTCCTTCACACAAAACGAAGCCAACTATCCTATGGTCTGACCATGACTTCAATAAGAAAAAGATGATAGGACGAGACTGGACAATCTCATTATATGTATATTTTACATCTATTCATATCTATCTATCTACCCATCTATATGCTTTCCTATATTTTCCTACTCAAACAAACAAAGAAGCAACCTATGTGAGCTTATACGTGAATTTTACATGCTTTAAAAGAGTCGAAAATCTTCACTAGTGGATTTATTTAGCAAACTCTTGCAAAGTAAAAGTATTTCCTTCCACTACAGAGAAGAAAGAACAGTTGTAACACTTAAAGAGGGGAGAATGGAAGAAGAGCTTAAACCTATAAATGTTGATGCAGAGATGTTTACTATAGTGTCAGCCGACAAAAGAGAAAGCACACTAATCGGATTTATACACCCAGATAAGGATTTACGGTTGGCAAACAAACTGTAGGTGATCGTAGGAGGCCCTGTAAGATGGCATAAAACACGCATGGAAAATTCCTTACTTTGATATAGGCACTGAAAATACATACAGTTTCAAAGACTGATTAGACAAATCCATCAAGGGGGGGTTCAGCACATACTCTTCAACACCAAAATCTGGATAGAACCTCTGGCTCTGAAAGCACCTAGGATGTGGTTTTCCAAAACTGGAGGCGTACATTAGGAAAAACTTGCTTCGTGGTGGGGTCTAGGAGCCTCTCCAAATTTCCGGTGTATTTCAGTACCATCTCTCCTAGCAGTCAGCTTTCCGGGTGATGGCTTACAGAGGCAGAAATGTGAGCACTCAGGGAGTTTTAAGGCACTCAGGAAAAAAATTGTTGGGGTTTCAGTGTGCCTTCCTTCTAATACAAAAAATATCTGCAGTAAAACATTGCATAAAAGCAATTCACCATCATCCCACACAAGCATTTGTCCGATAGTGTAGTTTTGCAAACTCCCTTACTCAGCCAAGAATTGTCTACAGTGGAAAAAAAAAGCAATGTTCCCTGAAAATGTAGTAAATTTTATTATACATCCGTAAGTGAAGAACTTGAGATTTTTTCCTTCTTACTTTTCCTGAAATTTGAGAATAGGGTGCTAGTGCTTCTGATGACAGGTCAGCCTCTCCCAATCTAGTAAATAATCTGCAGATGCGGGAAAGGCCTCTAGGAGAGGTACTGTCTTTTGGTAGATAAATTACTGAAAGAAGCTGACGAGCTTTCAAGCATCTGAGACTCTTTCTCAGATCCTAAAGTCAAACAGAGATTAATAGCAAGACCTGAAGAACTGTAAAATTGGCCTCATTTTGAGGGACACCAAGAATGTGAGACCCAAATGCAAGATTTTTCCAAGCTGCTCTTGTAGTCATGTGTTTCACCCTAGATCTGTTCCCCACCTGCAGCAGTCTGGATTGGGAAGTTTACTGCACTGGCATAGCAAAACACAGCTCCCAAAAAGTAATCTTGTCCACCCAAAGAAAGCACAGCCCCTCAGTTGAAATATCTGGATTTTCATAATTTCCACTGCACGAATCTGTATAATTTTAAGGGTTACTCCTGGGCACTAGATAAGTCAACCAAGAAATTCTCCTACAGGATCTTAAGTATGTCTTTGACTCGTGTACTGGATACCACAGCTGATCTTGAGGTCCATGTCCTGGTGTCACCACTAACTGAGGCATGTACAGGGCGAGAGAGGGAGTAAAAGCATAACTTGGCTGCTAATCAAGACAATGAAAAGAAAACTGATTTTTCATATATGTACCTTATTCAGAAGAAAATAATTGCAGCAGCAGGAAGATTTTCCTTTTCCTAAGCGATATTGTTTATTCAGAGTGAATTTCTATGTATACCTGATGGAACCACAAGCGGGTAGCTCAAGGGAGCAGGAACGATGAAGAAACTCTCTTAAAACAAGCTGTGACCTTCCAACCACAGTGCTAACACCAGTGCCTAAAACACCAACTCCTAAAGACTGGATTCACTTGTGCATAAGTGAAGAGCTGTGCTGCATTTTCAAGAAGGCCACTCAATGGCATTTTGCGTTTCAGTTGACCAAAACGCGCACCAGTCAACTGGACACGCCAACAACCACAGACGTCACTGAAGGGAAGGTAGCTCTGGAAAGCTAAACCTGATTGTCAGATGTGACAGAAATGGAGATGAATCCCGGCCAAAAGGCTCTCTTCTCGCATCAGAAGAGAGTCATGAGCTGCTTTGTGCGATGAGTACAGCAATGTCTTGGTGCCCATCAAATCCATAAAGCGTCTGGAGATTTGCAACACCAGCAAACTCCCCTGAGACAATTCAAAAGACCTAATAAAAAGGCTGAGGAGACCAAACAGCTGTACTAGTGGTTTTAAACCAGCGGCGAGATCTCGCAGTTGATTAAAAACCGAGACTAAAGTGCTGACAATTGACAAGTTTTCCAAAAGCTCTGCAGAAGACATTAAAAACCAAAATCTTTTATTCCTCCTACTTCTAAAGCAACGAGCTGGAGGTAGCCTTGGAAAATAAAATCTCACATTTCTACACAAGGCAAGCATGTATCTAAGACGGAAAGTCTACAAAGTCGAAAGGAAACATATGGCCAGTTTAGACTGTTATTAGCCTAATTCAACTTTACCACTAAGCGTAACTCAGAGAATAGCACAATTCATATTTCAAATTATGGGCCCTGTCTCCTAGGAGGCCTGCTGGACAAATACTATATAAATCAGGGAGCCTAATTTAATAGATTTAAATTTAAAGAGTTAATAGAAAAACCTGCTAAATTGATCTGTGAATATAAGGCACTGCAAAGCATTGGTCAGTGTTATCATGTAGAAACCACATAGAAATCAAGCTAGGTGGCTAATAGTTTTCTGCAAGTGTTTTTCCCATGAACATGGGATGGACTTTCTAAACTCCATCCAGGAAACCAATCTCACATACAATTCTTGACATCTAAACTATACTTTAAAAGTGTGCTGGGGAAAAATAAAACAAACAGACGTGTTTTAGAGCAAGACTCTGAGATCTTCCACTGCTGCCACTGCCTCTGATCTCTCTGAAGCAATGGTTTACCTCTTTGACAAGTGCACTTATGGTTATTTTAAACTCGTTTTTTTTTTTTTTTTGAAAACACTCAGTTCTGCAAACTCAGTTTGCTTTGAAACTCACTCCTTTGCTGGGGGAGGCAGAATTTAATATTTATGATCTCTGCTCCTGTAAGGGAGTATTTGCTATTCTTCTGATGCATGTTACTAGGTTAATCATCTTTTCTTTCCGAAAATGTAAGTATCTTTTGTTCCTACAAGGTAATGAAGGAGAGTTACTCATCTTCATAATTAATCTTGAATTTTAATTAAACCAATTAACTGAATGTGTCAAATGTTTGTCACTTGCAAAGCAGCATAAAAATTAGACTTAGTAATAAATGTTACTTATTCACATATTGCCCTGGGTTAGACTGCAGTCACAGTATCTGTAACAAGATCCCGATGCTATTTTATTCTGTATTAATATGATTTATTATGCTATAATAAATGTAATCTATTCACTCTTCTGTGCCACCAGCAGCACAGGGATAAGTCCCATCATTGAACATATTGGTATTTTCTTTACAATAAACACAGTGAAATAAAGGCGCTGGCAATAACATATACATGCTCTCCCCAATCTTCCTTAACTCTGGGCTAGTAAACACAAAACGCGCTTTTTATGGATGTCTTATCCGGCAAGCACATTGGTAAATGAACAGCTCACATGAATAAACATAAGCAAGTAACAAAGTGTTTGAAAGATCAGAGTCCAAAATCCTCACGGTAGGGATCTTCCTCTCTGTATTCTTTGAATAAAAAAAATACACGATATGTAGGACACCGAAGAAAAGAAAGAGAATTAAAAGTATGACTCTCCTCTGAAAAATGAGCCTATGAAGGGGGACTATGGGTTTCCATACTAAGTATCCATAACATCATACTCAACACACTTGATTCTCAAGCCCCAGTTCTGCTCTCCCTTAAAAGATATTACTTCATGATTAACCAAGGATCTAAAAGTCGACCTGTGTTATAATTTTCTCACAAAAGGAGCGTATTTCTTGACAATGCCAATGCAGTCCTTTCAGCAAGGCTATAAAATGCTCGTGGTGGGGATGCACAGGCATCAGCCCTCTGTCTTGGGTGAAGTGGCTCCCAGCTCCTGTGCATGAAGAGGCAGAACGTCGCCACACGAGTCAGCAGATGTAGCTAGGTGTAAAATTGGAACCATGAGCAAACTTTTAAGGACGACATAAACCTCCTTTCTAGGTAACTGGGTGAAATTAGGTGTTTGCCTCTCCTCCTGTTACATCTTATAGGCAACTTAAATACTTGTAATCTCTCACCACGCTAATATCTGTGTGCCTAGGTTGTTTTAGGCTTCATTAGCACTGGTCTGCATGAGCAAGCACGATAGCAAAGCACACTAACAAGGTAATACCTAGAAGAAGTTAGTGTTTTCACTTGTATTTTGGAGGGGTTTACAGACATGCAAAAATTGAAGTTTTAATTAAAGAGGGAGAAGAAACAGAATATTTCCTCTCTGCAACTGCTTGGAAACAGGTCTCTTTCCTTGGGAGTCCAGGTAGAGAAAGATTCACCAAAATTGCTAAAACCAGTACTTTTTACATCTTTCATCTTTCTCTGTTTTTTTTTTCTTTTTTCTTTTTTCCCAATCAGGCAGCACCACCCCAGGCTTGAAAGATATCTGAAAGCTCCAGGTCTGGAGACACCACACAACATCCGAGCTGCCGCTGTAATCCACAACCTTAATGGGCACATTCCTGTTCCATTACGGAGCTATTGATTTACCTTGCACGGCAATAAATAATACGGCAGCATCTTGACGCCGACCGGCTCGCAAGCTGGTAATCAAAGGGAAGCGAACATAACGACCACATCCATAAAGAAGCTTTTTTTTTTTTCCTTCTTTTTACAATCATGTAAGTGCCAGAGGAAAGACTGAGAATGCCAAAGTCCCCAAGACGAGGGCAATGAGAGAACAGATGGATGTTCACATGCAAAAAAGGAGCCAAGCTAGACCCCTTCCTCCGCTGATTAACAAAGCGCTAACGCCGAGGTAGCCATATGGAAGCACTTTAATTTGCATGCTTTGGAATTTCAATGACACACATGATTTGCCGAATTGCAATCGTATGCATAACTAGCCCTTGGAAAGCCACTTCGATAGGAGATTTTGGAGAAAAACAACGCATACACAAACATAAAAAACAAACAACAAAACAATGCCAGCATTGCCTTATTTCTAATGAGACGCCGATGAACACAAGGAGAACAAAAGCAAGGGTGAATCTGAATGCTGAAACCGGATACACGTTTCTGTGGATGGAAATAACAAGTTTTAGTGAAAGAGAAAAGCGTTCGGTTGGCAAAAGCGAGATTTTCCCTGCATTTTTGGATGTGATGTGAATTCATGCTCCAAGCAGCACCAAAGACAGTGCAGAAGACTGTATAGCCCCTAGTTGGGGCAAGACATAGTGAACAAATCTGAAGAGGAGAAGCTGCTGGAGACCTCGGCAGCTGGGAAGAGGAGAAGGAAAGCTGACTATTTCTGCTGGATGCTTTGGGTGGTCTTTCTGGCTTGCTCCAAAAGACAGTCACACATTCCCAGGTGAGTTCGCTCGCACACTATTCATCTATTTGCACTGTTCTCAATGATCAAAGTCAGACCAAGACTCCTCAAATCACTGTTTTGCTCAGTTCTTTTAATCCAGCTGTCCAGAGTCCCACATGACTGCTACAGCAGAGGCCTAATTAATCACTATTGATGTATCTTAATTACATAGAAAAATCTCTTAAATATCTTAACTGCATACAAAAGAATGTCCTACATAACCATCCATGCAGGAAAGCTTCTATTGACAATTGTGTGACCTATGCTTGATCACTTCTGCAACAGGCATGATGTAGGAGAAGCTTTGGGACACTCCATCTGAGACATCAATCCACAAACACATCTTGGCATTCAAATTGGGCTGGGCATAACAGGAGCTCCTGGCAGCAGGGAGGGAATTATTGCTAAACTATCTAAACTAAATTATTTCTAAATCCCACCTGAAGGACTCCCCTAACAAGCAGATGCTTAATTGTGAAGACATGGGCATGCATCTAGCTTCAACTTAGTCCACTGTCTTAAAGCATTTAGCTATCATCTCATCTACACAGACACCAGGCTGAGCTATCAGACCATTCAATTAAGTGCAAAGTATCAATGACTGTGACTTCTTGTAGTTGAGAGGTTTAACTGGGCATTTAGTGTATGGAATGAGAAGTATTTTAATCATATGTCTTAAGCATCTCTCAAAGCAGCTGTTGAAGGCAAATGCCCTTGCTTCCTTCAGAACAGATGCTTTTTATAAGCTGAGGACAATAGCCTAAACATGCAAATAGTTTAAGTTCAGAGCAAATTCACTATATTTATTTGGGGTGTCCAGCTATAGACTTAATTAAAATTTGTAATCCAAGTTTATAGCCAGAGAACTGATTCAGAAAATTCAGATCAGTACTGAACCTCTGGAGAGAGGTTGATAAAAAGATGAAAAAACCTACACAAGCTACTGAAAAGGAAGAAAGAATCTGTGGATCACCATACAGAGGAACCTATTAATTCAAAGACACGAAAGGGTGGATCAGAAAAAAGAAAAGTGCACAGACTAGAAAGATTGAATCTTTGGAGTCTATCAGGACCAGTTTAAAACTTCAGAGAACGAAGATCTCCCCATAAGCCCCATAAGCCAGCCAGTTGGTGGAGAAGGACCCTTCCTCCTGGTAGAGAGTTACAAAGGACATAAGGACAGTGTCATGTATCAGCCAGCCTTATACAAACACATACCTCCACACACTTAGATAGTCTTTTAGAACAAACTTCTTCATGCTAGAAAAAGCATGTGCCATTTTTCTTCTGCAGAAGATACAGAGAGAGGATGCTGGAATGATGATGATTCACTTTGGGAGAAGCAGATGGATGTTTTGGTCTGATTATCTGATGTTGCACCACTGCTGATTAACTATTACTGCTTAGCATATGAAAAGAGAAAGTCCAAGAAATGCAGTCCATTCATTACGAAGCTAGTTCACATCTAGTCAATATGAATATTTTAAAAGCGCAACATCTTAGTGGTGATGGATATGAAAGAGTAATCATCAATTTATGGGCCTAATTACTCTAATGCTTGTGTATATGAGATGAGGGGGTAGATGAAAGGAAATGTTTTCCCTTCTTGCACAAGTGGTGCAGAAGAATTCCAACACACACGACACATCTATGTCACCACTCAAGACACATCTCCCTCTCATGGAGCCTTCAGCCATATAAATCCACATTCTTCCAGAGACTGCAGTGACCGACAATCCCCTGACATCACTCCTCACCTTTCTGATGTTACCAAGGTATGGTTTGAATGATCTCCTGGACTCAAAACCATTTCATTTACCATCTTAATCAACCTTAACAAACAATGGGTCATGACACACACATCGTTTGGTCTTTTGTGATCAAACTGTTGTGCAAGAACATCCACCTGGTGGGATAAAACTGCCCAGAAAACACTCATCTATCCACAGGTAATTTATACCCCAAGATGCACAATGTGCATGCTGAAGATGCTCACACATGTGGTGACCCAATCACACGAGCCTCGATTTATGCAGTGTGATGTTCACGATGTGCCTGATTATGAAGACCATGTCCCTACCTGCACATCCATGGGATCCCTTCCTGGCAGTGAAGGCTTAGATGAGGGTGAAGCATTTAACACCAGGCACTAAAAGCAAACTGGGGGAGAACACGAGTAACCAATCTGCAGTCCTCTAGAAGGTCTTCGTCCAAAGAATTCAAACACATAACATATGCATTTTTTCCTTTGGGAGGCAGAATGGAGAGAACAGCAGCAGGCTTGCAGGAATGAATAAAAAATGTATTGTAGCTGTAAATTAATTTACTGCCTCTCTTTCAATTCAACCCACTCCCGGTGGACAAGTCTATGTGCACACCCAGCTCTGGCACGCACTGGCGATGGAAAGGGTCATATATGATTATTATGAGCTTTTAGAGGTGCCAAAGGAGAGGCCATACTGAGGAGACACAATCCAGGTACTGCCCCCATCAGGGAGCACAAGTACTCTTTGATTCGCTGATATTCTGAGTATTTTGTTACTAGGAGGACGGGAACATTGCTGGAGGTGACTCAGCCCTGGCTTTCCAGGGAAAGGGCTCCTGATACTCGGGCCATAACAGGTTTGTCCTGTGTGGACATTAAGGTATTGACAGTGCCAGGAAAGAAGCGCAGCCTCTGCAACAAGGTGAGATGAAGAGGGAGCAAACTCTGTTTTTAAAGCTCCAGCAATCCCCATCTATGACAAAATACCAGCGCTCTGGGAGAGCATAGCTCAGGGCAGCAGCTTGATACATTCCTGAGGTTTAGGCATATAGATGAAATGGAAATTTAAATTTAAATGCTATGTGATTTATAGTTCCACATACTTTAAATTCCTGCTTCCCTGGGATGATATAATCCCTAGTGGTGGCACGATTCTGTTGTACTATTTTCATGGCCAGGCATCAGCACTTGTTTTATATATATTTATTTAAAAAGCAATCTCAATCCTGAGAAAGTGGCATGTGTCTTATTTGGGCTGGCTTTGCAATGAGCACAGATGCAGTAAGTTGATTGTAAGAAGAGCACACCAGCGGACGAGATGCAATCGCTCCGCGCAAAAACGTTATTTTCCTACTCCCAGTAGGATTCAGCACATGTATGGTACTACTCACAGAACCTGAGGAGTCTAAAGAAGGAGATAAAAAAAAAATGAGGAAAACAAAAAAAAAATCTTTCCCTAACTGCCAAATTCAGAACTTTTGTTTCTGCTCCTTGGAAACAAGCTGCAGTATTTCGGGTTTTGCAAAAAGCAGCTTGGAACGTGTGAAAGCCAAGGGGCGACCAGACAATATCCATGCAAACCTGCACCATGACCAAGCCTGCATCTTTCTGACTGCAAAACAAGAGGAAGAAGAGAGCAGTGACAGGCAAGGCACAAACCTCCCCAATCCCGTGACACATGCTGGAAAAATAATGAATAAAACTGAAGTCGAGCTGATGCATGGCAAACACCAGATGATGCTCTTCTCTTCCTCCTCCTTTTCCTGCTCTGGACAGAGGGATGAATTTTTAAAGAAAACTTGCCTTTATTTTCCATCGGGGAAAGAGTAGGGGGATAGACTTCCAAAAATAGGCTCAGCCTGTCACAACTGCTCACTGTCAGCCGGTGCTGGGATTGGAGCTGCTCTCCTGGGGAGGAGGCTGAGAGCAGTCAGTAAAGCAGGAGAGTAGCTGCTCTTGCCACAGCAAAGGGACAAGAAAAAAGTCAACCGACAACCTGCAGTCCATCACAAACAATTCATAAACCAAAAAAAAAGAAAAAAGAAAAAACCCCAGTCATCTGCAAGTAAAAATACTTAAATTAACTTCCCATCAATTATTAGCACACATGTAATGCTCTCCAGTATCGAAAGCGATATGCCACCACCTCAATGTGCTCCCCATCCAAGGTCTCACCAGCACGAGTACAAGATTATTGCCTTTTTAAGCAAATCCATTCAGTGAATTAAACCTAAGCACCTTCTTTAATTTTCCAATGTTATCCTAAAAAGGCTTCAGTTCCTCTGGCCTCTGTGGCAAACAGACACTGAAGTCATCAGATGCTCGGAAAGAAAATAGGTTTCAGATTGCACAAACTGAAAGTTTTTTTAGGAAAAAAATATAAATAAACATACTGAAATCCTAGCATTTTTCCCCCAGTCCTAAACATTTAAAACTATACAAGAAGGCAGGGAAAGAAAAAAACTGCCACATCCTTATTAAATGAGGATCTTCTTCATCCGTGCAGGCGTTTTTGCTTTCTGCTGCCCGAAGGAAATGTATTTTGTCTGCATAATCTTTGCCAATAACAGACTACTTTTTTTTTTTGCTTGCCTTGGTCACATGGTGATATTAAAGATTCTCTCTGTTATGCCGCAGTGCCAGGTATTTCCTGATGCATTGGTGTAAGATGCTAAGAACCTACCTGACGTTGCGTCTCATCACTAACTCATGAAAGTCATTCCGTTTCCTCAGATCCACAACGCATCTGCTGGCCATTTGCTGGCAGGTAATAGGTGGTTTTGTTGCATAGAGCTATGAAATGTTGATTTTACGTTTCATAGCTCTTTCACGTTACGAAAGGCTGAGATGTTGACCATTGAAAAATCATATTTTTTAAAAAAAATAAAACCATACCTATAGGCATAATGGATGACCCCACCAGGCTTCTAGGCACTGCATACAAACAGCATGGGTGCAATCTCTGCCTATAGGCCATTTTTTTACCCTTCTTTATAACTTCGCCTATTTCTTTATTTCTATTTCTGCATATCAGTAGCATGCAATGCAAGAATGCACTAGTTAAATTTCATTATTATTATTACTATTATTATTATAGCTAATATTACTACTATTACTATAGGTGCTGCATGTTATTCCCAAGAATATTTCTACAGCACAGGCAGACGCACCACTGCTGCTGCCGTGCCCCATACTGGTCCCAATTCAACAGGCAGCAACCAAAGAACTCAGCTTCAGTGGTAAATTTTAAAATATATATATGTTTAAGCTGTAAGGTTTTTTTTTAAAAAAAAAAGTCAGGAGAAGTTGATTTTATGATTAAGGCAGCAGACAAAGACTCTGATGAATTATATAAAACAGGGAGGATCCAATACTGGTGAATCATGGGTCTTCCTGCCCCTCTGATTGGGCATCATGAAAAGGCAATAAGGAAATAAAATAATAAACAGTGCCAAAATAATAAAATTCATATTACAATATAATAATGGCAGTAATCGGATCCTGCACCCAGAGTCTGAAGACAAGTGCATGAGAAATACAGCAGGCATTCGCCATCATTTCAGCAAGTCCTAGCCTGGAGCACTTTCTTCTCACCCAGGACGTGTTTATGAATGCTTTTACAAGAGCTTTTGCGGTGCCCAGCTACATCACAAACAGATCTGGAGATTACTGCTGGCAAGAGCTCAGGAATAACAACCCAGCAAGGAGGAGCCTGAAGGCAAAGACCTGGTACCTGAGAGGGAGTGAAGCAGCTCTGAAAGTCAGAAACTTCATCCCAAACCCGAGCACAGGTCGTGTTTAGGTGGTCGCATGAACCCTGTAATCATTTTGGGATGTTAATTCATAGGAAATATAGGAGAAATCATGATTCTTCATTTTGACCCTTTACTAGCAGCAACTTCTGGTCATTGCTAAGAAATGAACGCAGCAAAATACCCAACCATAGCTGAGTTTTCTGTACTGTTTGAAGACACAAAAATTAGATCTAGTTATAGATGTTCTCAAAGTTGCCCATGAAATATTAGCAGGGTAGTGAAAAGGGCACTAAAAATAAGCAAACGTCTGAAGCACAGGTGTTATAGTAAAGCATATCCATAAACCAAATAATGCGGCACAAAATGGGGCACTGGGTAATGACGACAGCAATTTCTTCATTGGGTTTTTTATGCAAATTCTTCATTTGACCTAAGGACGCTGTTTCTGGGCAGACGGCAAAGCAAAAATACTGGAGATGCAGCACGGCCGCTTCCTACCAGGTGTTCCTTGAGACACCTGGGCAGCCTCCGAAGATGGAGGCTCCTCAGCTCCTCGTTTTGCCGTGTACAAGTAGGATGTGAATGACGACTCCGGGAGGCTAAAGCTGGACCAAGACCACCCTTCTTCAAGTTATTTTCTCTGGTTGCCAAATGCCTTGGAGACCAATGTGCAGTTAGCGAAGAACAGACTGATCTTTCAGCCTCACTGGGAATTAGAGCTAGCTCGAACCACTTCTCAGTTTTCTGAATATCTCCCAACTTTCCTGTGCTGAGATAGTAACATGTGAATCACACACTCACGCATTATAGTGAGTGACAAAGAATTTTGGCTACTGAAAAAACAGAAGGTTATTTCAAGACAAAACCGCCCTGCAACACTGTCATTTAAATCATGAACGGCTCTGCCTCCTTGCTTGATTTCTTTCTCCTAAAATACTTCTTGCATTCTGGTAGTCGGCAACAAATAGATCTTAGCATTTGCATTTCAAGCAAGAAGACGAATCCAGATCATTGCGCCAAAAGGACTGAAAAAATGTAAACACGCCCAAACTTCTCAAAGACATCCAAACTTTGCCAGCTGGGGATGGCAGTTTGACAGTCCCCATGATCTGTAGCAAGAGAGACTGAGCGTCTTTTAGTCCCTGATACATAACTTAGGATCAACCAGAACATGCTCAGCCCAGTTTTATCCCTGTAACGTGTGTGGTGCAGCAGAAAAAAATACTAAACAACGAGGTTTCTGGACAACCATGTGGCTACACTTATACAGCTGATGAATCAAGCACATTTCCTGAAAATTTCACTTGAGATCGCTGCCTTGTGGACTCCAAACTATTCCAATTTTGAATTTGTCCCACTCGATATTCCACTGGAAAAAGCACTGGGACAGGATGCCCAGAGACATGGTAGAATCTCTTTCCTTGGGATATTCAAAAGTTGCCTGGATAGGATCCTGTGCAATGTGCTCTAGGTGGCTATGTTTGAACAGGGAGGTTGGATTAGATGATCTCTAGGGGTCCTTTACAACCTCACCCACTCTGTGATTCTTTGTGTTTTTTATTTTTTTTTTGTCTTCGTTTGGCTTTTGCTTGACATGGACGTTTGTCAGGGAAGGCACAAACCTGATGACTGTAGCTGTTGCAGGCTCTGTTCCCTTCACAAACACAGCATCAAGCTAGTCTCATGAATTATAAAAACTACCTCAAAATACAGTTCAGTACTCCTTGGTTGCCATGCTGTATCATACTAAAAACAGGAGAAAACAAAGAAAACTCAGGAAAGAGGAATAAAAACCATTTAGGCACACTCCTGGATTGTGTTAAACACGGTTGCTCCATGGATTTGTTACCGCATCGAAGACCAGTTGGACAGCAACTGTGTAATCTAAAACAGTGGTGTGCAATAAAAAAACATGTGTAAAGGTAAGAAATCAGCCTGGGAGAGTCGACATGTGAATTAATACAATATCAAATATACATACACAGACAGTACATGGCTTCTCACACATGTCTAGAGTTGGCTTTCACCTTAGATGATGCAAAGAATAGGGGTGAAGCGGATGTTTTACACGAATGCCTATGCCATTTTATCACTTTATCTCTCAAACACTATCCCTACTAAAAGAGAAGAAATACTCTATTTATTTATTGTTTCTCTCCTTTTCTGAGCGTCCAGCAATCCTTCGATAAATCATTCTTCATTTTACTCAGACACAATAAATCCACCATGGACTAACTGGAAAGATCCTCCCTCCCACAAATAAATCCTGACTGTTGCATATTTCCAAGCACAGAAGAATACTAAGAAGCAAAACCACAGTCTTTCACATCACATTGAAATGAACAGAGAATTAACCTTCAAAACTATTTTAATGCATGGGCAAAGTTAAGACCACAGAAGAAAGCCACAAGAATACAGACAGACCTGAGGAAAAACACTGCATTGAGAAAGTTCTGCAACAGACTAGCAACAGCAACATTAAGGAAATTCTCGTGCAAGGAAACAGAGACTTCCTATGCATATTTCTTAACTTGAAAAGGTATTTTTAGAACACATTAATATTTATGAAGATTGGCGAACTCTGTGAGCAGAGGGTTGGATGAGGTGGCCTCCAGGGGTCCTGTCCTTTCCACCTGGAATCATTTTATAGAAAGGAGCTGAGTACATTATAAGATGAAGCATGGGTGTAAAAATGCCTGGTGAGAAAACACCTTGCTAGATATTTAAATAATGTATAGCAGTATGATGCAATGGTCACACTAGGAAAATTTCTGTCATGCTCAAGGATTTTATGAATTTCAGAATTTTTGCTCATTTGATATATTAAGCACTTTTTTTTCAGTAAGGAAACCTTTCAGAATTAAAAGACCTTTCTCAATATCACATAAAACTGATTATTTTAATGGCCTTTCAAATATAACTCCAGGCAGAGGCTCAACTAACATATCTTCAAGGGAGCGACTGAATTTAGTGGCAATGATTTCTTCCTTATATTCCTTTTTATTCCAAAATGCAACACTAATTCTAATGGATTATACATGCAAAAATGTAACAGTAATATCTGCTTTTTGGGCAGAAGCATGAGAAAAAAGGCGGCCACCGCAAATCTGTCTGTAGCCTCAGACCATTCCTCTTTGCACTTATGCCTAGAAAAATGTGTGAATTCAAAACAGCCTTTGCATTTTCTTGCAAATAAAAAGAACTAGATGTAAGTAAAATTCGGGAAGATGCACAATGGTCCCTAAATGCTAATCCTACAGCAAGACACAAAGATGACATCCCATAAGAGCACTTATTAAAGACTATATGTTGAAAGCAAACCTGCTGTTAAAACTCTGCAGACCACACTCATCATCACAGATGGAACACTAGCCAAAACATAACAAGTTTGTATATAAAAACTCACCCACTTGCGAGAAGTATCTACCACCCCAACCCTCCCAAGCCAAGCAGGGCATAAACCAAACCTAAATGATATATCTACACTCACATACAAAACGTAGTTTTTGTTTCTTTATGTGTGTGTTTATTTGTATATATGGTGTACGTACATAAGTGTATATATACACAAATCTACAATACATAACGTACATAATAAATATGTGTACATTATATATAATATTTATATATATATATAAACACACGCATATATACTATATGCACACATATACTACTATAGCTGATCCTGGTTGAGCAGGAAGGTAGGACTGAATGATTTACAGAGGTCCATTCCAACCTCAAGCAGTCTGTAATTTTGCCACCTAGAATTAGGGAATGGAGTGATTTTCTCCTTTTTTCCACTCATTAAAACACCACTAATGGGACTTAACGTAGTCTCAACTCTTACACTTGACTGAAAATAAAAGTTCAGCTGAGCATTTTATACTTTTAAAAATGCAGAAGGGGAAGTAGAGCTAAAGCAAAGCAGCTGGGTACTATGATATCCTCTCAAGCCTGCTCTGAGAAAGTATTAACAAATGAAGATACATCTAGAAAAGATGGAGTTGGTGGTATGTGCTTTCTCTATTCAAAATCTTACAGGAAAGGGGTTTGGAATGGAAAAGAAAAGACCTGTCTGTCCGTCTTTGTTTTTTGGCTTCCCAAAATGGCAGTGATAGTAGCCCCCAGACTTCAGTAGACTCACTTTTCCACCACCAAGAATCACAGAATCATAGAATCATAGAATGCTTAAGGTTGGAAGGGACCTCTAGAGATCATCTAGTCCAACCCCCCTGCACACGCAGAGGTACCCAAACATGCTATATATTCTTCAAACGTTAAAGTCTCTAAATAAAAACCCTTCACAAACTTTGATACCAATGCACTCTCATATTCTCTTCATTTGGGAAGTTAGGTGGTCCAAGAAATTGCCACTTATGAAGTCCGAGATTAGCTTAAAACAAGGAGTTAGTGTGTTAAAGGTTGGACAGCACCAATCTTAGGTCATCTGTCTTGCTTAATACCTGGGCCACGATATTCTATAAAAAACACCAACTACTGAGCAACTTTTCCTTCATGTCTATTTAGTCTGGAAACTTCCAGATTAATAAATAAGTGGAATGAGGCTGAAATCTAAACAGCAATTTTAAACACAAACTTTCATTACCTTCTAGAATATACTTTTTTTTTTCTCTTTTAGGCTGGTATCTGATGGATAACAAGTTGTCTGTCTCCTTTTTTTCTGCTTCTCCTAGAATAACTGTCTACTGCAGATTAATTAGCAACTTACTAATAAACATATTCAGCTTGCTACATAAATTCAATTACAGCTAATGAGCTCTAGATAAAAGCTACTGAACTATAACTGATATTCCAACATCTTGCATACAACAGGCAAAGATAAAGTGATCCAGATGAGGCACAAGGAAACAAAAGCTTATTCTTCCTCGAAAAGCAAAATAAATGAATTTTATGGGAAGAATTTGACAAAGAGGTCATTCTTCGCATCTATCACATCCATTAGTCTCATTCATGGGACATAAAGTTCCAGCAAAAGTTCAAATGATACCCAAAATTTTCATTCTTAGTGTTGTCCTTCACTAAGATGGTTACAAATAAAAGCTATTAGTGTTTGCTAATACCGAACTTGGTAATACCGTGAGGATGCCCCACAATGTACTATGCACTTGAAGATACACATTTGGGTAACTTCAGGAGTTTTAAATGTCTGTAGCGATAAACCAAATAAAGTCAAGTATTCGAAAGCTGTGAAATTCAGATTTACAGCTTTAATTAAAGGAAATGAAGAACTGAAAGCAAAGCCAGGAAGAAACAAAGTGGTTGGGAAGCCCCGATGTCTGCCCAGCTCTCTGGGCAGACACACAGATGACTCTTTCAGCTTCAAGATAATTTAGAGATACCACATACAGCACTTGAACTATACTATATTTATAGAGAGTTTTTGTACATTCTTTTCTCTTCTCTTATAACCAGGGATTTCATTTGCAAGGGTATTAGTACCTCATGCAAACCTTAACCAAAAGGAAGTTTATTTCTCCAAGAACAACCACGATGTCCCATTTGAAAGGTTCACACTAAATCCCCCAACCCTGATTTAGTTTATTTGGATCTAAACATTAAAGGTCCTGGCAATGCTAGCAATGGCTTCTTCTCAGCGTCCACTCGGTCCTCACATGTTCATCATAATTTTTCACTTTTGTGGCACAAAGCCAAGCTAACTCATCAGGAAAGTTGTTTTTTTTAGGGAGGAAACTTGCATTTGCTTCATAGTAATGCATTAGCCAATAGTTACAGCATGCAAAAGCATCGTGTTAGACTTGCTAACACGGCAGATAGCAAGAAAACATTAAAAGGAACAGCTTTAGTGTTTGATTTAAAAATATATATATTTTAAAACTTTTTTTGCAGTGTAGAATTTACTTTGCCTCTTCAAAATTATGTGGTTCTTTCACAGCTATATCAATCATTGCTATTGCCGCAATCTTGGCAATAGTAACATTTGCTGTATATTACTTTCTTCCTGATGTGTACTATATGGTCCTCCAAAAGCCAAAAAGCTTAAATATAAAGGACACAGTCAGCCTCATGCAGGCTGCCACTGAACTCAAAAATCAGTGGTTAGGAGTAGAAGAGCAGATAATCAGATAACCACCCAAAAAGGATGAGAGATTGGTCATTTGGAAGGTTTGGGGAATGTGGTTTAGATTGAGTATTAGGATAAACTTCTTTACTAGAGATAGTGCAGTGCTGGAACAGGGCTCGCAGAGGGGCTGTGTGATCTCCATCCCTGGAGAGTTTTAATGACCTGTGAGACAAACCTGATGGCAAGAGATGATCTTTCTCTTTGAGCAGGAGATGAGACTAGATGACCACCACATGTTGACCAAAATTTCTATGATTCTAGGAAAGCTTAAGTTATGTTATATCTACATGTAAGTACTTCCATGTATATCTGAAACCAATATGAAAAACAAATAAAATAATTCTGCTGCCCTTACTATACAACAGACTGCTCTAAAGAGACCAATATGTAACACTGAAGGTTGGGAGGACAATGCAGCCAGTGAAACTCCAGAGCCAGTGAAACCAGCAAGAATGGAGACTCATCATCAGGAATAAGAACACAGGAACATTTGCCATTTCCCTTAAGGATATAATATGACAGTGAATAAGAAAAAGCATGTAGATAAGACATAGCACTGGAACAGTCCTTGGTCATTTATTTGGTTCCATTTCCCCTGAGTCAAATACATGTGGTACCACTGTCTACTTGTCTATCAGTCCCCCAGAGAGTCTGGACACACTGCCTTGTTTCAGGAAAATCTGATAGCATTTCAAAGGCAAATACATTTCTACAGGTTTTGAAAACTGGCCATTGGGTGAAGGATACAGGCTCCAAAACACCAAAGCATACAAGGTCCTTTGGCTCTATTGTTGCTCTTCATAAAACACTTTTTCTATCCTCATATCTAAGTCTGTCTGATGGTTCAATTTTAATTCAGCATTTTGGTTGGACACATTTAGACCTTTGTTACAGGTTGAGCCATTTGTGACATCTGAATTTCTGAAAGCAATTTTCCAGTTAAAATTTTCCTCTTTGTAGCCTCCTAAAGGAAAAAAAATGGCGGGAGGGGGCGGAATCCCACAAGCTTTCTACTCTAAATAATGCGCAAACACATAAAACACGAATCAATGTCTAATATTGTCACGGGCCAATTATAATTAATGCACTATTTTAAAGATACTGTTGCTATGTCATAATTCAAAGAACATTTGTGCATTTAACAATCTCTGTTCCCAGCAGGGTTGCATGGCTTTTTTTCCCCCTTCAGTTTCTTCATGTAACCTATATAAGACAGAAAAGCAATATATCTGCTCAATGAAATTACAGGATAAATTCCATTAAGTCACCCAAAAGCAAGACACAGACGGGCACATGAAAGCTCTGAAGTATTAATGTTATTTCCTGAGGCTGGGAGCAATAGGCAGAGATTGCAAAGATGCTTGTTAAAATTGCATTTCTTGAGCTAGTGGTCACCAATGAATCCAGCCACAAGAATACAGAAAGCTCTTCTTCTAGTCCCACTAATTGTCTCCATTAATTCTATTTATAAATTGCTTTTCTTTGAGTGTTGCTTTTGAGGTATGGAAAAAGAACCGAAAACCAAAGAAGTCAGAGTTGGTAGGAACAACAGCAAATCAAAGCAGCATTTACAACACTATGAATAATATGTGGAGGTGAGTAGAAATGATGAGAACCAAAGTACCATACCTCTGTCAAGAAGGGTATTTTCAGTTCCTGAGCACTGTCACGCTTTCAGGTTATCTTAGAAAGAACTTGGGGCCATCATTTTAAAGGGTAGGAGAAAAAGCACAGGTAGTATATTTTAGATTTAATTCCTAGGAATAGGAACATGGATTAGCTAAAATTAGTCTACCAGACCAAGTCTTCAGCCACCAGGACAAGTCAACATCTGACGTAAACACTCTGGAATCAGGACAGAAACACAGCCAGGTCTATGAGGGGAAAAGGGCAAGAACTGCACTACACCCAGTCTAAGCAAAATGGTCCTGATTGACAGAGAACCTACAGGAATTTAACATAAACCAAGCAGAACTACAATATATGCTAGAGCTCATGTACAGAAAAAATTAAGGCAATCACCTGAAAAGCTGTAAAATGAGATTGGAGATGATGGCAAAGCAGGGGATATAAAGCTTAACTAGAAGGTGTGAATTGCACAGAGCTTGGAAAGTGTACCCAAATCACTTGATATCTGACAGAGGAATGAGCTAGGATCCATGTAGGGATCAATAAACAGTCAAATAAATGAAGAAGGAAGATCACATTAGTGGTTACAACTCATGTGATATCAAAAGGAGACAAATGGTGTCAAGAGGCACTAAATAGCACATGACAGCAGTAGAGGAATCCTACCATGAGGTATTAAAACAATCTGAATTCTCCTAATGCATTTGGAATCCTTCATCCTCCATTGTCCACAGTGCCTGGGCAAAATATTGAATTGCCCTCATTACAATGAGCCAACATTGATGGCCAATGCATCTGAGAAAGGTTATGATCCCTGGCCAAGTGTTGTAGTAGAGACACAGTTCTTCAGAACATGGATGGAAAGCTGCCACCAGCAGCAGACAATTATATCAATTAAGGGACCTTAAATACGTTTTCTCTCCTTTCACTATGAGACACGAGTCAAAAAGAGGAACAGCAAGGAAAACTTAATAAAATCATACCCTTAGCATATCAAAATAATTGATTTCGGCTAGTTAAGTATGCACATTTCATTTTAAAATAAGTCCAAATAAAAGAAAGAAGACACAGGGCAGAAATTACTCATGTTGTTTGATGCAGTCCTAGAAAGTATTGATGGTTGGATCCACAAACAAGAATATATGTCACGATATCCTATCACCTCATCACTGAATTTTCAGTTTAATAGAACTCATACATCTGCATCGGGAAACGTAAAGGACATATGGGCACAGGAGCTGCTGTAGCCAGGACTCCAAAGCCACCAGTGAGCTTGGGAGAAGACATCAAACTCGGCCGTCAGGAAACGTGGACGTGACAGGTGCCTTTTAAATCTTACTCCTTACTGGCAGCAAAATCCTTTCAAACTGCAGGGAAGCAGGTTTTATTTCCCTGAAAGCCACAGTCCTAATTTGTCTCCAAGTGAAATACGAGTGCCAGCTTTCCTAAAGAAATCCAGGCACAGATGAAGCATGTTGCTCATACCTCCAAAACGTGGGAATTCACATGGGAATTCGCATCTCCAACCACCTACAGCATGAAAACCAGGAACACAACTCATGAATTCCATTTCTTCTGCTGCAGCTCTTCTGTAGGTTTGGAGCAATAAAGTAATGAAGACTCAAGAGCAAAGGAGAAGAGAGTGTAAATGGCTGTGAGGATACCACAGATCATCATGGCAATTCTGCAAGCAGAAGCATCTGGCCAATCTTTCCAAAATTCTGCAACTAGAGGGGTTAGCCACTTCCTATGACAAATCCTACTACTTCAGATCATTCCACAGCTTTCTGCAATCTCCACTTTATTTTTCTGCTCATCCTGAGAAATTGGCTGCATATTTTTACAAGTAGTTTGGCCACAGAAAAATCCACTTAAATAATCAGCAGTGAGATCTCTGCACTGATAGACATGTATTATTCATCATGGTGCAATCACAACACCTTGCTTAACATGCCAAGGGCTTCTCTGTCTTCCCACAAAAAGGCTGGTGGGGAACTTTTTCCCCCTTTTAAGCACACCAACATTAAGGCTAGTCCATATGCTAAAGCTCCCCCTGCCTCCTCTCCCCTCAACTCCAAGGTATACAAAGCAAAATCCACCAGGTAATAGTTTGATTGAATGATTTCCCAGTTCCCCACCAGACCAGAGTTTCAATCTGTTGTTACAGATGGGTAACCCCAACTGCATTTGCACTAAATCCTTTCCATGTGAAGAAAAACTAAAGTAAAACTTTGACAAGTTCTCTGCACATGAATTAAAAACCAAATCCATACATCTAAAGTATGCTGTGTTATTTTTCCCCACAGACAGCAGTTTTCTGATTAGCCCCAGATGTCAAACAAATATTTCTAGCAGGCTTGAGAAGAACAGCTATTGATACAAGAAATTAAGGTGGAAGAAAAGGAGAAGAGCATATAGTATCTAAAGTTGACTTTAAAGAACAAGGATGGATAGATGGCTCCTCTTCTTATAAATGTAACCAGGCTTCTCCAGATTGCATTTAATGTTCTGCTACACCAGTCAGCAAGCAAATACAATCACATATTAAAATGACATAAGCAAAACGCATTAATTCTTTTCAACAACAGCTGAAACTGCTGAACCAGGAGCAGGTTCCTTTTTTTTTTTTTTTTTTTTTAATTGCAGCATGGAGCATCTTCTCAAAAGCTCAGGTCTGGATTCTGCAGGCAGGCAGATCACAACTTTATTTTCTCACCAGTTCCTTTTCGCATTCAAAATATTTGTGATTAGCCAGTGGAGGATGTATCAAAGATGATTATCCAAAGTAATTCTTTTCATTCTACTATCAAAAGCGACAATTTGTTACATGTTTATGATAAACTGAGTTACAAAGAAAATAAGTTCTACTAGTCTTCCACTTATTACACTGTTTCTAACCAAGTCACAGTTCCAGCAAAGAAGTTCTTCAACGACAGCTCAGAGTCATATGGCTAATTGTGCAAGAAAAATAAAGTATCCCTAAAAAGCATTAAAAAACATGCTGACTTGCTGTTAGAACTAATTTTAGCTTATAAGGGTCTCTTGTTGGTTATACTAATGTCGTTTCAGCATTAGACATATGGGCTGGAGCATTTTTTTTTAGCACAAATGACAGGGCAGGTCAGAACCCGAAGACATTGTGAAAATCGCATCTGTATACCTAGCATTAACAGGGTCTGCACACCTTGAGAAGTGCCAAAAATGCACATTTTCTACAAAGAAACTTTTTTTTTTTTTAACTCATGACTCCTGACGTTGTAGAGCATAGCCCAATGCGTCCACCCAGATGCCTTTTCTAAACGCCACGGCTATATTTAGCACAACATGCATCATCCTCCTGCCGTCAGTTCAGCGAACAAAGCGAAGCCAGGATCACGCCAAATGATGCATCCTCAGCTTGTGTCAGCAGCACAGCAGCGAACGGACCGCAATACCAATGAGGTTCAAAACGCAGTTCCGTGAGCTAAAGGAATAAGCAGAGGATGGTATGACGGGCATCAACGGGCTTGAATCATGAAGTCAAGGATAAAGAAGGGAAGTATAAAATATGCTGACATACGAACTCTATCTGTTCCGAGCTAATCTCTGCTCCCCTGCCATTCGCGTACGGCACCATCTGATCCTTCGAGTTTTGCAGGCACGATGAGCTCTTGGCTACGGACTCTACTGGTGCAGCCAAATCCCTGCGATTCCACCTGGTCAGGACAGAATGCAAGTTATCACTTCCGACTGGCACAATTTCCTCTGCCCAGAGCGAGCCGGCTTGATAACTCCATGCCTCATTACGCCAGCCAAGAAATTAATGTAGAGCACCAGCCCAGCACAGCCTATTGCAAGCTCAGTAGAAGCTGCAATCCAGCTACCAAAATTCAAAACAGTTCATGTGATTTTTTTTTAAGGGCAATATTTAGCAAATGATAAAATTTAACTGCTTTAGCTAAGAAGCAAAGACACCTTTTGCTGTTGTTATCTGATGGCCAACATCACACATCCGTTGCTCATCTCACCTTTCTGTTAATCGACCATCTTTCTGCTGTTGCACTCTTGGAAGCATGGTCAGTCATCTGGTACAGGTTTTGTGAAGGACAAGGTCTCCTTTTGCCAATGGACAGGAGCACGGGCAGTGAGCAGAACCCTTCGAGCACAAAGGAGCACTGGGAGGCCAAGCCAACTAATTCAGTCTGCACTGAAGGGTAGAACCAGAGAGGACATTTCATGCCATGCACCCGCACATCATCAAAACTACACTTTGGTGGGGCTTTATCCAAATTTAAAGTAGGGTATAGAAGGTACTGATAGACAAGACAGGCGCCAGATGCCAGAAAGACCTGAGTAAATGGGATGGAAATATGATTCCTGAAGGACGTTGCTTGGAGCTCTCGCCATTATAATGTCACCATCCCTATGCAAAAGAGAAGTGCTGGGGCTAATCTGGACCCACAAATCAGCTGCTGCCCAATGTGACACACCAGACAAGTTCTCCAGCCTCTCCTGAGTCCAGTAACATTTGGGGCCACTCTCTCTAGCATTTTGTAAAACTAGTAGAACTTTAAATTACATTCCTCTTCTAAATTTGGGTTGGTTGTTCAACAGGTTAAAGAGTTAGCAGGGGTGATGGAGATGAGCACAACCACAAAAAGCATCATTCCACAAGAACCAGTCTAAAAATACAAAAAAAAAAAATGCAGCAAATAGTAACTGAATTTGCAATACCAGCCCCAAAATTGGATTTTTCTCTCAGTACCCAAGTACTTGACATAAAATTAGACCTCTTCTCAGAAAGGCATCTTAGAAAATGCATATTACTTCCAAAATATATTAGGATAGGAAATGGTTAATTCGGTCTCCTTCTTTAACAGTCCCAATTGAAACATTTCTGCTCTAGAAGCAAGAGAATTTTGCATTGATTTTAGGGATTAACATCATTGTTAGCTTGTTGTACAGTTCGTCAGTTCCTTGAATATACAATTAGCAAGGTTAACGATAAAAAGCATCCATACACAGACTTTGAAATTTTATTGTATCTACTATGGGAAAATGGGTCTCTGTTTCCCTCCATGACACGAATTTTATTTATTTCCCTTGTGCATTATCATAATGTATATGCTGTGGCCTTTTCTCTCTTCTAAAGCTTATTAAAGCTTTAATTTCACTGACGAAAAGGAATAGGCTATTTCCATAGAATTATTTACTCTGAATCAAGCATTTTCCAACACAGCAAGGGGCACATCATGTGTGCAAGGTCATTTTTGGGAGACTATCTCCACCGTCTGCTCTCATTAACAAGAAGGTGCTGTTCCAGAACAGCTTTTCTAGGATATATTCACTAATAACTAATTTTCCTTCCAAAACTGTGCTCAGGTTTGCTTTATCAGTTTAAATGTAAAACATTTAAAAATAAGGACAGATTATCCTCCAGCCCACTTAACAGTAAGATGGAGCAGGTCGGCATGTTGCTATATGAATGTTGCACTCCAGCCCCTTGAGCACGTCTGAGGTTCAGATGACGGTCTTCTTCCATTTCCAAAATGAAGACTTCAAGAGTAGAACACTTGAATTTCAATTGGATCCACAAGATCTCTATAGAAAAACCAAGGGATGGCATCAGGATGAAGAGCAGGAGAGATCTAAAGAGCACTAGAGATCTAATGCAGGGAGGTGGGAATTGGAGGATATTCTATTTAGAGAGAGGAAATATTCTGCTCCAGATATAGTGGAGGAAAAATATGCAGAGATTGCAGCTATTGTGACAGATACTACGTATTTCCATTACCAAACACCACAAGACATTGTTCTGATAAAACTGAAAACTAAATTAAATGATCTAGGCACGGGAACCATCTACTGGTCTTCAATGCCAGTTCCTTCAGGCTTCAAAGGCTCAAGATTTCAGAACTGAAGAACAGTTTCCAAGGACTCAGACAAGTGCCCATGGCTTCAGAGGCACAGTATGTCAATGGCAAGAAGGGTTGAATGACAGAGCTTGCTTGACAGCCTAAGGTACAAAAAATATAACACCATCACCCTGAGTCCATTAAAAGCCATCATAAAGACAGTATTTCTGAGGTTAACTGCTCCACAGTGCAAACAAATCAGCTTAATCTGGACTTGGCAAGAACACATTTTATCTGTATGTACCGTTTCTCTTAATTCTTCATTCTACCTATATTCTACTAACACTTTTTAAAACCACATTAATCTAGTTTTGTGGCTTTTTTTTTTCCCTAAGGAAATTTTCAGTTTGGTCTCTTGGCCTCTGCAGGAGTAAATGTCATTTTTTTCAGGCTATTAGCACGGCAATTACTGATAACATTCTTACATTTACAGTGACTTTTACCGAAAGATCCTAAAGAACTTGAAACATTACAAACTGACTGCATAAACTATAAAGCAAATTCCACCCTTTCCGTCCTACCTACAAGGTCCTGTCTATATATAGAAGAGCCAGTGTTTTTCTGCTGCGTAAATTATGGGAGCAAGAGGAGATACACTGAATTTCAATGCTCAGATTCAACACGTAGAGGGCATGGATTTCTGTGCAGAAAAGCGTGTACTGTTTTCTCTTGGGAATTTCCTCGTGTCCACTGTAGAATTACTGCAAAATCAGCTTATTTATCTACCTATCCTGAATGAAACAGGTCACTGTGAAAGAGAGGAAGAGGGTCCTCTGGGGGTTTGGAAGTGGAGGCCCTAGGCTATTTTACAACACGCATCTGGAGACTGGAGCTGAGAACTGGGCGAAAGTGTTGATTCTTAATATATAGGAATTGTTTTGCCTACAAATGTTAAGTGGGGTTGTTTATAAGTAAGTTATTTATTTTGAATTCCTTCCTCTAATCTGCTTAAGTAGAAAATAATTATCACAGAATCACAGAATAGTTGAGGTTGGAAGGGACCTCTTGAGATCATCTAGTCCAACCCCCCTGCTCCAGCAGGGACACACAGAGCATGGGGCACAGGGTGGCATCCAGGCGGGTTTTGAAGATCTCCAGAGAAGGAGACACCACAGCCTCTCTGGGCAGCCTGTTCCAGGGCTCTGTCACCCTCACGGGAAATAAGTTCTTCCTCATATGGAGATTATTAGCCTTTGCCGAAGCCCTTTTTTCATTAATGTCCAGGACAATTTCAAGTTTTCCAACACTCATAGTAAAAGAGCACTTTGCTTTTATATTCAAGAACCTAGAGAAGGGGCTTGAAGTCTTGAGCATCTGACATGTCCCAAAGTGTTGTTGGGCTTTGGATCAGTCATCAGCTGATGACTTTCAACAGGAATTCAGGAAAAGAACTGCAGAGAGGTTTTGTTTTTTTATAAAAATCTTGAGCAACTTCATCACACAAGACATTTTTACTAATTACCAGTTAGCACTGTAATTTAGTAATATCAATTTATATTAATCTATTAATAACCACTAAAAAAACGACACCAGCATAGTCTCTATGATTAACAAACTATTGTCATCTTTCTGAAATTCAAAGTTGGTTCGGGGCTGTCTTCCAGAACTGAAATTCATTCAGACAAAATACAATTAACGCAATAAGATCAATAGTCAAAAAAATTCCAGCAATAAACCATACATGATTGCTAAACAATATTAAGCCGTCAGTGTGCAAATGATGGCTCTAGGGAGAAGTTGACATCTACAAATTGCTTTATTTAAGATTAGGCAATATGCGATAATGGCACAAAACATGCCAGAAGAGAAAGACATATTTTAAATTGATTTAACTACTCAAGTAAACACTGCCTTTTCAAAAACATCAGCTTCTGCAGAAGTATATATGAGCAATAAAGTATTATGCCTGCACTATGCAACTACAGTGTTCTTCCTTAGCTGCCTAACACAGGCAGAACAGTCCCTGAGCATCACTGTGTAAGGGAATGACGAAAAAGCTGAGCACAGACATAACGGCATATTAGCAAAGACAAAGAGATCAGACAGAGAGGAACCAGCGTCCTTTCTTCTAAGGACAGAAGTTCTGGAATCAATTCTGGCTCTTACCTCGCATCCTTGGCTACTAAGTTGGTCCCTCTTACCCCTGGAAAAAAAAATCTTAAAAAGAAAGAAATGATTTCTAGAGACTTAAGAGCACGCATGTCACCAAAAGCTCCATCTGCCCCTTTAATCACCTCATACAGGTGCACTCTTTGAAACAAGTTATGGCAGCAGAGGCCAGGAAAAAAGGGGCACTGTTGCAGGACACCTTAAGGACTGCAACGAACTGCTCTTTCCAATGAACAGATGTCATCTCCTACACATTTATACCAAATACAAGTTTCTCCCTGTGCCATGGAAATAACCTAAGACAAGATTCATCCAAGAGCAGTCCGTAAGCACGTGAGTGGGTCACTGCTCAGATGAAAAGCACGCTCAGCTCCACTAAGTAGATGTCCAATGACTGTGATGAGAACATGCACAACCTCAGGCGTAATAACCTACACTGAAGATATCAAAGGTGAGGAAGATGGATTTTATTGCAGTTTTCTTGCATAGTCAAGTATTATCTCACCCTCACAAGACAGCAACTTCTGCTCCTCCTTCCCTCTGTGATTTTTTTCTGCACCAAACCTATCAAGAATTCCCTTGGTTCCCTTCCAGCTTCCCTAGCCAATGGCCAAGGAAGATGGAGCACGTGCTAAAACCAGTCAAGAAAATTTAGATGACCAGGCAAGTAAATTGGCCAAGCAGAACAGAAAACTTTCTTCTTAGCAGGGGCATAGGTAGAACGTGCCTCCTCTGCCCAGTTGTTTTCTTGCAACTACTATGAAATTGCTATCCTTGAGAAAGCAATTTCCCTCTGCAAGATTTGGTTAGAGAGCACAAAAGTTAACAGATGGTGGGAATAGACAGAGCAACTGAATAAGCCTCTTTTTTGTTTCTTCTTGCTTTTTATAGAATGCAAGCTAAAAAAGGACAACCCCAGAAGACAAACCATAGGCTTCCACCAAAGCCTACAGCAGTCTTGCACTGGTCGAAGCAGCTGTTCTCCAGCTGTTTAATCTTCCATCAGGTCCAAAAATACAATGTCGTTTGTAGGGTGACATATTATTTTTATGAGACCAGTTAATATCCTTGTAAAAAGGCAAACAAACTTCTCCTTTGGGCCTTACAGAGCAGCAAGCAACTGTAAGCCAATCCCAGACATGATGCAATTGCTCTTAATGAATCTATATTGTAATATCTAATCACACAAGGCAGTTAGCTCCAGCAAAACATAAAGGTGTAGTCACATCTCATTTTCATTAGTTGTCATGAATTTTAACACTCAGGTTGTTCTACTGAAGGTGTTTGGAGAAATTCCATCTCCATGTGAGGAAGAACAACTTTCCCGTGAGGGTGACAGAGCCCTGGAACAGGCTGCCCAGAGAGGTTGTGGAGTCTCCTTCTCTGGAGATCTTCAAAACCCACCTGAATGCCACCCTGTGCCACGTGCTCTGGATGTCCCTGCTGGAGCAGGGGGGTTGGACTAGATGATCTCTAAAGGTCCCTTCCAACCTTAAGCATTCTGTAATTCTGTAACTCCCTTGAGTAAGAAACAGTTTACATGGAAACTATCATCCCGCTAATAACTGAGCATTCCTGCCCATGACTACGTTCTGCCTGTGGACTATGTTCTGTCACTATTTTATTATTTCAATGTATATTCCAAAGGACAGTTGCACGAAATCACCAGGTCTGGCTGAAGGCACCTTCCTTTCTGTGGCATTGGCTATTTCTGCGTGTACTGATGTGGCTTGTTAAAAGTGCACCTCAGTTCCTTGAGGGAATGTCTTTCGTATGTAGACATCACGTTTGGGCCAGCATGAATGGACACCATAGAGAAGACACTGCTACCCCAATGTGGCAATACCTGGCTGTATTCACAGTTTCTTGTTGCATTACAAATGTTGGTAATACAATTGGATGCATTTTGTAAAATGGTATTTTGCAAAACACACTAGATGCTGAACCCACAGCATCTATGGAATTGTATAACTTACCTGGAGATGCTTTTTTACAAAGTTTAAGTATTTTATATATTCTTAATGGATTAACTATTAGTTAAATAGCATACACCACTAGAAAAAAGTCTTAACTTTTAAAATTGTTTAGCCTTGATTTGCTTTAGATACTCTTGCTTTATTTTAAATGAACAAAAATAAAACTTTTTTTTCTTGGAAATATTGCTAGGAAAAAGAGAAATAATCCATTGCTTTTTGTGCTAACTACTGTAGATAGAGAGCCTGAAAATAAAAAGAAAAGAAATAATTCTTTCTGTGATCCCAGCTTCTGCTGACAGCAAGTTTCTAAGAATATGCATTTCCCACTCACAGTTCTCTTAATTCCTGCAGCACTCTCATTTTACGTTCATTAACTTCCTTCTATCGCTACTGTAGATTATTTCCAGGTAGCCAGAAAAAAAAAAAGGTGCAAATGGAGCAGAAAAGAGGAGTGACTACAGAAGTTTTTAGTTTCCCAACAAAGCTCCAGGAGACATAACATTTTCAAATAAATGCAACACTAAATCCTCCTATGCTGCAGTGTAACAATCAATTTGTTTGCCTAGAAAACTTCTAAGGCTCTTTTAGGAGAAAAAAAAAGGAAGATAGATAATTCAACAGTATCAGGAAATGGAAATTCTTAGCAAAAACTCCCTACAGCAAATAGCAGGCAAAGAATAAGCCACTGAAAAGAGCATATATTCAATTAAAATATTAATTAGCATCCCAATCCTTACTTCAGCTATATTGACCCCTTTTGCATGAGTTTTCACCCAGAAAATTCTTATCAAGAAGTTTAGTCATTAGCACTTAGCAAGATTTAAATGAATATTCACCTCTTAAATTACTGCAGAGCATTTTAAGGCCAAGAGGACAGATTCTGGTGTACAAACTGGTGTAGCTCTTTAAAGATCAATAGAGAAACAGGACTTACATCCTTGTTTCGCTAAAATATGGTTCACCATAAAAATGCATTTCATTACACCTACTAGTAATTTAAAAGAAGTAACTTCCCCACAAAAAGATCTTCATTAAAGGCAGATGCTTTGCAAAGGCGTTTGTGCCTGTTCGTTCTTCACCTTCCTCATTAAAAGCCCCTTCTAATTTTGGGCTCTGATTTTCCCTGCCCGAGCGCCGTGCATCCCACTGGGTCACGATGACATGGCTTTGCCCACGTGTCTGTCCAACCTCCTGCATAACGGCAATTTGGCTCCAGAGCCCAATTTGTTCCATAATGTAGTCCACAGTGTACATTCATTCAGCTAATTTCCATAATGATAACAGCACTTGAAAAAGGACTGCTCTAGTAAATTGAAACGTGACATCTATATCAAGGTAAACATTGGAGCCCCCTGAATATTTTATTGGCAGCCACACGATTTTAGCTCGGAAATAAATTTTTCCCCAACAGAAGCTTTTATTTCATTTCAAATCCATCAGATCTTCCAACTTCTAATTCCCAGCGCTGCCCTTAGAGTTTTTAATCTTATCTTTCCCACATGAAACTGCTGGAGCCTAGTGCTTTTAAACACAATAACGCAACAGTTTCTGAAAGCTATATAAATCACGTGAGAGACTATCCTATTAATTCCTCTTCTCATTACCAATTTTTCTCTTTTATTTACAAGGCTTGGGGACTTGAAAATTCAGTTACTTGGGAGGAAGGAAGAGCTGCAATTTCATTGGGATCTCCCCTCTGGCTCTTGACATTTTCAGAAACCTGTTGGACAGCAACAGTCGGGTCAGGCCAGACATGGAAATTATGCTAACTCCAAGACAGATCAAGTCCAGTTTGCAGCTCTCGGATAATGACTTTGTGCTCAAGGCTCTTTAAGAAAAAAAAAAATCCATCTTCAAAATAGCAGACTAGCAGTGCTAAGAAAATCCTGTCTGGAAAAAGGACGGTAAATGGATTAAAAAGCACCAGAGGGTGATGAAGCAACTGGTTGTTTTATTCTACTTATGAAGACCAGCATTTCTTTAAGGAAGGAAGAAATTATCCCGTGAGCTGTAAAAGACAATTTTTATGTTGCAGATGCAAGCATCTACAAGTAACAGGCAAAAAAGAATTTAAAACAAGTATTTATTAAAGCACCATTGCTAAATTCAGCTAATTAACTGAGAGCAATTCTAACATTTTATGAGACTTCTGCTCTTAAAAATGAAGCCTCTGTAGAGAGAGAGGATTAAGAGGAAGCCACATGCCATAAATGAGCCAATGCTGAAATGCTGGATTTGTCTTCTACTCTGAGCCTAGAAGGACTGGCCTGAGTTATCTGGAAGTTACAAATATTCAAAATAAACTACAAAACTTGCCTCCGAAGGCAGCAAATTCCTCATGAGGTGACAACTTTGTGCAATCTGGGTAGTGGGTAGATTCCCATTCTGGGTAGACATCTCATGGGTCTCCCTGGCTTCAGACCTCGATGGTGCTGAGTGCCCTTGGGACTACCTGGACAAATCTGCTATGTAACTGGCTTAATAGCTTCTTGCCCAAGTGTCCTCCAAAAATAAACCTCCAAAGACCTGAGTCCCCTTGGGCTGCCCTCAATGCTTGTCACACGTTTGGGTTTGCTGAGAGAATTAATTGACTTTGTGGAGCATGAAGAAACAGAAATGGCAGCATGTACCTCAATTAGGCTCTATTTTTACAATTGTTTTCATACCTGCTAAATTATGAGACTTTAAGGACTTTTACAAGTCTGTTTGATTCTTTTATATCGAACGCGGCTAGGGACTCGTTATTACAGCGCATGCAGCAGTTTAACAAGATTAAAATACACCATCAAGTCAATCTTGCTGGAAAGGGCTTCAGAGTGCACAGTCAGCAGATCTGAAGAGCCCTGCAATTTGCAACTGGCAGTCCTCACGCTGGTAATGCTAAGAGGCTTTCATAACTCCACCGGTATTTAAATTGATGAGCCAAAACACAGCATAAGTTCTCTTTTATTGCCGCCAAGTGCGACACAGACTGTCTTATTTAGCCCTTTGCAACTCACGGGGCACTTCTGACTGTTTAAGGGAGGTATCTGCTTCACCGAGCAGCAAACAGGGGCTCCTGTTTCTTCAAAACCTGTTGGCAGAAGTAACTGGCTCTTTCCAACCAAACTTACCAAAGTTCTTAATTATTGCACATTTTGTATCGTGGCAAAGATAGAAGGAGACTGCTCAGCACAAAACTGCTACCTTCTGCCGGAAAGCAGAGCCTTCAGCCCCACGCTTTGCCAGTGGTTAAAGGGAATATAAATTTATTAAGAAGGGAATGAGTTCTTAAGGTCCTCGTAAAATAATCTGGCAGCACCGAAGTATCAGTAGCTATGGACTCACCAAAAGATCGATAAATGTGAAAAAAAAAATCATTGGTTTCCATCCAGTCTGTGGATGGAACAAACTCAATTACACTATTTACTTCACCGGCTTCATTAAATAAGCCAAGCTATCCTCATCCACCCACAAAGCCATCTCCAGAAGCCTATGGAAAATATTGATTTTTCTTGTTCAGGTCAAAGATGCAATGCAATAAAATAGCTTAAGATAACTGCTCCCTTCCCAGGTTGTAATTAGAGCCTTGAAAACCACATCTCCAGGTCCCGGTTTTAGATCTGTTAGCAATTCACTTTGACCTTAGGCAAGCAATTTTAAATTCTCAGGAACTTGCTTCTTCCTGTGAAACAAACACAGTTAAGCTATCCCAGCAGCCTGGTTGTTTGGTTTTGAGACTTTTTGCGCTTTTAACTGATAGTGAATGAATGAAATTCACTTCAGTTAAATCTATTGAAAAAAAAAACAGGAAAAGAATGGATCAGGAATTAAAATTATTCTATGTGGAAGATTATGGAGCTGAGGACCTAAGCAAGGAGATGAGTCTCCCTAATGTCATGGGATAGGAACAGGCTCACCAGAGTGTGATTTCAGGAGTTACTCTGAGGTATCACTGAGAAGAGGTTTTCTTGTCATTACCTCTCCAGGGAGGATCCTGGGAGGGTCATCCTGGGAAGATGTCATTGCTAAGCTGCTCTCCATCATCTTCAAAAGGCCCTGGAGAATGGGGAAGGTACCAGAAGGCTGGAAGAAAGCCAGTGTCAGGCTAGTCTTCAAAAATGGCAAGAAGGAGGAGCCAGGCAACTTTAGGTCAGTCAGCCTCACCTCCATCCCTGGAAAAGTCATGGAGCAGCTCATCCTGGCTGTTGTCCCCAAACATGTGAAGGAAAAGAAGGGCTCAGAAGTACTCAGCATGGATTCACCAAGGGGAAATCATGCTTGAATAACCTGATAGCCTTCTACGATGGAATGACCAGCTGGATAGATGAGGGGAGAGCGGTGGATGTCATTTATCTGGATTTCAGCAAGGCTTTTGACACCTTCCCTCACAACATCCTCCTGTGGAAGTATGGGAGAAATGAGTGCACACTGAGGTGGATTAACAACTGGCTGGATGGCAGGGCCCAGAGGGTGGTGATCAGCGGTGCCGAGTCTAGTTGGAAGCCTGTAGCTAACAGTGTCCTCCAGGGGTCAGTCCTCAGTCCAGTCCTGTTCAATTTATTCATCAATGACCTGGATGAAGGCACAGAGTGCTCCCTCAGCAAGTTTGCAGATGACACGAAACTGGGAGGAGTAGCCGATACCCCAGAGGGCTGTGCTGCCATCCAGAGGGACCTGGACAGACTGGACAACTGGGCGGTGAAAAACCTCATGCAATTCAACAAGGCCAAGTGCAAGGTCCTGCACCTGGGGAGGAATAACCCCAGACACCAGTACAGGTTGGGGACCGACCTTCTGGAGAGCAGCTCTGCGGAGAAAGACCTGGGTGTCATGGTGGACGACAAGTTGACCATGAGGCAGCAGTGTGCCCTCGTGGCCAAGAAGGCTAATGGAATCCTGGGGTGCATTAAGAAGAGCGTCTCCAGCAGGTCGAGGGAGGTGATCCTGCCCCTCTACTCAGCCCTGGTGAGGCCACATCTGGAGTATTGTGTCCAGTTCTGGGCTCCACAGTACAAGAGTGTTGTGGAGCTACTGGAGAGAGTCCAGCGCAGGGCCACAAGGATGATCAGGGGCCTGGAACAGTGTCTGTAAGTACCTCAAGGGAGGCAGTGTGGAGGATGGTGCTGGCCTCTTTTCAGTGGTGGCCACCAACAGAACTAGAGGTAATGGCCACAAACTGAAGCATCAAAAGTTCCACAGGAACTTAAGGAAAAAATTCTTAACAGTGAGGGTGACAGAGCCCTGGAACAGGCTGCCCAGAGGGGTTGTGGAGTCTCCTTCTCTGGAGATCTTCAAAACCCGCTTGGACGCAGTCCTGTGCCACGTGCTGTAGGTGACCCTGCGTGTGCAGGGGGGTTGGACTAGATGATCTCTAGAGGTCCCTTCCAACCTTAAGCATTCTATGATTCTATGACCCACATATTCACCAAAGAAAACGTAACACAGGGTGTAACTAGGTCTGACTCACTGAGCTTGGAGGAGCAAGGAGACAGAGCAAGAAAGATCATGAAAACAAGCCAGTCATCTCAATGTTGAACATCACCTAACTGATTGTGATTTATTTATTTTAGGTGTAACTACTACTACTACCCCACTATCACAATGGCCAAAATCAGCAAGGAAATTTTAGACCAATGGTAGTGAACTCAGAGACCATGAATAAAGTGTTCTTAATACCTAAATGCAAAGGACAATGATGGTCGCCTTCTTTTACGGTTTGTTCCATTATGATTCACAAAATATTTACTCCGTTTTGTGAAATCCTAATAATTTAGGAAGAAATATACATTTTTTCTTGGACACTCAGTTCTTTACAAGTTGAGAAAAACGGTGCTGCTGAACTCAGCAGTACTAGTTGGAGGTAAAAAAAAAAATCTTTGCAACTTTTAATCCCTAATAAATTATTTTCACATTCTGTCATGGGACTTGCATCCAGTGAGTCACTTTGCTTCCTACTCATAATCAAAATAATTGCAATTCCACTTTCATAAAAGGTGCATCTATCCCTCAGAAAGGTTGACTGAAATGTCTTCCGATAAAATGCACATTCTGTAGAGAAAAGGACTTTCACTATTAAAGTTTATTAATCTTAGCTATGATCATTCTAGCACTAAGAGTATTACCCCGAACTTAACAGATCAAGGCAAACTGGAGGGCTTGTAGAGCAGTTTGGTATAAAATGATGCAGCAGATTAAGGCCAGGGTTTTACTGAAATTTAAGACTCTCAGATCCAACTTATATTTCCAATATTTAAGACAAAGCAGAGAGATCAAGCTCCTTGCACCAGCCAGTCCCACAGAGTTTGAGAAAATCTTTATGGAATAGGCACAATCTTCAAACACTTGTGTTCCCGATTGGGCAAGACACTAATGTTAAGAGTCCACCATTCTCCAAGTAGAAGAGGAGAAGACTTGCTGGTTTCTTCAGCACATTTGCATTTGGCCTCTTAAGGCTCTGTAGACTGAGAGGATTAGGGGGGATTCCTGATGCAGCCCCCCAATCTAGAGAGAAATCCTCACCACTAAAACCACACTCCGACTACCCACTATGGCAGCATCAGATGTTCCTGCACTTCCAGAGTGGAAGAAACAGGGCTCTCAAATGTTGTATGAGGTCTCTGAAATTCTACCTGGCAGCTGACATCAGGATCAAGCAAACATTAGCACGCCACATGATTAAACCAGCTTTTTCCTTTCTCCTTTCCTCGTGTTGTCAACTTTACGTTTTTTGACAATACCTTGAGTTTTGTAGCATTTTTGTTACGATGTCTTACTAGCTCAGGGGTTGGATATTGAAGGCATACGAAGTGACTTCATGAAGCATGGAGCATCTTTAACTACCTTGTACAAAAATGAGTAACAGCTTCACATGTTCACATGAAGCTCTTGAAGCATCAGGAGCTCCAGCCTCAGCTCTGAACCAAGCAGAGCTGTTACCCTGCTCCCTGTTCCTCAGAGTGTGGTCCATGACAAGGGTGTGTTGACTCTACTTGCCTAACATGGTGCTTTCAAGGTGATTTACTTTCCTGAGACACTGTACAACCACTGGCTGGGAGTTGAACAAAACTTCTATCTTTCCTTACTGTTTGGGCAATCACACAGCTCTGGAAAGAACCACATTTCACAGATACCAAAAATATCCAGCCTATTATAGGAAAGTAAATGTTTTCTCCTCTTCCTTATGGAGAGTAAAGGGAAAAAAGGAATCAAGTGCTAAAGTTGATGCCAATGCCACATATTTTTTCAGTTTGGAGCTTTTTGGTTTACCCAGCAGTACTCCAGCAAACAGCTGCATCCCAGTTATCATGAGCACTCGCTACATAAAGTATGAGGATCAACGGGTAGACAGAAATGCTATGCAAGCATCACATTTCAGAAATGTGTGAATCTAAATCTTCAGATTTCATTTTTGCTCGGTGGGACACAAGATACATGTACAGCTCACTAAGCTGCCTCCTCAGGCTACACTCCATAGGAGTTGTAGGAGCAAGAATAATTCTTGCAGAGGCAGCATGTTTGATTCTCACCAGAAAATACCCACTTTGAGACCCAGCAGAACAAGCTCTTGTGAAACTACAGGTTTAGCAGGGCTGTTACTGAGTAATTCCATACATGAGGTCAACATTGCCATTTCTGAAGTGACATATATATACCAAAAGTAGTGTTCTTCTTGTCACCAATGTCATGGTGTTGAAGAAGACACTTTGTTCGATAATGCAAGATCTTATTGGAAGGAAGGTGCTTTTTGGCTTCTCACCCAACAGATACTGGACAGTGAAAGGCTGGGCAAACACTTTAGATCATGGTGCTAGCAAGATCGTTTCAATTTGGAAAGGATGAAAGATTTATAATCTAGGGCTAAGGAAGAGATTTTTTGGATGGATGGATGCTGAGACAAATCTCTCAGAGCTGTTCAGCAAAGCAAACAGGAAAGAAAAAGTAATACAGTGTCACTAACTGGTAAAAACGGCTCCAAAGTCTGTTCTCTTTGGGTTATTTTACCACAACTCAATGGCTGGAACATTCTAAGCCCAAAAGTCAGGTTTCATATCTAACTGCAGGACACTCTTATAAAGCACTACTAATAACACCGTAAAGCTTCAAATCTACATAAAAAGAAAGGTAATGCAATGCAGAATGAAGTTACATTTTATCTACTGCATAAATACAGCACGCACATATCACACGTGGTGCAACAACAGGCTGGTCTCAGTTTAAATGAACCAGGCCTTCTTTAGTACAGTAGAGCTGAATAAACTCTCTGAACACCCTAAGCATTAATTTTACAAGCAATTTAAAAAGGAAAAACAAACAAACAAACAAACACCATAGAAATCACAGTGAAGCACTTGCCTGTAACATTTTCATGGAATCAGTAAGCTCCATTCAGTGATTTCCAAAAGCCAGCCAGCGTGTGATACACGCACACGAGGAATTAAATTGATGCTACTTTTGCAAGATGTTTAAGCTCAACTAGGAACACCAGGCAAGACTGTAAGTTTTTAAAGAATTACTTGTAGGGGCTACAGAATGAACCATTAACTGCTTAGTGACCTTCCGAATCCTCCTCGGATACTCAAACGCAAGTTGTGGAGATGCAAAGTTTCGTTCTCAACAAATCTCGAGCTATTATTTGAAAGAGCAAATAAAACCTAGAGCCTTCTGACAAGCACTTAGCTTACAAAATCCCCAAACCACCAAGCTGAGAAGTTCTTTGCTTTCTCCTGTTCTCTCTCATTTATCCTTTCTTGTAACCTCAGTGCACGCTTTCTGAAGCAGTGATAAAAATAAAACCTCTCTACTGCTCCTTCTCCAGCCTCTGGCAAAAACTAAATTCATCAATTTAGAATTTTATGTTAAATCTGTACAGTTTGCCTATGCGTCCTGCTTCTACTGTTAATTAACAATTCAAAATGAAGACACTCATACACTGCAACTCTGCAGGCTTGCAACCATAAAATGCTACACGGTAGAAAACCCAAAACCCATGTTGTGGCAGCCACAACACACTGCCAGAGGAGGCACTACTGAAATGTAAGACCAAATTAGGCATACAAGAGAGCAACCAGATGTTTCTTTGCTGAGGTCAACTTGTCTGCAAGCAAATATCTACTGCATAATAGAGCTTAATAGGAAATACTTTGGAAAAGGACCAGGGTGAGGGCTTCTGTTGGAAGGATAGCAAAAAATAATCAGAAATGGCTAGTAAAATGTGCAGGAGCAGAGGAGCAACTCTTCTTAGCAGCATTAAGCCATTGTTGCTTTATTTGTGTCACAGACAGCGACTACACCGTGCAGACGGTGAAAATTTATCAGCCAACTGGAACGACAGCAGCTTGGCTGTGCCTCTTCAATTGAAAACCACCACAGACCTGAAGGGTGCTCAAAGACTAAAGAGGCATTTTGAGAAAATGTAAAATCTTGGAAACAAAAAAAAAATCAGGCTGATCATCCTAGTGGGCAATGTCAAAAGCAACACCTTTCTGACTGATATTTCTTCCAAAAATTTGTCTGCAAAGAAAGTACAACCCACAGCCCTTTCTGTAGGCAGTAGACATGCTGTTAATAGCTGCCCGTTCAAGTATTTTGGAGAAGGTGGAAAATCCAGCTAATAAACTGGTGTTCTTTGAGGATTACTGGAGTGAAAACTTTCATAGTCATGTGACAAAGTTCAAAAATAACACTTCTTCCTTGTTATACAAAAGGATACCTTGTGTATGTTGATTTACAGCTCCATATTTCACTACTCCAAGAAAATACATCCTGTGATTTTTCTCGATTCCTGTAAGCCCTAAAGAATAAACAAAGCTATAGGAAGTTGGACAAATACTATTCTGATACCATCACCATCCAGAACGGTTTTTCATAAATTCATCATTGCAAAGTCTATTTCGCAGTGATTATCTATAATCCCAAAAGAACAGGAACTGACATCCATATCACTGAGGAATTGCAAGCTAAGTAATAGCCGAGCTATTTGAGCTGGAAATCACCAAGATGCAAACATGAAAGTTCAGCACAGCACTTCTGATACTGTGGCACTGCATGATTTAGTGGCTCCATAATGTACAACACACATGCGGAAGGAAAATACTCCTAAAGTATCTTTCACAAAGCATATTTTTGTCAAAAGTAGTGGAAACTATTTATTCATAATGATTTATGGGCGAGGAAGGAAATCAAGGATTGCCTCGTGTTGCTTTCAAGGCCCTTCTCACCTTCCTTCTCTGGGGCTTTTCCAAGTAATTCTCTACATACTCACTAACCTTTATGAAAAAGGTAGAGAAAATCAGTGTACCAGCATCCGGTGACTCCAAAGAGCTGCTTTCTTCCCCCACCCCAAACGTACTAATCTACTGGAAGAAATCTGTGGCACAAACCATTCCTCTAAATCAAAACTATGTGAAAAAAACCCTTTCTCTAGAGACTCTTAATGGTACATTTAACTAACCTTAATGCTATTGGAAACAGATGTAGAGTGGTCTTATTTCATTACAAGTAGACTTTATAAAGTAATATATTTTATAAACTGCAATTCATACTCTTGCCCATGCATTTACCATCACTCCCTACATTTTAATTTACAAATGCTGCAATATTATCTGAATTTGGGAGCTGTAGACACATGGAAGAGGAATGAAAAGCAAGAGAAAAAAATCAAGATTTGGCAGTTATATAAAGTCATCTTAAATTTTCAATGATTTATTGTGACCAAGCCTTTCATAGACCGTTTTACAATAATCATATATATTATAGAGAGCCATGAACTTTCCAGGGCTGTTTTGACTAGAAAACACTATCTAAAAATGTTAAAAAACAACTGAAGTCTTTTTTTCTTGCAGCTGCCAGGCATTTCTATCTTATCCTTTAGCTGGCAGAAGCAAGAGCAGGAATGTAGACAGGTCTCTACCACAAAGAGATGGTTGCTGCACCATGGCCCTGTCTAGCCAGGACTGCCAGGCTCTAGGATGGAAAGCACTGAGCCTTGCCCAGCTGTGGTTTGGAGGACACCCAACTCTGACATACAGATTTTCTTATTTTCTCCCACTTTTCATGGAGTGTCTCAAACCATTTACAGCCAGGGATGCACTTTCCTAATCAGCTTGCTACTGAACATCCTAATGATCATCCCATTTGCCACTTGCCTACTCAAATTGCATCATGAAACAAAAGGAAATGGAAGAATTTAATTCACCTTCCTTCTTCATCAGTCTACCCAGGTAGCTAGCAAGACCAAAGCGGGTACAACTGCCTTCCTCCCCTGGTGCTCTGCTCGCACAGATCCTCCTGATTTCAAACAGACCTTCCAGGAGCCCTCCACTCTGTTAAGTGAAATTATAATCTAAGAGACTGCCCAAGGTAACAGAGCGACAGAGTTACTGAGCTGGAGAATGAGAAACAGAATCTAGAACTGTATTTTTCACTGTAGATTCACTGTCTAAAAGCTCTCTTATTTATATGCTTACCCAGATCACCTTGAAATTTGCTTATCACATTTAACTGAGGCCAGATTAGAGGCCCACATCTGGATTAATTCGAGCAAGGTGCTCCCAAGATACTGGTTTCACCTAAAGGACTAACCTGAATTTGCTCCTATTTATTTTTAACAAATTTGAAGGGCAAGACTATGTCACTGATACTCCCAAAGTCATTTCATTCACTCAGTCTGGGCCTCAGACAAGCTGGCTGTCATCCTCCCTTGGGGACAGCGTGTTACAACTCAAGGATTTGTTAATGACTAAGTCAACGATTCACAGCAGAGCTAACATCTGGCAGCCCAGGACTTTGCTGGAGCATACAAGGGAAAAAGCTGCTGTTTCTGAGCTTTAGGTGCATCCATGCATTGAGGGCTCAAATTCTGAGCTCGGAGAATAACCAGAGGGCCAGAATTGCTATCAAAGGGAATTTAAACTTTTCCAGCATGCTTTGAATAGCAGAACTATTTAAGAAGAAAATCTATTCTTTTCTGGAAGGTAATATATTACACATGTTCAAGGAAGAAATGTGAAAACAACTCCTAAATCCTCAAGGTCTTCATGTGTTCCAAACAACCTTGCTCCCCTCTCAGCCCTTCTGTCCTATGTTGCTCCCTAGTTCCTTGATATGCAGGTTTCTGCTATTTATGGGAAAAAGCTGTGAGGATGGAAACAAGGATGCAAGGATGAGATGTAACACAGGGATAGGCAGACATGCTGGGACAACTGCTGCCAAAGAGTGCAAGGGGCAGAATTTGATCACTGCATGTTGCAATGTTATTTCTTTGTCATTTCTTTCAAAATGGCTCAGGCAAGTATACAGACATAAAAGAATACTTGCCTATTCAGCTTCTCCAGGAATTTAAACAATAATAGCTAAAGTAATCTATGTTCATATTATTTCTTATCAACACATTGTCTATAGTCTTTCAGAGGGGGGTTGTAAAACAGCTGAACATCATAAAATGTCTCAGTACTAGCTTTTCCCTGGGGATTTTTAGATTTCAAAAAAACTTTCTATACGTTGCTTTATAATTAAGAACAATTCACAGAGGATAATTAGAGCATTAAGTTGTTGAACATTAAACTTTTCCAAATCCCTTGTTGTCAAATAAAGCGCATGGCTTCTGTAAATTGAAGCGGAAGCCTCAAAAACAACCAGCTTTCCTTATTTAGCAAGTTTAGTTATTTTTTCCACAGATTTCCTAAAACAACGCCAACCTAATTTTGAGGCTGATATTCTTCCAGACTAAACACTGCATCTTCTCTTAGAGCTTTCAAAAGTTAGTGAATAGACATAACCAGGAAAAAACAGCTTTACAATACAGATACAACAGAACGCCAAGCCAAAGCAATGGCTTTTGGTATTTTGCCTCCAACCCTTTTGTCAACCACAACTACTCAAACTTATAAAAAATAGCACACTTAATCATGCAAAGAAAGCCGCTGCATATCCTTCACCCTTCGCCTATTTTCATAACCTTTCCCATTGCTTCCAGTAAAGGATATAAAGGTAAATGCCTGCAAAAGGGATGTTTCTTCTTCCAACATTTTTGAGTAGATGCAAAGGCAGTGATTTATTGAAAATACTGATCCCAACTCTGCTGCTGCAGCGGAGATGTGTTGTGATTGTGAGAGATTTTGAAACATGCAGGATATAAAAATGCAACTGAGCTGAATGGGGACAGCAGTTCCTGAGTATTTAGCTATTGCACTTTCTCCAATAATTCCTGTGTATCTTTGGGTTTCTGACGTAAGATTTTTTTTTACTATTAAGAAATATTGACAATAAATATATAGGCATTTTGAAGGAACAAAAATTTGAATTTCTCCCACTTGTTTCACCCAGTCACATATTTGGATTGCAATGTCCCATTGCAATCCATTTCCGACTGCCCGTTAATTTTTGCAAAAGCCCATTTTTCTCACGGAAAACAAATCTGCTTAAAACAAATTTTTGCAATGGCAAAACTCCAGTGAGAACATTATCAGGGCTTTGGTTCGCTGAGTTATCTGAGTTTAATGCTTCATTTTAATCATATGAATAGTCTCACTGAAATGGAATACTTCTAGACTGAGCGCTAGCCACAGTTATTAATAGCTTTGGTATCAAACAGTGCCTCAAAGCCCAAAGCCCAAAGCTTCATTGCTCCAGACAAGATACATATAGGCTAGGAGATGATCCATACGTTGCAGCATTCTCACTACATCACAAACTAATTAAAGCAGCATCAGAGGAATGGCAACAGAAACTTCATGTACAGTTTGTGTCATTATTATTCAATGCACAGTCAGGGAATCCAATTCTTTCAGATTATTTATGAATCAGTCCCAAAATAGAGGAAAAAAACAAACTCTCTCATTAATTTGTCTATGCTAAACAACAAAAATCAAATTATTTAAAATTATTCCCCATTTTGCTTAGAGGTATGTGCATGGACACTAGGTGTTTATAGTCCCTCTTATGTCTAACATGGTTCAGCAAGCAAGGAATCAAGCTAAGACATCCTTTTAGCACATAACACACTGCATGCACTACATTATTGTATTATGTGTTATAACAGTATCGAACATCTTAGCCAGTCCAACTGGTCCTGACTCTGATAGTGTTATTCTCTGGCTGTGAAGGTTAATATTCCGCTTAGTGCCCTGCTTTAAAGCCAATATAGCCCCGTTACTCATGCCGCATGCTTGATAAAGCCATTTATTTTCTCACAGTTCCACTTGCACGAGGAGCCACGCTTCAAAAGTTGACGCCCAGCAGGAAACTTAAAAAAAAAGAAATCCATTTGGAAGGAGCTTTCTTAGTATCTGGCATATTTCCTGTTGTCTTAGTCTTGATAAATAACACGGCAGTCATTTTTAAGGTAACACCTCTTTCAAAGGCCTGCTCCCCAAAGAGAACATTCTCCGCAGTGAACGGTAGCGAACGTATAGGCTTATAATTTAAATAACGCAAAGTCTGAAGAAAAAGGCTCCTTTTCTACACAAAATCTTCTGTAGTGAAGAACAAGAGGGAAAAAAAAAGGTCTCAAAAAAGATTTATGTAAAGTTTTGGGAACTTCATCAGCTAGATCAGTTTATCCTAAACATCTGGAAGAGCCGGGCAGTACTTGACTGCATCTGAAACATCCTCACCCGGCCTGCCACAAAAATGCATAACTCTCTGGCTCTTGTCCCATAACACATTCTCCTGCCGGAATTTTAATTATTAGGTATTTTAGTGCCTTTTTCTTTTTCCTGAGAAACTACCAAGGCTCAAGCATGCTAAGGTAACTAAATTACGATTCTGGAAGTGTAACAGTAGAGCGGGAAGAAGAACATACTTGGAGAAAGGTGAGAGGGTTGAGGAACATCATCAGGGTTATGGACATGGCCTCAATGAAAGGCAGCTGGAAGCCTGAGGGCTCTACATGCTTGGGGAGAACATTGACCATCCATGGTCACGATGATGGCGAGGTTGAGCAACAGGAACGAGGAGAACCAGGAAGGGCAGCAGCACATATGCAAGGCAGTCACGGGGTTATACTTTGAAGCAGAGAATAAGCAGCTAATTAATTGATTAATCAAATCAATTAACTAGATGTCAAATCAGCACAGCAGTAAATTTAAACAGTCTATTAATTCATATATTCAAAAGCACAGTAAATAATTAATAAGGAATTAAAGAGTTTGTTAATTACGTGGCAGCAAATTAGGTATGCGGAGAACTAAATGAGAAGCAATTAATTAATTATGCAGAGAATCAAATGAACCACAAAATATTTATGCGAAGAATCCATACAAATGGGCAGCTTCAAAGCAGATGGGTGGCAAAAACGTCGAGATACATTAAGGAAAAATGTTAATAAGATCAATTACTGGCAACTGTAGTTAGCTAAACTATTAAGTAAATCATTTGAGTCAAGAATGAAAGTCAGGTCAGAAATCAATTGACTGAGGAGAATTAAGTTATCAAACAGATTCTAAAATAAAGATTCGTCCAGACACTGGGAGTCATCAACAGTTAGAAGGAGCAGATCCAGTGAAAAAACATGTTATAGGAAATTAAAATGGACAGCAAAAATACTGCTTTGTCACAATCTTTCACTATTGCAACCTCATCTGTCCATCCTCTTTGCCATCCTTCTTTGCTCACTGCTACACTGCTATTCCCAGCATTACAGGGAATACCCAGATTACAAAGGAATTAGGATTCAATTCTTACATTCATCCGAAAATTCTCATACCTGCAACTGTAGCGTTAGACAAATAAGTAATGCATTGCATGGACATCAATCTACCAGCATGCCTTCTTTAAAACGTTAACTGAGTTAGGTAATGGTTCTGAGAAGAAGGCTCTGCTGACATTAGAAAAAGGAAATGAGCTGCACACCATGGCATCAGCACAACTAGGATGGGAGCTGCACTGATATGATGCCACAAACATCAGTCACAGAGGTGCCCTGGCATCAGAATCAACCCAACACAATATCTGGGGCTCAGAAAAATACGGGGCTGCCCATAAGAGCTATTTGGCAATAAATGTCTATTTTAATACTCAGATGACTGAGATAAATTTGCAACATATCAAGCAATGCTAGAACCTGCAACAAAAATGTGAAAAGGCAAAGCAGTGTAGACTGGATGGGGAAGCACTATTTCCAACTCTTCAAGCTCTACAAATCATCAATCCACTGCAGCACTGCAAGCCAGGATATATCAGTTTGTCATTGCTAGTAATCTTTATTTAAATATTATTAAGTATTTGGGCTAAAATTGAGGGTTTATGACTCTAGAATAACGATGTAGCACAGACAAATACAGAGCCAGCGTGGCGAGGAAAGGGTCACAGGCTGACACTGTAGACCCCAGGGCCATAAACAACTTGGCCATGGCAAGTTAAAGAAATGTACATCTGAGTGTGAAAATGGTTTTAGAGATAAGAAAGAGATCTAAAGAGCAAATCTAAAACATCTAGCTAGCATATGTAAAACCCGTATCCACTGTACTTGTACTGTATCTACAGTGAATTCAGTCACTACCTTGTCTTGCAGATCGGTGAAAAAAGCAAGGTGAAAAAGCATATCCAAAACACAAAAACAGCCTCAAGCAGACCCTAAAATAAGGAGGAAGAAAGTAGCAACATCATACTTATCCTGATGAAAGAGAGGAAGAAGAAACTCTATCACCATCCGCACACTCCTCGCAAGGAGGAATTTGGGGATGCTGATAAATCACTACAACCTTCTGCTTCTTCTGATGACAGCTACCACCAACCTTGGGATGCCACGAGGCAATAGAAAGATGAGTATAATCACAGGGAGAGGATTGTACATATACATTTACATGTGTATGTAAATATATAAAGTGAATAACAATTTTAACTATGCTATTATTATTGAGATCCTTCCTTCCTTCCTTCCCTCCCTCCTTTTATAATAACGAGATACATGAGATTAATGAGACCAATTCTTTAATTTGGCTGTTAAAATTTCAGTCATACCAGCAATAAATTCCTAGCTTTGCAAATGAGAGGTATTTCTTCTCTGTCCAGAAGGAAGATTTCGGATTGTAGCATCATTCCCTTGGAATTATGTGTGTTAAACTAACTGCAACTTCCCAATCATACAGAACTAGATACAAGATTAGATTTCATCAGCTTTTGAAGAGAGAAAATCAAGTGAAAAATGCGACTGCTCGTTCTCTCGTGAAGAGGTTTCAAAGTACTCTCCAAACTACTTTTTCCTACGCAAAAAAGGAAATCCATTAGAGTCTGCTGAACTGCTGAACTGATGTGAATGGACTTCTCTTTTTACCTCTTTTTTTATATCGAGACAAGCTTTTCTAATAAATAAATATATATATACTTTTTTTGCAGCATTTTGGAACTTCTCCTGGAAACTTTTGGTTAGAATATTTATTTATGCAAAACTGGACAAAGCCCAGGTAGAACAAACTGCGACAATAAGAAATCACATTAACCTCTTTTGACTTTGACCTCTTTTCTTTGATATATAAAACTATAACTATTATCTAAAAAAAATACTGGACAGAAGTAGATCATACCTGAAAAGGTCGTTTTGTTCCCCTAATGACTGCAAGGAAGATCTCAAAAAACACAGATTACCACTAAGGTATTTTCTTAAGGTATCTTATTCTTCTCAGCATGGCCTGTGGCCATGACAAACCTCAGCATAGGTTTCTAACTCAGGATAAAATGCCAAGAAAGTTGCAGAGTCCTCTAAGGTGCAGTAAAGTATATTCCTGTTAACATCCTCTATCTTAGGGCTTCTGCCGAACCACTACTACGGCCCCTTGCTCTAAGAGATGCCAAGTCATAAATAAGAAAGAGAATAAAATCAGTAAATTATGCTTAAAATAGCATTAGAGAAAGAGCAAAATAAAACGTTTGCCAAGTGGGAGAAAGAAGAAATCAATATTGTTTAACATGTTGCTAGATTGCCAACCACCAGAGAGTGCAGGAGCTTACAACAATAAAAATACAACTTTAATACAGTACCAATAGAAAGCAGCAACAAAATCAATCAGAAGCTAAGTGAAATTCATGAAGCTCCAGTTCTAGCTGAGAGCGCTCTCCTGTCCTTCTCAAGCAGCCCACAAAAAACAAGAGTGGGCTCTGGCTACAAGTTTTTAATGGTTACAGAAAAACCAAGGTTACAATGTTTTCAATCCATTAAAAATTCAGAGTCTCCGTCCTTGGAGATACTCAAAACCTGAAGGGATGCAGCCCTGGGAAACATTTGAGTAGCTCAGTGGTCATGGCAGCATCTCTTTTTCACAAACCAAAACTTGAGTTTTTAATACACAGGAGCACAATATCTAACTCTCCATCTGCTCCAAAAAACTCTCCAGTTAGACCTCTGTTATTAGTATGAAGGACCATACAAGCCAATTTTTTTATTACTTTGCTGATCACCTTTATGGATATTTGCACAAAACCCACCTGTTCTCTCGGCCCATCTGTGCTTGCTGCTCATTTACAATGTGAACTCTTAATTCTACCTTTTGATACTAAAACTGGTCCCTGTAAAGGTAATTATGTCAGCAAAAACAAAAGATCACGATGCCTAACAGAAAACGGCAAGCAGAAGCTACTAGAATTGCTATAAATGGCTTCTGTAATAGGTATTTAAATAGAACTGCTTCTATGTGTAGAGCTCCTCAGGATGTATAAACTGCATTAAAAAGTCACAGAAAAGTTACGCTAAACTGAAAATCGCTTATTATAAAGAAAAAATAAAAATACTATCTCTTCGTCGGGCTTTTATTTAACACTACCAAAGCAATAAGTAATGATTTAAGGTGTCTGCTAGCTACGTATGCTTTTAATAAAAGCCAAGGTCAGTTCTAAAGAGCTCTTCACACTCATGCACTTAAGGTAAGAAAACAGCAGTCAAAACTCTTCAAAATTACTGTCTCTGCAGATCTACACTACTGGTCCTCACTGATGTTATTCATAAATTGATGGAGCATAAAAGGAAATTCCAACCCTGTGGTGGCCAGGGTACATCTACTTAAATAAAACCGAAATGTGTGACCTAAACTACAACACAAAGTTTTTGCCAGTATATCTTTTTAAAATACACTAGATATGAAATGTATTCAGTACATATATTGACTTTAAAGTTAGTAACATGACTAAGCCAGTGCATATTCTGTCCTTGATCTTAATGGCATAAACACCTGCCTTAGCTGGTGAACCTCTGCTGTTCAGAAAAGATTTCCAAAATAGCTTGTAAATGGTTCAAATGCTCATTTTGTCTATCAGAGTTTAAAACTGGGCATAATGAGTTTTCTTAAGTTGCACTACAACTTAAGTAGATTCAAGTCTGCTTCACACAGACTTATCTGAATGCCCAATCTAATCTTTAAACTACAGAAATATACTTTAAAAGGACCTGAAAATTACCCAGGCTAGCATCTTCCCCCTGAAAATTCCCCAGGCTAACATCATTCCTATTAAGAAACGCATTAAATAAATGCAAAGGTGTTTTTCACTGACAAAACAGAATGACACATGTGCAACATTTTCTACTTCATGGGTAACTTTCATATATTTTGAGTTTGAAACTGGTTTCAATTTGCCAAGAAAAATGTCTCGTTTTTTCCTCTTTGCTTCATAGCAGGGTAATACAAGCTGGGAAAGTCGGCATTTTTCTTTGAGCAGGTTCTGCTCAGCAGGATCCAAATCCTTAACAGGAGAAAATCAGCATGATCTCTCGAACATTAGATCCTCAAGAAACGCCGAGAGCTGTACCTTCCAGAGAAGTTCTAAAAAAACAGACTTTTCTTCTTTTATTATTATTATGCTAGCCTGCAGAAAAAGTTAAATTTGATTAGGGTAATCAATATTGCTTGGAATTGTGATACATGACACCCAAATAGCTCTTTTGTAGAAAAACGAGGATGGGATGAAGGAATGAATGAAGCATAGCCGCAATGCAGTGCTGCTTTCAGCAGCCAGACCTGCTAACTTCCCTACCCTTTCTCTAAATAGCAGCTGCGATTTCTTCCTCTAATTACAATTCACTCTGACTCCCCTCTTCCAACCCCCAAACTAATTTTAACATAGCTTCTTGTTAATTAACTCCGTTAATTGGTAACGCTTCTCGGCAAATTTAGTAGGTTGCTGAAAGCACTGACTCGGTATGTAGTAAATGCATATTCATCCTGATAAAATTCATGAAAAATGCCTCCTTCTCCTCTTTACAGAATTCTCCTAATTCAACAAACTGTCTTCTTCTCTTACCTTAAGTCGGGCTGCGAAGGCCCAGAAAGCTCTGGGAAAACCACCACTGAATATGTTATAAACTAGAAATTAAATAAGCACATCCTGTCCTATCAAGTTACATTCCTCAGGATACCTTCCCCTGAGGGTCTTTGGAGAAATCATACTTACTAATTTCTGAATTTATTAAAAATAAAATTACAAGAGCAAACTAACTTCACCCAGTTTAGAAAACACATTATTAAATGCTGAATTTTCCCTGAGATTTGGGTTTTTAATGAATGAAGGAGACCAAGTCATCCATAGCAACATGGAGCTCTAGTAGATGAAGTTGCATTCAGCCAAACACCTTTCAGAGTCAACGGAAGCCCCTGGAAAACAGCATTACTGAAGACTCTCTGTTTAGGAACTCAAAGAGTGGTTTATCCAGGCAGCGGAACTACAGATCTCAAAATATGAGCTTCATTTGTTTCAAATGAGTTTCTGTAAACTCTTCTTCAAACACTATAGCAGTGAAATGACTCTACGGCATGATGTGTGGTTGGCCAGCATCTCATATCCCAAAGACCCATCTCCAGGTACTACAGACCTGCTCTGCAAATAAGAATGATGTTCTTGCATTGGAAATACCTGCAGTATGTTACTTTACAGATCAATATTCAGAGTTTGTAATTTTAATGAAAGTAAAGAGTTTTTAGGAAGTTGCTTTCTAGCAAAACTTGCGCTTTCCTGCAATGCTGTTCATGGCAAGAAGGATGCTGCAGCACCCAGAAATGGGCAACCTCTTCCAGAGGGCTGGAAAACATTTGGAGCTACCTTATGGCTCAGGAAAATAATTTAATAGGCCTAATTGCCATTCTCTCTTTCCTCATTGCTGCTCTTCTCCATACAAGGCTGCTTCCAGTAGATCTCTGCAATGAGGAATGGAAACCATGGCTGTGCAATAAGATTGCTGGGAAGAAAAAGAAGACTCAAAAGCATTTGAAAATCATTCTGAAAAAAATATCTTGCAGCCATACGATATTATACTTGGTGCTGGGAAATGAGAGCTGCCATGTCAGCTAATGGGGACCAGAGTGAAAGTGCTGGAAAAGAACTGCTAATAGGGGAAGGAAAGTGCCAAGCACATTGCGACCAGGAGCCCTGTTCAAAGCAACGTGGCCGTCTGACCTACAGCAGAACAAAAAGTTCACACATCTTATTCTATAGAGTCCTGATTAACTCCAAAAGCCATAAATCTTTCAATCTTTCATTACCAAGTGGCATCCATCATGGTGCCAGAAAGGTGTCATCTTTAATTTGCCTCTTCACACATCTAAGAAGACTTTTTATGCCTTGGTTTTAATGTATCTTCAAAAAACATACCATGTTTGAGCTCTCTCCCCATTTAATCTTTAAAGGAGTCCTTATAATCTCACATACCTATATAAATTGTTCTTAGCAGGGCTTTGGTTCAGAAGAGGGAGGACTGTGAGTACTTCTTTCTCTCCACTGTGGTAGGGTCCTTCTTTCAAAAGCTCTGCTGAACGGAGAGCTCACAACTTCCAAGAGAAAACACTCAACAAGCATCAAAATGAGAGGAAGAAATAACTGGCCAACCAAACAAATTCTTGACTCAGGACTGTTTTCTGCAAGATATTCTCTGCCAGGAGAGTGTCACAACAGCATACTGGAAGCTCTCATACTAAATTTTCTGAACTCTGGAGTAGCTTAATGTACTACCACGGAATAGTCTCTGCCTTTTGGTATTGCAGAAAAAGCTCTCTACCCCTAGTGTTGATGTATTAACTTCATAAACTTTATAATGTGAGCCACCGCAGTGGAGCTCAGCTGTGCCAGAATTCTAAGAAATGTAGCCGTCTGCAAAATGGACATGGACATTTCTCTAATGAATACTCCCACAAAATAATTTTTTGCATAAACTATATCTTATGCATTCAGATTTCGTTATTTTCTGGTTTTCACTACTTCCAAGAAGACATAAATTCAATCCCCAACACTAACAAGTAGAGTCTCCAGAGCTCCCACTTAAATCTTGGTAGCACACAAGTAAATGATAAAAGAAAAGCCAACGAGACAGCTGAAGTTTACATCTTCAGGAAGATTCCTTGAATTCAACCGAACACAGTTAAATATCTGCCACAGAAGACCACATCTTAGCTTACAAAGAACATGCTGAGCAACTGCTGGCTCTCGTATCTGCTTAGTCAGCCCTTCATACTTGCAGGATTTACCAAAATGACTCACACTTACTGATTTTGTACGTTAGCTAGGACAGGTAACACCAGCAAAAAATGCAGGGCCAGCAAGGACTCCAATTCAAGCTGTGCAGGTCCCCCAGCAAGAGAGCTGAGAGGTGATTGATTTGATGGACTCCACTGAAATTAAGGCTACCTGGACTTCCTTTGCCTGTCACTATTCTAGATTCATGGAAATTAATGCAAGGAAATCTACAATACTGCAAATACAACTCTCTCTGGGTCTGTCTTGCATACTCCCCTTGGTCAATCACAGTTCCATTTGAAGCTATGCGTGATAGTACAGAAACATTCTTTCATAGTTGTGTTTATTTTTCTTAAGAAATAGTAAGAAGAAAAATTCAGAGTTGTTTATACTTAGAAATGTAGGTGGGTAGTTTAAGCACTAGACTCATGCAGCAGGGGTGTTTTAAGAGAAGGCACCCTGCTTATCATCACTGCTACAGGAATTCTCAGATTCACAGAATCTGGTGTTTTCCTAAAATAATCAGCAATCCAGATCTGATGATGCATCAAAGTACACATCACGGCCATTAAAACTCATTGCTAGAAGATCGTTGCAGCAAAGAAATCATGGCAAAGCTTCATAAACTTTCCTTAAAATAGCAATCTGTGTTTATGAGGAGGAGCTCCAGACTGGTGGCCATTCATCCTTATATTCTTGTTTAATTCACAGAAGTCCCTGTCTAGTCTTTGCTGTATCATGATGATGCTGGCTCAGAGTAGGATGCAGAAACCTGCGAGGGACCCGTGCAGTTGAGAAGCTTGACAAGCAACGTGGAAAAGGGATGGATTTTGCTGACAACTGAAAATTGTTCCAAATGATCAAAATCAAACGTTTCCTGTGAAAAAATTGCAGTGTGGTGAAATCCATCTGAGTGACGGGGTGACAAGTTGGCAGCTGAAATTCAGAGGAAGGCAGATAGGTCTTAAGTATAATGACAGGCTCTTGCTTAGTCATTACCCATCAAGAAGGAGATCCTGGAAGCACAGTAGGCAGCTCTACCAAAATGCAAGAAATACCAATGCTCATCAGTCATCACAAGGGAAGATGGTAGGTGAGACATTGATAAGAAATGGTATTGAGAAAAGGGGAGAAAATGCTGAATCTATGGTGCACCCATACCTCGGATGCTGTGATCTCAAAGTGATGACAGAAGGAAAAACACAGAATGACAAATAAGGATGAAATACGGCATGTCTAACACAAGATAAAGAAAATAATATAAAATCGGGAATTTCCATGATGAACTTGACTAGAGAGTGATTATTTCACAGTTTCGTGTAGCAGGACAACTGGGCCTTTCTTTGCAAAGGAGAATTTAACTTTGGATTTATTGCAGTTACTGCACAGTAGCTTAAGCACAACGGGATCCTTTCCCTTCCCTATTCGACTTAACCGCACTTCGGAATCACAGATGTATTTTCCTGCTCTTGGGGAACCTCAGACAGTCACTTCTTCTTTTCCAATGGTATATTTAAGGATGGAAATACAGTTTATGATACCAAAGTGTCTAATGCTTCCAATCAGTTTCTGTGCAAAGGGAACATTTTTCCACACAATATTAAAGGAGAATGAGAATGAAGTGCAAGGGCTGGATAAACAGTCCTCTCTTCCAATTGAATATCTATGATATTTTACAATGAAGTAATTTTGACATAAAGGAAAGTCTAAATGGTCGTTCACCAGCAGATAGAAATGCTGCTATCATTCTCCTGGTCTAACAGCTCAAAGCCATCTTTGCAGAGAGCACTGCTGTCCAAAGCAAGTCAAAACCCACTATTTATTAATAAAATCAATACTTATGGTAACCAGTTACTAATGCCATTGATACAGTTATTTATAGATATAAAATTCTGCTAAATTCTGCTACTTTTCACTTGCTTTGTGACAATTCAGTTGCCAAGAAAAATTAAAAGATAGGAGATGCACTTAACAATATGGATACTGTACACGTCGCTAACTGCTGTTGACACTTCACTATTTTAATTAGAGAGGCTGATTTTAAAGTATCATTTTTCAAATCTGAAAAGTACTGCTAATGCCTAATAGGTCTGCAAACAATTATTTAAGGAAAAAAAGAACACAGAAATTTTTTGTTTTGTTATCACTGTGACAGCTGAGTGTAGATGCCAAAACAATCTGTAGATAATCACTTCAGAAAGATGGCAATTAAAGGACAGTTACTTGGAGACCACTCAAACTGCCATATTTTTCCTTTTTTTTTTTTTTGGTAATTATTTAGGAAATGTAGGACATTAAAAACTGAAGCTTTGTTGAAAGAAAAAAGGCGAACAAGGCAATAAAGACCAAAAATAGCCTGCATTTTGAGACAGACAAAAGAGAAGTAGGTATCACGTATACATAAAACAGGTAGTACAGTTATGCTCCCCATTTTACTAAATGACTTTAAAAAAATAATTATCGATTGTCTAAAAATTTTTTGACCTGTTTCAAGCTGCAAAAGAGAAGAACTTTTAGAAGACAAGGTAATATATGTTATAAAAATGTAGAACGACAGGTAGGAGAAGCACCCCCAAACCTAAAGCTCCTCATGTGAAGCCAAACATGACTGAAGAAGATATTTGAAAGTCCTGGTTAATTACGAGAGAAGTGCAATGGGGCTTTAAAAGAGGGAAACTTGAAATATTTAAGAGTCCCAAGAGCTTTCTAGGAAGGCAGTAAACTTATTTCCTATTCATAAAAATCAAAGAGCTACTCAAACTCTCCTGTACCGGTATAGCTGTAAGATAAAAATAAGGTCAGGAGCTTTGGCTCTGTTTTAACGTAACTGGTCCTGCAGATCAGAAAAAGACCTCTTTGAAGGATAAATTAGAAGGATCCTGAAGTATCTCTTGAGTATAGCTTCCAACTGGAGCCACATCCCCCAAAGAAATCCAATGCACCTCGAATTCTATAATAAAATTGATGACTCAAAAAGACTTTATACCACCAAAAGCTTTTAAACTACCAGCCGTAAAGTTTTATGATTGAGTTTGATGGCAAAAGGTTAAAAATAGCTGCAAACTTTCATGGGTTTGTACTGTCGCATGCAAACACAGCGAGCTGCGCAGGGACTGCTCTAGATTTACTGCCTGATATCTGCTTCCCAACAAAAGGGGAAGATGGTCTCTCATATGTCATTATCATAAGCAATAAAGTAACAGCGCTTTAAAAGGAAAATAAAGAGGCTGTCAAATCACCTGGAGCTGCAGGCTCAGCCCAGAGCAGAGGCTGAGCTGGGAGGATGCAGAGAAGAATGGACGTAGGAAAATGGGGACATCCATGCAGGATGGTTTCCACATTGGGTCTGTTAATAGGGGAAAAAAGAAAAAAAAAAAACACCCCAAAATCCACAATGTTGTTTGAAAAGTAGCCTGGTTTTCCAAACAATCCAGTTACAGCTTTATGGCTTGCAGTCATTTTGGGGTTGGTATTTATATATCTCCTCTGAATTCCATGAAGTGCAATTTCAGGGAAAAAATGTGATGTCAATATAGCTTAAAGCAACTTCAGCATTATGAGAATAAGCAAGTTTTTTTCCACGTATAATCAGCGCAGGAGTTTGCAGCAGTACAACGCAGCAGTGATTTAAATGTCAATTAAGAGAAAATATTGAAGCCATCTTATTCCCTAAATTCGGGAAGCATTGTTTACTACATGGATGGCTTTCTGTGCCATCTTAACTGGGGACATCAAGGGTGCAATCCTTGCTAGCCCTAAATCAAAAACCACCTAAATCAGAAGCAGGGATGAAGCTACACCGGGGGCCAAAAGCTGTTTCAGGACCTTGAAACATTCAACAGCAAACAAGCCCTTGGAAGCAAAGCGTCCAATGTTCCAAAAGAAATTAAAATTCTTTTATTTTGAGGAAAAAAAAAAAGTCTTGGGCTTTGTTTATAAGGGAAATGATGGACTGAAAGCTCAGCAGTGTTGGCTGCTGCGTAAGTGCAAAGATGATAAAGAAAAAGGAGCATCATAGAGAAGTTGCATACGAGCCTTCAGTAATTAAGAAGGTCTAATCAGCTCCCAGGGCCCACTTCACTGCTTTTATTTTCTCCAGACTGCCAAAAAAAGATGCCAATTACAGCTAAATACAGTGGAACGAGATACGCTCTTGTGATGTGCGAAATAAGTTGATTCCTCAGTTGCCTTCAAAGCGGTCACCAAATAACTCTAATGGATTTTTCATTACCTTGATTCCGGTCGGACACCTCTGCCCCATCCCAGCCAATTCTATGAAGCTGGAAAACGTTAAGAAACAGGTTATTTATTCAAAGGTGCAAAAAAAAAAAAAAGAATATTAAGAGAGTACACACATTAAATGTGCTGCTTCTCTGAGGCAGTCTCAGCAGTGCAATCCCTAGCTCGCCTGTCCTGACCTGAATCGTGTACACGGGCAATTGTGTGACACTGACTCCAGGGCTGCCCAAGCACGGTCTGAAAAATTAAAAAAAGAAAAAAAAAAAGTTTACCCCATTCCAGTTATTGCCAGAACTAAGCTGTCCTTACACGATGGCAATTAAGATCAGAATCAACAGGTCCGGGGAGCAGTGAACCCATTTTGAGCACCTCGCTTACAACTGGCTCAGTAAATTCCAAGCGGGGATGAATAAATAAGGTGGGTGGTTGTCTTTAAAGGCAAGCGAGCCAAAAATAGAAGGCTCTTTTTATAGCAGGAGAAGCCTTGGGGGGAGATCTCACTACCTCTTTTCCCTGCTGAAGAATGCGATTTGCTTTTTAATTAAAGCTCCTTCGCTTTCTTTTCTTTTTGCTGCCTAATTTTCACCACGCACCAGCCTTGTCTGCAGGGATGAAAAATGCACATCCTAATGAATTTTCTATTTGGAAGAAGGCAGAAATGAAAAAGAAAAAAAAGAAAAAAAAAGGTTTCCACACGCAGCCAAGATTTGAAGGTGAAGTGATTTAATGGCTGACTCGACTCATTATAATTATCATTATTCATGCTATGGTGCCACCCAGAGGCTCTACGTTCGGCCCCGTACTAATAATATACTTTCCATAATAAATCTATTTGCACAGCACTGCCTGCATTTAAGGGACCAGGCAGCCTTTGAGCAGCGCGGATGCTTGGCAAGAAGGTGGGAAAGGCAGGATCAGGGACAGCTACCAGTAAGTGACCCCATATATGGGCTGCCCTGAGCTCCTAAACCATAATCTTACGCAAAAATGTTAGGGGTTTTAATGAATTTTAGGTTATTCCCTGCCACGCGATGAAGCTAAGCGTCCTTGGTAGCAAATTTTCCAAAAATTTTGAAAATTTTTCATTTCTCTGGGTGTAGCTGCCAGGAATATTTCTTGTCCAATGAAATCCAATCTCTACATAAGAAGTAACTCTCTAAATTAGTAATTGGAAATAATTACATAACAGTTCTGTTTCGATGCACACACATAAGCTATGTGCATTAGAGCAGTAGTATTGGGCTGCTTCAAAAAAGTGTTTTGAAGATGGGAAGTTATCAAGTTCCTATGAAGATACCAGGGCAGAAGCAAGAAATGACGATCTCAGACCATCCCCACATCAGCCACCAGCATCACAAAATCTTTTCATTGGGATTTCGCTGTGAAACAACTGACACGGAACTAGATTCGTTTGATCCAAGTGGCAACAGCAGCACCGTAAAGCAGCAGCTCGCTGGGACGCCCTTCTTCTTCTGCAGCCCTTCTTATTTTGACCCGCTGTCCTTGGATCTTGGTTCCAAGGATGTACCCTTCATCCTTGTAAATAACACGAATCAAAGTGCTTTAATTTTTGCGGTCACCAGATCTTACTGCAGGAAATATAAAATAAACTAAAATAATTCAAATGACCAAACCAAAAAACACCCTATTCGTAGATGCCATTGCATTCATAGCAGCAAAGTAAGGCAAAATAAGAGCCAATATTTGCCATGAGAAAGTGAACTCATTAGAGGTGATATTAATGTATACCTCTGCTTCATTTGTTTTGAATTCACAACTGCTCATCATTTGCCACTTTTTTTCCACTCCATACGAGTAAAAAATGGCTACCAAATACTCAAAATTTTATGGGGATGTTTAACCAAACCATCCTCTATTTTTATTAAAGACACCTCTATTTTTGCTCAATTGCATCACACTAAATGGCTGGCTAAATTAAACATAACTGCTGCCAGAATTTTCCAAGCAGCCCTCTAAGGATACAAGGTCAATTATTTCCTCCTTGCAAATCAGAGGCTGGAAACGGCATACCAAATAACCAAAAGCCTAACAACAGACAGCCTGTTTTCATTACACTTCCTATCAATAACAGTTGTCAAAACGAAAAGAACGGAATTCAAGCTTCATTTGCTTCCTACAAACCATTAGTAAAAGTGTAAGACTCTGTTTTGATAGGCAAGGGAAGCCTTTATAGTCTCATAAATGTAAAAATAAAAGATCTAATTTATTCCACTCATCAGCAATGGTGGATACATCTTGACAAGTTTATCTGCCTGAGCATCCCCCCACCCCAACTATAACGGCGAGGATGGATGATCATAGCAATGTGCAGGCACCACAGACGGTAGCCTGGTGAGACTGTCACAAAAACCAGAAGATCTTGAACCAGAAGAAGACTTCTGCTCCATCACCCTTCCACAAGAGAGCAGTTTGCTAGACCCAGTTGTTCCGAAGACACTTCTGTCTAGTCTCATCTCCAAAAGCACCACAGCTTCCCTAGAAGGAATATAATTTTGTTATATTTATTTTCTTTTAAAGTCTGAAAAAAAATCTATTTCTCCAAATTTGTTCAAAAATTTCTATTGACCACAAACACAAAATAATACACTCCTTAGGTCTCGCTCTTCCTTTCTACAGCAGCCTTTCACAAATTGGAGGTCCATTACAGTCCTAGTCTTCTATCAGGTTAAATAACATTCATTCTTCAATTCTCCCCTGCAGCTCATGCTGTGTAGATGTCCAATTAAACCAGAACTACACTCTGAATTATCTATAATTAGTCTACAACCTCCTGGAAAGAGACACCTGAGAATTAACCAGGTACTCCTGACTAAACTTAGCAATTCACCCTTGTTCCTATAGAAATTCTTCAGGTAATTTTAATTCTGTATCCACACACACTCACAGCCCTTCCCAGCTTGTCTGTATCTGCACACTTAACAAGTGTCTTCAATTCCACTGCGCAAGCTGGGAATGAAAATACACACTGGAACAAGTCCTTGCAGGGCTCCGCCTGGATCATCCTTCCAGTCCTAAAATGAACCATTTGTCACAGTTTTGGGAAAGTGGTTTTCCAATGAATTTTACATTCACCACACAGTAATTTAGCTAAACCGTATTTCTTCAGCTTCAAGTAGTGTGAAAGTCAAAACTTTTATTAAACCGCAAAAAGTACGTCATCTACTGATTCCTCACTCTCCATAAGGCTGGACTTTTCCTTCTGAAAGGAGATTAGATCTATGTAACACTTTCTTTTGCCTACTTCCTGCTCATTTCTCTTTACTGCCTGATTTGAGGGCATTAACATATTCCATTTTTTCTAAAGCTCAAAAGAACAGAATTTCCACTCTGTAGATCAGTCCTAATGAGACACCAAGACACCAGAACCTCTCATCATCAGTTTAAGAAACAGCACGTGTATAAAATCAGTAGAAGTGTGCAACAGCAATTTCACCCCAAATACTGAGCAGTTTGAAACAGTACCCTTAGTGTTTGTTACAAGAGCAAAGAGGCTGTTGCTTGAGCAGAAGAGATTGACTAGATGTTCTCCAAAGGTCCCTTCTAAATTCAACCGCTTTGTGATCCTGTGCCCTTTTTTCCCACGTATGAGCATGGTGTTTACTCGTGATGGACTTCAGGCTTGTGTCTGCCTGTGTGCAGTGCACAATGGCTAAGATAGAGGAAAGTCTTTTAGAAAGAGAGCAACAAACAGTTGTGTAGGAACATTGGTACTTCTGTGAGTTGGTGCTTCTGGTCTGCCAGTGAGTGTACAACAGCCTATCTTCCCAACTACGTACCCTCACAAAAGCTCAAGGAGACAAAATTACAGTAAACAAGGAGCAATGTACACCATATCTCAACCAAGTACTATAAAAGAGGCAGATTTATATTCCTTAGACAAACAAAAATGCAGCTATCTCACATAAAAGCAAATACACAGCAGGACAGTACCTAAGAATTCTTCCAAGACTACTTCTTTTTAAACCCAAGAGCAACCAGCTGTATCTTAACCAGCTTCTTTGTCTCAAGCACCAAGTACATTATCAAATACCAAATACCAAATCTACACAATCCCAAGCAAAATGCCAGGACCTTCTCCACTTTTCACTGGAGTCACAAGAAAACACAGGATACACTGGTTGGAACCACAGAGGCAGAAACTTCATCCCCAAAACTCATCACTTTTGATAAAAGGTTTCAAAGGTCAACCAACATGACATCGCTTTAGACATGTCTCTTTCTACTCCCAATTCTTCCTTTTAGCCAAAGCTAAAATCACAACACAGTAAAACTAACCTCTCCATTACCTTAACACACTGCAAAGACATGAGAACAGTAACAATAATTCCTGCTGGAATCAACAAGAAATACAAAGAAGAAGGATTCCTTGAATTTTAAAACTCAAGTATTTGCCTGAGACAATCTGTGCTACTGATCTCACGATCTCATTGGGGGCAATAACTAATAAACACTCACATTTCCTCACAAAATATTTTGTGATGGAAGAAAGCAGGTCCAAAGAGAATAAGTGATATCCTATCTGTTTAAAAACATTCGGTTGTTACTCTGCTGTAACAAATCTTGTTCAGATCCAAAAATATTATATACTTTAGTACGCCTCCCTTTGCCATAAAAAAAATAGCTCCGGGGAAAAGCAATGGACCCAAAGTAACTTTATAACCATTTGACATTTATAAAAAATTTATGTTTCCCCTAATTGATTGGCTGGGAGAAAACGTGACAATCCAGCAAAGTCAGTCTGATGAAAATGCAGAGAAAATAGGCAAAACTTCCTTTGCATCTGGATCAGGCTTGTTTACATGTACCTATTTTCATAATAAAACAGGGTCTATTCCATCACTGTCTCCATATTCATCTATTCTTCCTCTTTTTTTTTTTTTTTTTTTTTTTAATCTTTGTATTATTTCAAGCCAATTTTAAAAAAATGAGTAGAGGTCTTAAAGTATAAAGTTCTGACAGGTTTCTTGACAAATGAATGCCTCAGCAGAGAAACTCCCATCAATTCTTGCACGAAACTAAAGGCAAGAGGAAAGCAGGCATCATATATCTACTAAATCCAACACTCCTCATGCTGTTGGAAAGAACAAGATTTGTTTTAGTTTTCAGCTCCCTCCCAGCCCACCAAGAAAAGAAAAAGAAATCAATCTCCCTCCTTCTCTGAAATATCACCTCCTGTCCCTCGATAAAGTTTTGTTGATGGGTTTCGAAAAAAAATTGTGATGTTAACAACAAAAGGTAAAAAGTTAAAAATGTCTCACAACTGACTCAACTTTTCCCTTTTTTTACTTTTTTTTTTTTTAATTTAAGATCGTTGAGCTCCATAGCAAGCCACGTTTCTTCTCTCATCACAACAAGGGTAATGGTGAATGAAGGATAGCACTGTACATGATGAAGAAGTGCTTTGTGTCCTTATGTTTTCAAATCTGAAATGGGAATGATCAGAGTTGGTTTAAATCTGAAATGCTGTCTAAAAGGTCAGCTTATAGGTCGTGGAAACTACTACAAAACTTAGGTTTTACTCTTTTGCTCACAGCTCATCAGAAACAGAAAAGGAATCTGTTGAAAAAAAAGAAACAACTCCTGTGTAATTTCAAAACTTAACGTTTCAACAACATAAGAAACATTGCTCTAAATCGAAGTTGGTGCCTCCTCAGAACCAGATGAGAGGCTAGAGGGAAGATGTGTGACTTGAAACTTCTCCGCTGGCTTTCAGCCAGAGACCTCCTTCTGTGCTGAATTTAGCCCTAACTAGACACTTGCTGCTAGTTATCAATGATACTTCTTGTACATTCACTTGGGAGAGTTATTTTTTAAGTATATATCATCAAGGCATGTCAATGCAGCTACAGCTCTCTCCTCTGCTTTAATTTTTTTAAAAAATCTAATTTGCAAGATAGCATTTGTTTTGTATTCCATCACAACAAAAACTTCATTTATTTAGACCCATATTGCAATGAAACTATGATAAATAGTTGGAAATAAATTCACTTAACCAAGCTATTTTATTAAATCAGTGCAATTTGGAGATTCATAAAGCAGCCTTACAGAAACCACTGCAAGCACTCATCATACATATAACAAGCAGGCTCACACTTCTTGAGACTGGAGCTTTGGAACAAAATTACGCATTTGCCAATATTCTGCTTGTATGTGGGACGGAAACCTTGCATAACATTTTATTGAGAACTTCATGTCCACCATGATAGATGGTGACCTTTCTGTCAATGTATAGGAGAAACCATTTGCAGACCAGAGGTTTCGTCCCTCAACATCCTACACTGGGTTAAAGATAATATTTTGACATGTGCTGAACACAAAGCACTCATCTACAGCATCTCATTGTATCTCCCATTCTTGGCTCCAAACAGGTTTTCCACCTTGTGGCAGATGCCCAACACTCAACATTTCCCTCTTTTTTTCTGCCTGTGGGAATTCATGATAGTAACGAGAACTTGGGAAATAAAATCAGAGACAACATTTTCTCATACTATACAATATGATCAATAAATGTCAACTTCAAGTCACTGGTTCAGTTATTGACATGAATAATGTATGTGAGCATTGCATGGAGTTCGACGTGAACACATCTATTTGTAAAATTATTCATACATCCAAGTATTTACAGAATTGAATCTCGAACTGTCAGATAAGGGAATTCTGCTCCTGGGTTTGTCTCTCACTGATTTCTAGCACACATATGTGGCACCAAAAGTGGAAAAACTACTGAAATCTGGTAAAATACACCTAAACTAGGTCTATCCCAAGGTATTATCTGAAGGGAAAATGGACTCATTCGGTCTTCGTTCTTATTCAGCCTAGTTAGATACCAGAGTAACTACAGAAGGGAAAAAGAATTAGAAAGCCAAGTGATGTAACTACCAAAAAAAAAAAAAGAGGGACCTTGAACTGCATCACGTAATACTTTGCTTCTAATAATCTTGAATTTCTTGTTGAATTTCTTCAGAATTTGATCAATTCATTTTTGTATTTCTTGCCCTCCTGTACCCACACAGGGAACCGTAGCAAATACAGCAGCCCACTCGTTCCACCAGAATTAGTGGAAATTTAAATTTAAAGTACTTAACACGCGGGGGAAATGCACAGCTAACCGATATTTCCAAAAACAAGTCTCACCAATACCAAATTAGAAAACACAATTGGTGAAAAATAAAAATATTTAGAATCCCTGAAAAATCACAGTGCTAAGTTAGAAGTTCATTAAGTCTTCAAAGCAGGTGCTTAGAAGTCCTACCTTAACAAATTTTTGAAAAGAAGGCATTCAGAAAAAAGGAAAAATATTTTAAATTAATTTTGGTAATGAATGATATCTTGCCCAAACTTCTTTTCCAATTTCATACTGCAATTAGTATTTTGAAATTCTGTCCTAATGCTCAACCCTATGCATTATGATTTTGTAAAAAAAGGAACTGTAAAATCTTTTTTTTTTTTGAACATTCTTAAAAGTAAAAACATGTATAATACTTCATTTAAAAAGAACAGTTGCTAAAGCATAGGTAACTGTTATTAGGGGGAAAAATGTGATCAGAAAACAATCTCATTCAGATCAAATACTTGCTAATCAATTTAATTTGCATTTTCAAAACCACTTGGGCCAGCCAGATGTACCGCCGAATTGGAATAAAAAAACAGTTAAAACCAAACGGACTTTTACAATAAACAACCAAGAAAAAGAATCTTTCCAAAGCATATTATGGCCCATGCAGTCCCAATCTGTAAATATTCCCAATAACTTTCCATGTTATTCTATTACTAAAGATTTTTAGCTGATGAAACTATAATGCCCAGATGAAAGAGACCATTAAGGAGAAAAGGAGCCAAACAAGAAAATATGATTTCCATAATCTCATCAATAGGCAAATAACACAGCTCCTAAAATTAAGGATGACCTCATATAGCTGGACTAAAATCATGTCCCACCTCATTTTGTAAAGGATTCAGCTTCCTGCATTGCTTTTCCCACTTTTCCCATCTGCAGCATGCGGATCCTATCAGCCAAAAGCCCAGCGCTGCCCTTCTTACTAAGTCAAAATTAACCCATTAGCAGAATTAGCATTTGGGATTTTTTCTATTTCTATACCACCTGAGATGCCACTGTGCTTCAAAACATCCCATTCATTCTTTTCCTCACACTGAAACATTACCTTTTTTTTTTTCTATGTGACTTTTCCTTTCTTCTTTCCAATACTACTTCTTGAAGCTTTTTATACCCTATTTTGCAGTTAAGGCTGCACTAAGAGTAACTGGTTTGCCTTGCAGCCTCTGCCATTGGAGGAGGTCTGCAAAAAGTAGTCTGGGAAAGGGAATTAAACACACAGAATAATTTTAAGGGACACAGGTCAGCAAAAATGTCAAAATAATGAATGACCGAATAAATAAGTTGGAGAGAGGGAGAGAAGAAAGAGCAGATACTTAATTATGGATTGTAATGACACATTACATTCCCCCCCGACAGGAAGAGTGATACGATTTGTTCTCTGCAGCTGATGGATGCCACCAATTTTGGTTCAGCTTCTCTTTGCTCCAGGGCTCAGAGAAAATTTCAGCAACAGCAACAACAACAAAAAAAAAAACAGCAATAATGTCATTATGGTCCTCCTTTACCTCTGTGCTGGAAAATCACTAGGGACTGTAATAAAATTCAGCAAAGAAGAGGCATGACAGCTTCTGCAGGTGACCTGGAGATCATCATCCAAGAAGCAGAAACTTACCCAAATACATGATATTCACAGCATTTGCAGCACAAGTGCTATTTAGATAAGCTCACTTTATTTAAGGCTTGATTATAATCTCTCCTTATTATGCAACGCAAGTATTCAGCAGAAGAATTTACAAGCTAATTTAGTGGCTTTATTAGTTGGATTGCATTAGTTTGTTCGCTCGCAGATTCACAGTTTAAGGGAGAAAAAAGTCTTAATTTCACAATGATTCCATTAAAGGCTTTCAGGGAAAGAATGTAAAGTTCTTCTAACTCTTCTATT